>NC_137823.1:31611480-31921480 GCF_963921795.1 Nannobrachium achirus
TACTCTTATGCAGTAGTTTTCATTAGTCATCCATTGCAATCTGCTCCAGTCCCATCACACCCCTTCGCTTTGTTCCGTATAGCCTACATTTGAACACTTATGTAGTTGTGTATGTCTGTCAGGGCATCTAGCGTTTTAAAGAAAACAAAAAATACACCAACAGCGTATGCGTGTAACGGCTGGGGATCAAACCCAGGTCTCCCGCATGGAAGTCCAATATCTTAACCACTACTAGACATCAGGCTGAGGCAGTGAGTCGCTCTGCTATACATGCTGACACTGACACACGCGCGCGCGCGCGCACACACACACACACACACACACACACACACACACACACACACACACACACACACACACACACACACACACACACACACACACACACACACACACACACACACACACACACACACACACACACACACACAGAGTTTGGTAAAATCCATTTGAATCCCATTAGTTTGTTACAATTATATTCCATTAGTCAAAGGGACAAAACGCATTTACTGTTGATGAGTGCAATCTAAAAACAAATCCCTTTCCCTAAACCACAACAAATTCCTCAACACATGAGGTTGTGAAATAATGAAGTATTCTGATCTGATGAGTGATGACCTGACTATGACTTCAGCTTCAACTGACTCTACTTCCTGGATTCGGTTCCTCGTTGACATTTTACCTAACGTGTTTCTATTATTTGTGATGCTTTGTACTTTGGGTCAAAGATGAAAATTGCATCACTTACTAGTAGCTCTTCTTCAAAGCTACTAAACCATCCGTGCGACAGTGCAAACAGACAACCACAAACATCCTAGCATTTCCTCTTTCTGGCAGAAAGTAAGACATGCAGCTACTGCTAACTCTAGGATCTATATGTACCACAAGTCTATTTGTAGCCATGGCCCCATGCAGTATTCTCTATTGGAGGAGACACAGAGAGAGAGAGAGAGAAACAGAGTTTATAAAAGATAAATATTTCACTCTGAGAGCTTTAGTGCTGTCATTTACTCGTCTCTTGTCATTCTCTCAGAAAAGATGAATGAATGTTGAATTATTTAAGTGACAAGACAATCTACTAATATCAATAAAACCTTCAATATTAGATAACCTAAGTCTGTTATTTGGGGCCATTCCACTGAGTGAAGACTGTGGTTCTTTACACAGACTATGTATATTGTTTAGATTTTATTCCTGACTTTATCCTCATTGGCTGTCCTTTAAGCCAATGGGGAGTCTGCAATGCCTTCCCATTTTGGATAATGCTTAAGAGAACTTTAGAACTGAAAGGCACCTTAAAGGTTGGGTAAGTGGTAAGTGGCAATTGGGTAAGTTGGTTTTTAAATTAAAATAAGTGTTAAATCTGATACACATTGCTATAGTGTTTTCTTTTCTTTTCTTTTTTAGTAACAGGGGTCTCACCAGCGTCTCTCCAGCTCTTTAATGAACAGAAATATAGTTTCAGCTTGGGATACTAATTTTATCCAATCAGGAGAGAGAACTCACACAGGATACAGTATAAACAAGTAAAATCAGAAGTTATGACACGAAGGAATGAGCAGACAAAGTTGAAACTGGATCATCAATGTACAATTGAAGCTGAAAATGGGTACTCTCTCCTGATTGGCTGAAATTGTGCCACCCACCTGAAAATGTACTCTATGTTTATTAAAGATCTGGAGAGACAGGGAGACTCCTGTAACTGAACAAACACTCTATAGCAATGACAGAATATAGTGCTTTAACCTTTTAACAAACAAAAAAAACATTTAATTAACCAAGAAATATCACTTACCCTACCTTTAACTTAACTCTTGATTGTTTATACTAAGATACAAGAGTCAACACTCTATTTTGTATTGGGGTTTATCTCAGCACAAACTTGGTATAATATGACTGTGTCATTCTTGTTTCATTTCAGTTGTATTTAAACTGCAGACACATAACATAAAGCTTAATTGAAGAAATTAGATGTGAATCAATTACTCTACAGTAGAATGTGTTGGGGAAACAGGGAAAACATGTTTAAGTTACTATTGCACGGTAAAAGGCATGTTTGTACACCCCACACACAATGCGCTGCATGTAATTCTGTTTCCAGCTGTAGTAGATCAGAGGCTCCTAAACTGTTTATCCGAGTGGGGGGGAAATACATGCGAAGTAATTCAGGGAGATGCGATAAATGATAAGCCCGCGAAGTGTGACAATGCAATAAGACTCGCCAAACAAACAGTGAAGTGGGGATTCTTTAAGAAAGGTCTTGAAAGAGGCGAAGCAAAGCTTGGAGAAAACAAAATAGGCAGCTTGGGGAAAGACTAATGCAGCCCTGCAATAAACAAAATGACAGATTAGCTTGGCTTCCTTTCAATTTCAATTTCAATTTCAATTCAAAGGAGCTTTATTGGCATGAGAAAACATACGTTTACATTGCCAAAGCCAGTGTCAAAATATAATAAATGCATGCTAACCCAAAAGCTGATTTCCTGTTTATGTGGATGGTGAAGATAAGAAGCGCTAAGGTAGCGGGGTCATTAAGAATCCATATTTCATCGGACAGTGAAAAGCTTACCCCTGACCTGATATGAGTCACAATGACATATTGTGCACTGTCACACACATATGACTCAGTGTCTGTGTATGCGGGCGTGTATGCAAACGCATGTGGATGTGTATCCGTATATCTTGCATGTGTAAGTCTGTTTATGTGTGTCAGTCAGTTGATGCTGAAGTCATAGTCAGGTGGCTGAACACTCATCAGATCAGAATACTTAATTACAACACGACCTCAATGTGTTGGTGAAATTGTTGTGGTTTAAAGAAAGGGATTTGTTTTAAGTTGCACTCGTCAAGCGTAAATGCGTCTTGTCCCTTTGACTAATGGAATATAATTGTAACACACTGGGATTCAAAGGGATTTTGTACATATCTTACAAAACTCTGTGTGTGTGTGTGTGTGTGTGTGTGTGTGTGTGTGTCTGTGTGTGTGTGTGCGCACACGTACGCGCGGGTGCGTGTGAGCGCATGCGTGTGTTTTTGGTTTTCGTGGTTGATGTGAGTGCATAAGAATGTGCAGACAGAAACACCTGCAGGGCAGTTTCTCAAGAGCCCCCCCCCCCCCACAACCCCCCTTCCCCCTCCCCCGACTATTTTTGCTATGCCTGAGAAGGGAGAAGGAGAGGGAGGCACAACTGATAGTCATCTATCATCAGGAGAGACCACATCAGATACCCAGATGGAGGTCGACTATTTAAATACATCCAGGAGAGACAGAATGAATTGAGGCGGATAGAGAAAATGCTGGGAGTGAGAAAATAGTTTTGCCCAAACAGGATCAATATTCATCTAGCTAAAAAAAAAACGCAACCAAGCAGTTTATATCCAAATCCCAGTAGCGGGTAAAAAAGCAAACTGTTGAGTGTCTCTCAGACGTTAAGGCATTCTAAAAAATGCATGTCTTCTAAATCAGTAGTTCTCGCACTTTTAAGATTTTTCAAAAATGTTTGTGACCCGATACGAGTTTGACTGTATAACGCAAACATCTAAAAATGACACTGACGCTTTTAATGGATTTGAGAAGGTTGTGAGATGGGCCTTTCTGTGTGGAGTTTGCATGTTCTCCCTGTGTCTCCTAGGGTAGATACCCTAAAAAAAACATGCAGTAATCCTGGTCTCTATAATGCCTCCCCCTGGCCAGCCGGGGCGCCTGATGGAGGGGAAAGGAACTGGTTGGAATAACGTGTTCCTTCCACGTGCTATGGCCAAACCGGGGAAATCCCCCTGTCAGGTGAAAAGAAGCAACTTGGACTACTCATGCATTGAAGGAAGCATGATGAGGTCAGTCCGCTGTCTCCCCAGGCATGGCAGAGGGAGAGCAGAAACCAGGATTAAAGGTTAGGTAATTGGCACTGGGTGAAGAAATGGGTTACAAAATCGTGAGATGAAAATTATATACCGTAAGTAAAAAAAAAAAAAAAAAAAAAAGAAGGTTTTGAGATGATTATGAAAAAAATACTAGATTTTCAATAGAATAATAAATAGCTAAGAAGAGAATGGACAGTTGCACCCGTAACTAGGTGTGTTTCATCCAGAGCTCACAACAACGCAGTCGCGGCGCGATAACGCCGTGAGCTCAGGCTCATGTTTTCACTCATTTAGAATGCTGATCACAGGTCAAAACCGCCTCGGCACGCTGACAAGCTTGACAGTGATGCTTGACCTGACCTCAGGCCCTCCCAGTACTCTGAGTACTGCAGGGAGGAAGAAACAACAGCAAACTTTTCGCAAGGGCATTGCAAATATTATGAAACCAAATACGCGCAAATTAGTGTCTCATGGCGGAGATAGATGAGCATTGTAGTCTCTGTAAAGGGTGAGAAAACACACCTGCACTGTGTGCACTGGACCCCCCCCCCACCCCCCCCCCCACGAACCTCCCCTGACGCTGTTGGAACAATCTGAAGAACTTTGACCCACATCCCCTCGCTGGATGTCCTCCAATGGCCGGCGAAAGGCATGTCACGAAATTCCCCCGCTTTATGCAAATGCACCTTTTGAGGCATAAATCTTGATCGGGTGGGGGGGGGACCTAATTAATTAGCCCCGCACACCACAACGGAGGTTAATGCTCAATAAATTATAACCTCTCTGCGCCTATAAAAAGAATAATACCAGGGCGACGCCCAAGTTAATTACAGTATACTTTACTGAGGACCTTACAGCAAACGCTTTTGTTATACGACAGGAGTTTACGCAATCAGCCAGAAATGCAACTTTGTGTTGAAGGAAAGGAAGGTGAGCATTCGCCCCGGGCCGATAGTCTTTGACAGCTCCGGCTCTCACTGCTATCAAAATACGTCAGCTTTTCCTGAATTTGTGCCGAGGGCGAAACGCTAAGGCACAGTCACCATGCGCAGGCCGGCCCCCGCGTGAAACATAATACAATAGCCAATAAAGTTTTAACCTAAGCCTTGGCCTTATAAACCTCAAAGCACAAAATGTAAAACGAACTCACTTGTCAGGAAACACCCTCTTAGCACTGGGAGGTTGGGGGGGGGCCGGGAGGGGGAGGGGCGGTTGGAGTCAATCAGGAGACTATTGCCAAAGATATCCGAACTTCAAGGTTCCATGTTCTGTGGAGAAAAGAAAAGTTGGTTTACTGGCTGTTCTGTAACATAACTGGGTCACTGTCTAAAGCTTTCTCTCTCTCTCTCTTTGTGTGTGTGTGTGTGTGTGTGTGTGTGTGTGTGTGTGTGTGTGTGTGTGTGTGTGTGTGTGTGTGTGTGTGTGTGTGTGTGTGTGTGTGTGTGTGTGTGTGTGTGTGTGTGCGTGCGAGCGTGCGTGCGTGCGAGCGTGCGTGCGTGCGTGCGTGCGAGCACACACTGTATTGATGTCCGTTTCCCCTCTGGGTAAATTTAACTATCAACTGTATACAAACTGTATCTGGAGCTATTCATAGTTAGTCGTGGCCTTTGGGAATATAAGTAAACAAGCGAGTGACATCAAATGACTTCACACGCCGCATGCCAGCAGAAGCAGATACCATTGATTTGGTTGTAAGACAGAGCCAATAGTGAGACACTGGAATGGGCTTGGCACACCCAATGAGGCAAAGACACAGCAAGCATGGAACGCCAGCTGTCTTGCTTTTATCTGTACATCACCACAGCAACCGACAGGGCCAGAGAGTGACCATATCGTCACTGTCACACAGAAACCATGTATCTCCAAGTTTCAAATCATGGGTATGTGTTTTGGTCAATTAAAGCCCTACTTCATCATACAAAAGTGTTGTACAAAAGTAGTGAAAATAGCAGATCTACACTACTTGTAGATCGTTTATTTCACTATTTTAAATAGTTCTTTTTTTAATAATTACAAAAAAGGAAGGTTTTGGACACGAGGTTTCCAGCCGACAACAACGATTATAATAGGAAAAAGACGAACAAAAAACAATCTTCCTTTAAAAAAGCAACCAAAAAATAATAATATTGAGGGTGGGAGGTTTGATTGTGAGGTTTAGATGTAACCACTTTTTCAAGTTAAGTAATATTACACATTACTTGAAGTAGTGGTTAATCATGGTTGTTTTAATTACTATTCAAATCAATCCATACAGTGAATTAAAACAAAACAAACAAACAAACAAAAAAGGTAGAGTAGTTACATTTACATAACTACTGTTTAACCACATTAACCATGTCCTCCCTATTTTGGGGCAAAAATAGCAGATACCCAAGCTCACATAATGCATGGCATTGCATCACGTCGTGCGCTTGTAGATTGGCTATTTCCGCTATTTGTTGTACCACAAGGTACATGGCGCTTAAGTGGTTAAGTGCTAAACAGTCATTGGTTACATTTGGAGAGTTTCGACTTCAGCCACCCAACAACAGCTCAGACCGGCAGGTCTTTGTCTGTGCTCCGCGATGGCAGCTGAGGAGCCATTTTGGGCCATGATGCATCCAACAGCTGGTGCCAAGCCCGGGGCGTGCGGGCCGTGGGAGGGAGGGGAGAAGGACAGAAAGGGAGAGAGAGTGAGGGGATGGAAAGGGGGGAGAGCTGTCAGTCTATCGGGCTGTGGAAACATGGGACACGGAGCATGTCGGACCGACAGGCACCCGGCCAAATGGCAAAACAATGTCTGAGGGAAGAACAGAGACGACGGGCCTGCTCCCCCAGCAGATCCAAGGCCAGCCTGAAATCACATATGCGCTATAAGCTAGACCTGCACGCATGCATCCCATCAGCCTCGCTGCCTTATTGTTTTTTTTTTTTTAAAGCATGCCTTGAGAATGAACGCTGCGTGTAATTGGCCCATGTGCTGCATGTTTTCTGGGAGGCTTGAGACGAGAACTTGGCCCGGTGTTCACAGCACGCTGTTCCAGTATTTCTGGGCCAGGTATGTGCGTGTGAGTCAACGCACCAGATTTTGGCTTCTTCTCATTCTTTTTTTGAAACATGAACTGCTTTGTAAAATAGTGTGAGAAAAAAACAAAGAGTGGAAATGGAAGGATAATTGTTCTACTTTTTGCTTTGCATTTCATTCAGTCCCACGGTGCGGAGATAGAATAGGTCCAAGTAGTGTCAGGTAATCGAGGGGAAAACATTTCTCTGTGTCTGTGTGAATGTTTATATACATTGGGGTGGGGGTTGGTTAGAAAATTAAGTAGCTCAAATCTTTAACTCCACTTAGGATTTTGTCCCATCTGCGATGAGAATAATCATCCGAAGCCAGATGTTCAAAGCTCAGTTTTCTGTGCTACGGCTGTTTAGAGTGTTGCGGTGGTGGTGTTTGGCTCCTGATGAAGTAGAGCAGTGGTTCTCAAACTTTTTGGACTCAGGTCACCCCTGTAAATAACTTTTTTTATCCACGGCACACCTGAATTACTTTCTAGAACCTTACATCTACAGTATGTTATATTACTTTAGGTAAAATATGCAAACCTTTTCCCTGAAGATACAGTATGTCACGGAGGAATATCCGTTTCTATTAGAACAGACTGAAAATAAATGTATACTTGACGTTTAGTCTCGCGTAGCCACACAACTATTCCACAATCTCCAAATGCTATATAGCAGGGGTGGTAGGGAGGTGGTAGGGACCCCCTACCACCTCGTAGGGTGGGGGGGTCGGGGCTACGACATATTTTTTATTTTAAACATGTACAAGTTACAGCGAGCAGGGTGGGCCGTACCACTACCATTTCTAAACATACTACTTATTAACTGAGAACCAATGTCAATAATATCAACAATCTGTCAATTGCATAGTAATCAGGTATTCAAGCTATTCAAAATGGATAGAATCATGATTTATTTTTTTACATAAAAAAAATACATTTTTTTAAATCTTTTTTTTTTTTTTTTTTTTTGCAATAATTTCGCGGACCCCCTGCAGTACCTCCGCGGACTGTTGAAGACCCCTGCTATATAGAGTCTGGAACTACAGCTCCTGAATGGCTAGTAATGGAAACTAGCATATCTGTTCAAGAAAATATATCTTAAAATGTCTGATAAGCAGCAAGCTAAATATGCTTTATGATTTTTATTTATATAATGATAAATGTGCGCGATGTGAGACGGAAACGGAAGTGAGGAGGAGGCTTCACTTCCGTTTTAGCGGTTACTCAGTCTGCCCTCGCAAGACTACTTGACGTTTAACCACTTTTAACCCCAGAATCCCTATTCTGCGGGGAACGTTCACCGAAAATAGCCGATCTACAAGTAATAAGTAGTAAGTAGTAGATCTGCAATTTTGTTGGTGTAGATGGGAAAAGAACTCATCAAGTACAGTACAACTCAGGTCTGTTTCATTAAGCATAGAGGGGCTAAGTGGCTAAACTGAAGTGATATTGATGAATTCCAAATATTATAAAAGTATTCTGCAGCACCTCTGGACTAGCGTCACGGCACCCTAGGGTGCCAAAGCACCCACTTTGAGAAACCCTGAAGTAGAGGCTAAGGAAGAGTTCAGTGAAAAAGAAATAAAAAAAAACACTAATGGCTGTTAGGGGCTTGATTTAGTTTGTTGCACAATACTACACAGAACTAATTAAATCAAGCCTTTATTTAACTGATATATGCTAGTGGTGAGGACGGAAAAAAAGGCTGAGAACCACTGATCAATTCCTATCCCACACTTAACCTTATTCCGTTCTCTTAACCTTTTATATTAAACTCATGTTAACTGATACTGATTGTATCTTATGTAAGAGTGAGAAGCTAGACACATGGCATTACATGGGCACATTTCCTAATAATGATGACTCAACCAGGTAATCCGGGAGTACTCCTTCCCTTCTTGAGATTCTATCTAACTCCCCATAACTCCCCATCGCTGTGGAAATGTCTTGATCTCCCACTTCCCAGTAACTGACAACATTGACACGTCATATATAGGTCACCAGGTCATTTAGTACACTACTGAAAACATGAAAACTAAGTGGGCAGAGAAGAGCAGGGTGAAAAAGAACATGATAGATGATGATAGATTTCTCAACCAGTGTCCCTGATTAAATATGTGTCTGGTATTGCATTTTACTGTAACACTAATACTGTCGAATAGGAGCCTGTCTCTGTCTCTATGATTTCATGTGTTTGGAAGAGTGTGCATGCATACGTGTGTGCATACCGGTAGTCTGCGTACGTGTACTGTGCGCGCAGGTGTTTGTGTTATCCATACACACCCACACAGAAGATGAGATGAGCAATGGTTTAATCAGAACCAAGAACTTTAAGGCGCTGCATGCAGGCATTGAGTGCACTCCAGCATTTGTGAGCCACCAGTAAATGATTTAAATCATTGCACCTTATTCACCACTCGATGAGTGGCATGCTCAGTATATTTTACTCCCTGTTTGAGTTAAAAAATCAGACAGATAATTAAGAAAAAGAACCAAGTGCAGCAGAAGACAGGCAGAGCCAAGCTACCGTCTCCTCCGGTTCTTTCTTTCACACTAATCAGTGAGTCAGATCAGATGATTGAATATGAGCCAGGCATCATGCCTCTCTCCGAAGACATAAACAGTATTTCATATACAAGACCCACAAAATACTCTACTAAGCGATTGCTGAATCTTAAAGGCGTTTTTCCTGAAAATGTCACCAAGAGGAATCTTTCTTCACTACTTAATCCCTTCAGTATATTGTTGTTGTCGGGTGGAAACCTTGTATGTCCAATACCGTTCGTTTTGTATTTATTGTTTTAAAAGTTATTTAAAATAGTGGGCGTTGTGTGCTTGCAGATCTGCTATTTTCACTAGTTTTGTGCGACAGTCTTGTATGATGAAGCAGGGCTTTACTTACTAAAAACATACACATTTGAAACTTGGAGATACGAGGTTTCTGTCCAACAGACTAGTGATGATATACCTGTATTTGTTATACGATGAATAGCTGAAAAAGTGCGGAGATAGAATTAGAATAAGTCCAAGTAGTGTCAGGTAATCGAGGGGAAAACATTTCTTTGTGTCTGTGTGAATGTTTATATACATTGAGGAAAGTTGGTTAGCAAATTAAGTAGCCCAAATCTTTAACTCCACTTAGGATTTTGTCCCATCTGCGATGAGAATAATCATCCGAAGCCAGATGTTCAAAGCTCAGTTTTCTGTGCTACGGCTGTTTAGAGTGTTGCGGTGGTGGTGTTTGGCTCCTGATGAAGTAGAGCAGTGGTTCTCAAACTTTTTGGACTCAGGTCACCCCTATCCACGGCACCCCTGAATTACTTTCTAGAACCTTACAATCTACAGTATGTCATATTACTCTATGTAAAATATGTAAATCTTTCCCCAGAAGATACAAGTTGTCACGGAGGTGCTATCTTCACTAGTTTTGTGCAACAGTCTTGATGAAGCAGGGCTTTACTTTACGAAAAAACGTACACATTTGAAACTTGGAGATACAAGGTTTCTGTCCGACAGACTGGCGATATACTTTGTTATACGATGAATAGCTGAGATAGCTCACGGCGTGAGCACGCAGATATTTTTGAAAATCTTTAAACATTTTTGAACACTTGACATGACAATGAAAATAGGGACGCCAGAATTTGAGAGTGGTTAATTGACCAACTCTTCTCCTTATTTACCCTTGTCACTCGGTTCTGAATTGATGACAGAGTGCATGCTCCGCTTCGGAGATTATTCAGTTGCGGTTAGCCCTGCACTTCTGAGGGGAAAGACCAACAGTGCTGCCACATCCTTTATTTGACACACTATACACCTTTGCCCGGTGCCCCCGGGGGTGTGCGCCAATGAATATTTCAGCGAGTCAAAATGGATCTCATTCCTGACTGAGAGGCATTGGCACAGACAAGCACAGGTGGAGTATAAGTGCCAGGCACGCAGAACGGCAGAGGGATGCATGGTCTAGACAATATGGTCCTGGGGGAGTTCGGTTCATTTTTTATTCTGGCTGTATAAGACAGAAAGTACGACATGGGAGGTTAAGCCGCCTCGTACAGTAGCCTAACACATCACTGCCAAGGTACAGGAGAGTGAACTAATAGGCAGCTGCCAGAAAAAATTGATTTTGTATGCCTTGGCATGGATTCTCCAAGTGTCCGCAACTCTGCTGGAGAGATGCACGAGAGCTCCGTGCATCAATATGGTATTTATTCGCTGATCCAGAGTTTTATCCTTCTGTGCACCGTTGAGTTCGGATTTGGCCATCGAGATGACTGTGGCATATGATTTGTATTATTTCTAGCGGCATTTCAGTTTTGACTCTTGAAGAGAGCACTTCTCTAATGATAGATATTGACTTCCCCTAACGGACTGTGTCGACTGAAATCATTGCAGAAAAATACCACCCACCAACTCCCATTGTAGCTTAATGCTCAGCAACAAGGAATGCCAAATTAAATGGAGAAATACAACAGATGCATTACAGATGCTTCCATACAGTGATACTGTGTACATGCTTGACATGGCCAGCATAGAAGGCCATGGATATGGATGTACAGCATGATCTTCTAAGGGCGGTCTGCACTCAAGCATGGAATGTGCAGCTTGGATAGCCAAGGGCACAGCATGGTATCTGCTTGCTTTATATAGATCCCTTATCAGATAACGTCACGCTGATAGCAGGCAGTATGCGTGCGCACTGCGCAGGGCAGGCTGGCTAAAAAATAATAATAACACGCCGGCTCATAAGACGCAATGGAAAAGTGGTCACGGCGCTCACGAGTGAAAATGCATCCCTTCAAACTTTAATGTAGTTTTCCTCCCACTGTGGAGGAAGCAGGCATAGCTCATTAAAACTGGTAAAGCAACATAATATGATTTAGAACTGTCGGTTTAACAGTGGTTTTCAAAAATAGTAGATATACAAGCTCGCAGCGCGGCAAGAGAGCTCGTACATCTTTTGAAAAATGAAACGCAAATCTTCTCGCAAAACATTTTCAGATGGCGGTCCGCGGCCAAATCCATATCATTTTGGGGGTCTTAATGGGTTAGGGTCTTTACTGTGACCTCTGACTTTTGAAATATACTTCTTGGTTTCTGTTGTGTGTAAGCGATAATAGAGACTCCAGTCACTGATACGCCATGACCACGGCACCAGGGCCTGCCTGCTCGCACAGCTGGTGGCACTCAAGCCTAATTTATGCCTAGTCGCACGATGGTGACGGGTGCAGAGAACTGCCGAGAATGGCTGACCTACAAGCACACTGCGGTCGCTTCCACTACAAAATTGTACATCAGCTATTCTCAGCGCAACGAAGTATATTATGTATATACCAGTAAGACTCCCTAATCGGGAGATAAGCGACCGTAGGTGGCTTATCTCCACAAATAGGGCAAAAATGTGTTTGTCCAAAATCTTCCTGATCCATGTTGATGACATGAGTGTAGACATGCTATGTAGTGATATTCGTGATTTTAGGGCAAAAACTGTAGGAGCAGTGTCCAAAAATGTGTTTTAAAAATCGGCCTGAAGGAAGTATATTATGTATATATAAGAAAAAGAAGGTGCGCATCAGCAATGGTTTTCTCAGTGGAGTGCTAGACCTAAAGTCAAATTTACATAAAAAATAGGAATTAAATTCCAAAAAGGTAGCACATCCCTAATGTTTAAATCAGGAGGACAAAGTACTCACATTTCCACTTATTTATTGGCACACCGGGTGTGTGCCAATAAATAAGTGGAAATGTGAGTACTTTGTCCTCCTGATTTAAACATTAGGGATGTGCTACCTTTTTGGAATTTAATTCTTATTTTTTATGTGAAGTATATTATGTCTCGCTAGGGACCACCTCACCACCCTAGGACAGTGGTTCTCAACCTTTTCAGGTCGCGACCCCCAAAATAATCATATTTTAACTGGGGACCCCCCTCACCCTGGCGAGCACTAAGTGTTGAGGCTTTACTATTGTGAAATACCAGTTCTACATGCTCACAACGCCTCGCAACATGTAGATTGGCTATTTTCACAATTTCTGCCTCTAATAGTTTAATTTGTCATTTTAGCGGTATTAAAATGTCCTTAAATTGTCACTTTAGAAATGTGCAGATACCCTCTATACACTTTTGTTTACTGTTGAGAGAGAAAACAATGTTGCTGCCCTACAGTAGGAGGACGTTGAATGAACCGTAGGCCTATCCGGGCAGCGATGCCCAAAACAACAGGTTTGGGGGATCTGTTGGGAATTAATTACACGCAACCGGTGCCTGCACATGCAGTCCCAATGCTTGTATACAAATAAAAAAATGCCGTAACTCGGGCTAGGAGCGACCGTGAGAGCCGGGGCCGGGACTCACGCGTCCGCCTCGGCGGCGCCAAGAGAGCCGTCAACATGAATCTGTCCCATATAGCGCCACCATCAGGCCAATTTTTTCAAACACATTTTTGGACACTGCTCCTACAGATTTTGCCCTAAAATCACGCAAATCGTTACACAGTATGTCTACACTCATGTCATCAACATGGATCTGCCCCATATAGCGCCACCATCAGGCCGATTCTTTTCAAACACATTTTTGGACACTGTCCCTACATTTTGCCCTAAAATCATGCAAATCGGTACACAGTATGTCTACACTCATGTCATCAACATGGATCTGTCCCATATAGCGCCACCATCTGGACGATCTTTTCAAACACATTTTGTACACTGCTCCAACACATTTTGCCCTAAAATCACGCTGCGACCTGACGGTCGCTTATCTCCCGATTAGGGAGTCTTACTGGTTAGTCTATACTCATTTTCTTAAAATAGTCGACATTATGTGAGCCTTCAAATCAGCCTAAGTTTTCAAACACTTTGGAAAATCATTTAACATTTCTGGAAAGTACAGTAAAATTAAATTATGATGAAAGCCCCGAGAAAGAGAAGCCAGGTTGAAAGTGCAAGCTCCTGTCATGCTCTATGGCTTATATTAAAATGCTGAGCAGGCCCGCTTGACCTCTTTTGGATCAAGATGACAAGAGAGAAATACTAAGTGACTATGAAAGAGGGTTCATTACTGGAACACGGATGACAGGAGCTTCAGTCACAAAGACTGCTGAACTGGCTGGTGTTTCAATATGAACAGCGAATAAAGTGACATCTGCTTTTCGGTCTATGGGAAAGACATCAGTAAATGTGGTCAGAAAATTGTGGTACGAAGTACATTTGAGGATGATGATGCTCGTGATGGCTCAAAACCTTATTGCTTTATGTAGAATTTTCCTTTAACCAATTAAACCCTATACACTTGGTTGGCCAGGGTCGCCCAGGGGTATGTACTGTACTTAGTGCCCTCTTTAATACCACTACACAGATATCTTCACTGAAAGTAGCCAATCTAAGCTCACAACTTCAATGTTCGCCAAATATTTGCAGAATGTTCACCTATTACAATAAGCTCTTAATGCACCTACTGTACATAAATATATATACTGTGAAGTTTTTCATTATACCAACCTGTTACACATAAAATAATGCCATCGGTGTACACAATATACCAAACTTTATGCACATGTACTGTACTGCTGAGGATGCTTTTTTCATTCCCTTTGCTCTTTTGCATTCTCTTTCTTTCCTACGTCATTATTACTTATTATTTTATCTTTAGATGTGTTTTTTTTTGTGTTGCTGTTTTTATATATACAGTACCACTGCATTGTCTGAAAGGAAGCTGAACAAAAAATACGTTTTATTCTTATGTACCTGTACAAAAGACGTAACAATAAAGTACAACCTTGAACCTTGAATAGAGAGGCTCTGGTTCATGTGGCTAATTTGTCACTATCTATCAATCCATCCGCCCATTTACTCACCTGTCCATCAATCCATCTGTTATCACTTATCAGTTACAATTGTCTGCTCACTGGGGAAAAGATCTGTGCAGTCAGAATGCCAACATTTTGTCTAATTCTAACCCAGGGGGATCAAACAAAGAGTCCGAGACTGAGGCGATACTATCCTCTCTCATGAAAATGGCTCATCAAAAGCCAAGCCTCTATATTACAATGCTGGTGTTTTTGACTGAAACCTCCCACCACTGTCACACAGTCTAGAACAGGAATTGCCTTAAACCAGCCACTGTACAAAAACTCTAACATAAACCACGCATGAAGAAGCCAGCTTTTTTTTTTTTTTTTTTTTTGCCCCAAAGCAGTATTTAATGAAAAAAGTACACACAAAGACGAAACATGACACCATACTTTTATATAAAGCTGTGGAATTCCAGGGCGGATTAACAAGTGGGTAACGTTGGGAGTTGGTAAACTGTATGGCTAGGCTCTTATAAGGTTGCGCAAAGCTCAGCAGCCATTATTTGGATATGGGAAAGAGAGGGATATATTTATCCTCGGCTGCTGGCTCTGAGAGGCATTTCGACTCCAGCTACAAAGAAGCGGTAAACACCATTCAGGCTTTTAGTCGGTCCTTACACTTCTATTCACGACAATGCATCTTATCTCTGAGTAACCATCTCCTTTTCATATCGCTCCCCTGGAGCGACCAGGCCAGCCTCATAAGTGATATTCCATGCGTCAAAGCGTGGTGTATCTTTTTTTTCTCCCCCTTTTTATTTTCCACATGAGCATGTCAGTTAGGCTCAGCAATGATAAGCCACTGCCATCGCCGTTGAAGGCACTCGCAAAGCAAATTATGGCCTCCGTTTCTGACCGCAAATGTGCGCCTATGAATGTTGTCGCCATGGCAGCTAGCGCGCTGTCAGCATTGTTGTCGATGGCGTCGTCATGGCAGCCGTGGGCCGATGCTAATCCTTTCGGCGGGTGTGACATCTTGTGTTTGCCCAGAGTTCAGGGTGTGGTTAATGTGTCAGTCTGCGACTGCTTGGCCTCCCAAAAAAAGGGCCCTAATCAAGCAGTCGGAGTAATGTGAGAAATTAATTTAATTACAAGTTCAGGGATGAAATGTTATTGTCATAATGTTATTCGCGCCATAATATCGTTGACTTTCCCCATTCATTTGTGTTAACGACCCAAAGTCCAATTTGAAATGGACATTCTAATGGCCCTTTTCGACTAGGAAGGGAAAGCCCAGAACTTCCCACAACTCTTTTCACTTTGATTTAGCTGTTTACTAGTTTTCCATAGTGGATGAAAAAAATAGTATAAAATAGGGCTAAAAATGGCGGTGTTGTGTTGCTCTGGCCAGCGTCTGGTTCCAGACCATAGCGTGTATGGAAACAAATCCAGAACCTGTGAATTATGATACACAGCAGAGCACGCCGGTCAGCTTAGTTCTTGTAGTTGTAAATAATACAGTAAGATAAGATGCAACTCTCTTGCAAACCATTCCTCCATGCTAGTGGGAAATATAGTTCTCAAATTCTGCCCGAACTCGACCATACCCGACCCCGACTGACATTTAGGGTAGGGTAAGGCCTAAAATGTATGCTAATTAGTCGGGCCGGGTAGGGCCTCGGGCTCAATGAAAAAAAATATATATTTTTTTTGTATTATTTTATTACTAACTTCTTTCAAAACCCGACCATACCCGACCCGACGTTTTCGGGCCAGGTAGGGCCTAAAATGTATGCTAACTAGTCGGCCTCAGGCCGGCCCAGTTAGGGCCCAGTTAGGGCCGGGCCTTAATTTTCAGGCCCATTGAGAACTCTAGTGGGAAATGCACTACAGTAGACAAGTGTTACTGAGGGTTCAGGGAAGGAACAGGGAAAACGCTAGTCCACCCCTCGTTTCATTAGAACAAATCCCCCATAGGTCACGCGTTGCACGGCCCCTGCGAATCACAACGAGACGCGGGACATGGTATAGCTGGTGGTAGTCGGAGCGTGTGGACCGGGTGCTGGAGAGAATCAATGCTGTTTTTCTTTTTCAGTAGCGTGCCCTGGACAGGTTTACGCTGTAGCACTGCCATATGCTCTGCCCAGGAAATGGGCTTTATTAATATGTTTAAGAGCACGTCAGGCTTGGGTGACTTATGGGCTATGTGAGCCAATGTGAAGGTGCATTGTCGGCAATTTTTAACAAATAAAGAAAGGGTAAAGGAGAAGAGGGGGAAAAACGGGGGGATGGAAAGAAAAACATTCTCCGGGGCCCTCTTTCTCTCTCTCTCTCGAAGCGGGGGACCGACTGGTTTCAGGCCTCTGTCATGAGGGAGAGACGTCCATTTCAGCGGAGCCTCTGCGTTCCAGGTGTTGCATTTTAATTGCCAATTCCGTGAGCAATAAAGCATTTCACTTACATTCGCTTGTAAAGTGCTTTCATTCCCTCTCCAAATGATGTAATTACCCAGCCGTCCCACGAATGAGAGGGATGCCAGGCTCCGACCCCTTTTTGGAGAGGAGTGGCGCTCCCTCTTTCTTTCTCACTCTCTTTCTCTCCCCGTCTCCGACTGAGTTAGCAAGCGTTCTCAGCGAGAAGCCTGGTTGAAAGGTTTCCTGCAGTATGTTTTCATTTAGGAATCCAAACACCATAAAGTGAGGTAGTCGTTTGCACAATAAACGTACACTTTAATTTCATTTCGAGCTCTCCTGCCACTGCGGTTCACGAACCCTCTGTCTGTAACGTTTCTAGGAACAGCGGGTCGGATAAGAAATAAGAGAGTTTGAAAATGTGGGTTTTGGGGAATTTCCTTTGATGTGTAAAAGGCGGAGGACTGTTTGTTCCTTGTAGCTGGATGCTGATAGCGAATTAGTTTGTCCAAAATAAAAAATTAAAACCTTTATTGGTGTTCATAAATCTGCAGGAACAGGTTTTTTGGTTCTCATTCCAGTCATAAACTCTCTTTAAAGGAGAGAAGGAGGAAATAAAAGAAAACTGAAAAAAGTGAATCAATTCTTTAATGAGTTTTTGCTTTCATGTGATGACGAGGCACACAGAGCTTGTTTATGACTTCACAGCATAGCGAAATACCAAAGAAAACGCAGCAAATCTTTCAAAGCACACTGTTGCGACTTTGGGGTGGTGGGGGGGAACACAAATAAAGCAAGCAAGCTCCAATTACAAACATGCTAATGAACCGTAAGAAACACAGAGATGTTATCATTAGACATGAAAAAAGAACGATATTTTCCTGTTTATGTAGTGTGGAATTCCCCCTGAGAGGCGCGGGGAGGTCACGGGCCAGGCCGAGTGTTTGCGGGCCAAATGCGCGGAGGCGTGTAACACTAACTCACAGCCCGTTTGGCTAAAACGGATCTGATGAATCACCTGAGGATTGTGAACCCTCCAAGAACAAGTTCAGCCTGTCACCGTGTGGCATCTGATCAGCGTGCCTCAGCATCCCACCAAGGTGAAAAACATTGACTCCATTGACAGCGTGTAACCGAGTATCTCTAAAAAAAGAAAGAAGGAAATGTGTAAAAACATAGAGGGGAAAGTCTAAGGGAAGAATCAAAATGAACCCCCAACACACACACGCACACTTATTTTCCTTACCCACACACACGCACAAGCACACACACACTAGGGATGGGTCATATCACGATTATTGTGACAAAAGAAATGGCGATTTACGATATTATCGCGATGATCAAAATCCATTTTCCTGGGGCGGAACATTTGCCAAAAATAGCAGATCTACAAGCTCACAACGCGTCGCAACGTTGTGTGCTTGTAGATCGGCTATTTTTTATTGGCAAAGACATTTGATAGAGAGTGAAAAAAGACTGTATCAAGTACGGATATTATAAGTACCTTTTACCAATTATAGAGGGTTTAAGTGGTACCGGATATGCAGCTCGGCAAATAAAAGGTGAATTGATCCCAGTGCATGACGGAGGACGATATCACGATAAATTATATCTCCACAATACGATTATCGTGTTTTTTATCACGATAAACGATAATATCGCTTATCTGCCCATCCTTATCACACACACACACATGCACAAACACACACACAATAATATTCCCTACCCATTCGCAAAAGGCGTACCTGGCAACATCGTGGCATATATCAGACCTCCCCGGTGCTTCATGTCAAACTCAGAATTCCAACAGCGCCGGCAACGTTTGCCAAAAAACACAAAAACAAGCTGTTCGCTATCATCCGTTCCCATGGGAACGCGGGGCTGTTGAGGGTGTGCCCGCTCCGACGCTCATCTGCACAAACATCATGCGAGTCTACTCCCTGACATGTTAAACATACCACGATGGGGGAGACAGAGAGAGAGAGAGAACACAGAATGCCCCTCTCCCCACCGTCAACCCAAGGGTGTCGCACCAAATCCTGGGCCCTGGGTACAAGGATTCACTGCAGGCCCCACCATGAATGTTCTTCATTTGTGCTTTAACTATTGAAAGTGCCGCGTCGCGAGCTTGTAGATCTGCTATTTTTGAAAAATCGTGAAAGTTTGTGCAAGTCTTTGAAAATGTTTGACCCGATTCTATAAATGTCTTCTAAATCCTTCTAAGATTTTTTTTGAAAAACCTATGTTTTTCATGTGAAGGACCCCCAAAATTATATGTATTTGGGCACGGACCCCCATCTCAAAATATGTTGTTCCAGGGACCACCCAGAAGCAAAATCTTAGTTACAAATGTTCACTTCAAAAAAATACATATATTCAAAGATTTGCACACATTTTCACAACTTTTCAAAAATAGCTAAAGTATAAAATAATTAAGGCCCCTCCACCTTGGGGCCCTAGTGACTCAGTCCCAATCGCCCCCCCCCCCCCCCCCTTGTGACACCCCTGAAGAGAGAGAGAACACAGAATGCCCCCCTCCCCACCGTCAACCAAACCCCCAAAATTCTATCTCCTTCTCCCAGAACAGCGGGGCCTCACGGATAGCCCTGCTATCAGTACTAGCGATTAGCCTGGCCCCGCTTGTGAGAAGTGCCACAAGGGGCGGGCAGGCGGGTGGGGAGATTCCTGAGACGTTGTTGGGGCCTGCGGCGCTCATTCACACACTTCCTCTCTCCCTAATGGAGACCACACATTTACCCAGGGGCTGCCGTGGAGGAGCAGCAGCAGAGGGGGCAGGGACGTGCTGGCCATTGGAAAAAGCGGGACAACTCCCGAACGGCCGGTTCATTCCCGGCCGGTCCAGGCCGGCCGGCCATTAGGAAAAAAATAAATAATTAAATGGCGGCCTTTGTTCCATTTTGGGGGCTGGGCGGCCAACAAAGTAAATCGTTACTGTCGGGCAGAAACCTTGTATCTCCAAGGTTCAAATTTATACATTTTTTTCGCAAAGCAAAGCCCTGCTTTATCATACAAGGCCGTCGCACAAAAGTAGTGAGCACACAACGCATCGCGGTGCGAGGCGTTGTGTGCTTGTAGATCTGCTGTTTTCACTAGTTTAAATCATTTTTAAAATGATAAATACAAAACAAACGGTTTTGGACATACAAGGTTTCCACCCGACAACGACAAAATTTAACTCATGTAATTGGCCCACTGGCTTGTCACTTTGTCACAAATCTTTGAGTAGCAGCAGTGCTATAGAGAGAGATTTCTCTCTATAGCGTGCAATGAGGGCCTCTACAACTCTTTTTCCCGGGCTGAATCAGGGGCCCAGCATGTCCCTGAGAGGGGGGACCGGCGGAGACAGAGTTCAAAGCCCAGACGACGTGAGAGGGGAAGGAGAGACGTAAACAACACAAAATGTGCCTGGTGTGAAAAATAAACAAACAAAGACGGACCGGGCCTGGCCTGACCCATCAGCCCCTCCTAGCTTGTAGCGTTACGATCTGCGATGGGGGGGAGAAACACAGAGCTTGATCACATGCATCTCTAAAGGCGACGCTTTGTTCTGTTCAGTTTTTATTCCCTTTTCTTTTTCTTTTGGCTAATTGGCTCGCGCTGCAGAGCTAGCCGTCAGGAGGAATTAGCACCTTTGCTCACTCGTCCACCGTTTCTCCACAGGTGGCGGGAGTACAGTATAATTGGTGTACAGTGTACCCGTAATGTGTTTACACTGCTGTATGGAAATCCTCCCAGAGGACATACTGTACAGTCTCATAGAAATGTGCCTCAGTCAGAGGAGGGACACATGCGGTGAGATTTCTGCATAAAAACTGATGTTCTGGTGTACTGTATGCATTCACTTCAGCCCCTTTTTCAAAAATAGCAAAAATAGCAGACCTACAAGCTCACAGCACCAGGGAACGCTGGGGATCCAATGCATGAGCTTATTATAGATGCTTTTTTGAACAGTGCTCCTGAAAGGAGCTAAGCTTCAACATCTGGCTTTGTCTGGGCTCTCAAACGTGGCCGTACGTACATCTGGCCTACATCTTGACACAAACGCTCAAAGTTTGTTGTATGTCCAGGGTGAAATTGGCCAAGCTTCATTAGTATTATACGTTTAATGAAATAAACTCATTTTGTAAATAGGCTAGCACTTCTCACTTCACACTAGGCAGGATTTTTTATAATCTCAGGAGATTGTAGTATTGTAAAAAAACAAAATGCCCAAAATAGGGACTGCAGTTTGAAAGTAGTTAAATTATCGAGGACACAGAAAGCTTTCTCCATCGTTATCAATGTCGTAACGCAAATGGACGCCAATGAAAACACATGTGGTGACACACAAGTCTTCTCGTTCCCCGATGGGTGAAATCCATCCAGTTCACCAAAGATTTGTTGAGAGAAAAATAAGAGTAACTTTAATTCACTTATGCCGTACATGTATACATATATAATTGTATTGTACAGCTGGGGCCCTCGTCATTCCACTGCTACACTTTTGACAGTAAAACATGCCGGTCCTCATCTCTCAGCCTTATTTTTCCCCTGAGAAAACCCCCCCCGGCCTGTAAGTGAGCAATAAATCTGGCACCAGGAGGGTGTTTGCCTGTGTGTGTTTGTGTGTGTGTCTCTCAGGGGTGTAAAGCAACTAAGTATGTTTACTTAAGTACTCTACTCAAGTACAGTTTTGAGTAATTTGTACTTTTACTTCTACTCCACTACATATCGGATCCAAATATTGTACTTTTACTCTATAGTTACTTTACAGATATAAATTACAATATTATAAAACATACGTTATCCACTTTAGGCCTATTTTATACTTTGGCTATTTGAAAATAGCCGATCTACAAGCTCACAGCGCGTCGTGAGCTTGTAGATCTACTATTTTCAAACATTTTGTACTTTTTACTTTTGTTACTTTAAGTACATTTTGATGCCAACACTTTCATACTGTTACTCAAGAACATTTTTAATTCCGGACTTTAACTTGTAACGGATTATTTCTATATTGCAGAAATGCTACTTTTACTTAGGTAAAACACGTGAGTACTTTTCCCACCACTGTTTGTGTGTGTGTCTCTCTGTCTAGAAGGGTGTAAAATGCACTCTTGTGTCCTCATGTCCGCGTAGCCTCCAGCGCCGTCAATTCTGCCCATGCCTTCTTTGCAGGATACGTGACCTCTGGCCCCTATAACTCCTGTTTTGTTCTCGCCACTCCAGACGGCCTCCCCTCCCCTCCCTACCGCCACAAAACCCCAAACACTCGCCCCCTCGAACTCCCTCAGATGACAGATACCCGTCTGCTCCTCTCCACCCTCTCTGTTCTCTGACACGCCGCCTTCTCTCTCTCTCTCTCTCTCTCTCTCTCTCTCTCTCTCACACACACCAGGCACGTGCACACATAGACATCAAAGGGGGATTGAGCCCTTGCCCTTTTATCCGTCTGTAAAAAGTGCCCTTTCCAGACCATGAATGTAGTTTTTACTATGGTCAGGTGAAAGAAATGCAAATGCCCTCTTTCCATGCCATGCAGCATTCAAGAGAATTGACTCATGTCCAAACTCTCCTGAACTTGAATGCAGCATCTTGAAGGAATTGCCCTCTCTGTGTAGAAATCCATGCCATTACGCCACATTGTATTGTAGTATTGTAGTATTGAGTTGGTTAAGCTTAGTTCATTGTGGTTTCACACACCGAAAATAGCGGACCTCCAAGCTCACAACGCGCCGCAGCGCGACGCGTTGTGAGCTTGGAGGTCTGCTATTTTCGGTGCTTCCACCAAAAGGCCCTTTTGGAAATTCCAGCCCCTGCCTCTCTAACACTCTCTGCACGTCCCTTGTTCTCTGACACACCGCCTTCTCTCTCACACACATCCCAGGAGCCTTTGACCTGCGCAGCACCTCAGCCTCTGCCAGCAGGCTGCCCTTGCATTCCAGTAATGCCTAAGTTATGATTCGTCGTGCGATTGTGTCCCGCGCAGATCTGCAAGCTCACGCCGCGTTGCGGACGCAAGGCGCCGGGATCTTGCGGATCCGCTGTTTCCGGTGGGGGTGAATGATATACCGGCGTACGACTGAGCATAAATCAGCCCGTAAGGGGAACCGAACCCTGTAACCTGAGCCTGCAGTGAGCTCATCGGTGGCAGCCACGGAATCAAGAGTTAAATGATACCAAACCAGAGAAAAGGGGGAAAAAAAGGAAAGACAACAAAAGAAAAGAAAAGATAAAGAGAGAAGAGGGGGGAGAAAAAGAGAGAGTGAATGAGTGAGTGAGAAAAATAAGAAAGAAAGGGGGTGGTGAGGAGGAGGCAATTGCTGGCATGGGACAGGTCTGGAACTGGTTCTGAGCGTGCGTGTGCGTGTGTGTGTGTGTGTGTGCGCGTGCGTGCGTGCGTGTGTGTGTGTGTGTGTTGCATTGCCGGGGCTCCTGAGGGGTTAAGTTACACTCTGAGAAAGAGAGGAGGAAGAGGAAAGGAAAGGAGAAACTGCTGGCGTCTTTGAATTCTCTCCGCTCTGTCTTTCTGTCTGTCTGTCTGTCTTTCTCCCTCTCTCTCTCTCTCTCTCCCTGTCCGTCTGTGTCTGCTGCTGCTGTGAGGGGTGACTGGTGGCTGTATAGCATATAGTTTCCTCCGGACACACTCCGACAGCCTGCTCCGCCGCGACCCTCCGCCCCCTGCTTTCGAGTTAACGAGTCCCGCTCGTCCCGTCGACTCTCGGTCTGGGATCTCGGTCAGAGGAATGTGTGTGGAGCGCGTGTGAGAGGTCGCCCTCTCTCTTCTTCTCTGTGACACGGGGATGACCACAGGCTGCCCAAACACGGTAAGGCTTCTGCTTTTAATGAGTGTCCGTGCATGTGTGTGTGTGTGCGTGTGTTTTGGGAAGTGTCGGCGAGTGCAAAGAGAGCCTGGCTCTCTCTCTCTCTCACACAGACACAGTCACACACACACACACACACACACACACACACACACACACACACACACACACACACACACACACACACACACACACACACACACACACACACACACACACACACACACACACACACACACACACACACACACACACACAGAGCTGCGCTTACACTGTAAACTCACAGCGTTGTACAAAAATGGAACCGAGTTAAATTAATACCACCTCTCAGGATCATTGTGATTCAAGTCTCCGACTTGTAACGAGACACTACACTTAATTAAGACTCTTGCAGAAAACAAATCTGTTAGAAATTGATGTTGTTTTAAGACCAACTTGTGCAGCCGGCTATTGACAAATAACTTTTAAAACTCTTAAAAGTACCATCATCAAGTTTTCTACAGATTTACAACTGATGCTGATCTTTCCACTACATCTACTACACCAGTTGTTCTCAAAGTGGATTCCAGGGACTCTCTAGGTTCCTTTAGGGGGGTCTAAATTGACCCTTACAAGTCTGTAACTAAGAGTTAAGGGAAGACCTTGAAATGTAAAAGTTTGAGAACCACTGTGTTATACTGCAGTTGTCTTCCAGACCTCCTATAAGTGACAAGTCCCCCTGAGGCAAAGTTACAGCCTTTTAAACGGTCGCCTTCTATATAGGCACTTAAGAAAAGGTTAAGCACCGTGGGTGTTGAAGCTTTATAAAGGCATTTAAAGTGCATGGATATTTTCTCTAATGTGCTATTTCCACAAACAAAAATGTACTATGTGTATGACAGTCTAAGCAGGGTAAAAAACAAAGGTTATGTTAGGTTATTTGTGACTGTGAATAAATAATTCTTATTTATGAAATAGAAAACAACAACTTAGCGCCCCCATACTTTCTGTGAAGCTCAAATGGATCCAACAGGTGTGATGTACTTCTAGACAGTTAATGCCTCATGACTCCTGTGAATAAATGTATTCACTCTCAACATAAACAATGGAAAGGCAGTGTTGTCTAGTGCTATTAGTATCCTACCTACTTTTACACATAGCTATGTCCATATTTATATTTTTTTGGTTTTATTTTTTTCCTAGTTTTTATTTAATAGCGCTACCCCTGAGACTTAGAGCTGCCAAGTCACTGGATTGATTAATGAACAAACAGCAAAACTTCAATGAAGCAGTAATTATGATAAATTGATGTACTGCCACATACAGTAGTACACTGTCGTTGGCCTGCAATCTGCAACATAAATTCACTTTTATCCAGCACTGATCTTAACATTTGTAAATTTCCTACGGCAGCTATGGTTGTGGACAAGGACTCCGCAAGTTCAACAGAGAGCACAGGCCCTGCACCTAAAATAACATGAAAAAAGTGACCCATTATAGGAACACCTTTGTGTGTGGCAGGGGAAAACACTCAAGTTCAAGCCCTCTATTGTTTGTACAGTACATGCTTTTTGAATATTGATGCTCAGCAGAAACCTGTCAAACTTACGTTATTCTGTTTGCCCGGAAAATTCTGCATGGAACTTCCAAACTACATTTTGAGTATCGAAACAATTTATTGTCACTGAAAATAATATGTTGGCGCCGGCACACAAAAGGACTTCCATGTGGATTTTATCATGGCTCCTTGCATTAATAAATCCCTTGGGTAACATAACTCTACTTCAATCAACGGTATTAGGAATGCATTCACTAGCTCCGCAAGTCGGCATACATGAAAACGTCTGCTTTTTTAAAACATCTGAATACCTAAATTCCCTTCTTTTAATTATCGAACCGGTGTATCCGCTTACTTCCTGATTTAGAGGGGTTGCACTGGAATCGATTGGGGGCACTGACGGGATAGTGAATCAATCCTACGACGAGCGAGTCTCCAACCCCACAGTCCCAGAGTCAGATGACCAGCAGCCAAAACGAAGGCATGAATCAGACGTTGTTTGGTGCTGGATCTGGCCCGAAGGCAGAGCTCAGATATGCAGGGGAGAGAGGGGGAGCAGAGGGAGGGAAGATGGCTGGGTTAGTAACGGAGGAGGCTACAGAAGGGGGTTGAAGAGACACAGAGAGAGAAAGAAAGGTAGACAGTGGTGTAAAGCAGTGTTTCTCAAACTTTCACATTTCAAGGTCTCCCCTTAACTCTGACAGTGTACAAATGGAACCAAATGGACCCGTTAGCGTTCATTTGGTTCCATTTGTACACTGTCAGAGTTACAGACTTGTATGGGTCAATTTAGACCCACCTAAAGGAACCCACAGAGTCCCCGGACTTTGAGAACCACAGATGTAAAGTAACTCAGTACATTTAATTAAGTATTGTACTTAAGTACAATTTTGAGGTATTTGTACTTTAATTTCTGACTACTACTACTACTTCTCTACATCTCAGATCCAAATATTGTACTTTTACTCCACAACATTTATTTGTAAACTTTAGTCGCTGGTTACAATTATAATATCATAAAACATACATAAACCACGTTAACCCTATTTTATACCTTGGCTGTTTGAAAATAGACGATCTACAAGCTCACACAGCGTCACATCGCAACACATTGTGAGCTTGTAGATCTGCTATTTTCAAACATTTTGTACTTGTACATTTGGTACTTAAAGCTATACTGTGTAAGATGCTCAACTAGTGGTCAGTAGCCCTATAGCAAACCGCGGTCGCGTTCGCGTCTTTCGGCCGTTTTTCGTACCTTCACACCCCCGCGTCTGCCTCCACCTCGCCGAGAGCTATCTTTAGAGGGGTCCCTGGTTCCTGTGCGTTCAGGCATTCCGGAGAAACGGACTCCTTCACCCTGCCTGGTAGGCGAGATTACCTTTTGAGTATAGAGACACACGGGCGACTACAAATATGGCCGCCATAGCGACCCCACTTCAAGATGCGCTGTGATTGGCCGGCAGTGTATAACCCTCGCTGTGATTGGCCGGTAGTGTGATGACGTAATTTTGCCGCGAAATCCGGTCCCCGGTCAGAATCATAGAAAACATATTTACAGAAGGCTTTAGGGGATGAAATTAACGGAGTTGGTGTTCTAAAACTTTAGTGATTTAACAGTTAGGACAATTTTATGATTTGTTTTATAACAAAAGTTACATGGTATAACTTTAAGTACATTTTGAATGCCAACACTTTCATACTTTTACTCAAGTACATTTTGAATTCTGGACTTTTACTTGTAACAGAGTATTTCTATATTGCAGTATTGATACTTTTGCTTAATTAAAACATGCAAGTACTTTTTCCACCACTGGGTATAGAGAAAGGGAGAAGAAAGGGAGAAAAATAGAAGAAAGAAAAAAGATAAATGAAAAGAGAAGAAAGAGGGAGCGAAGGTGAGAAAGAATGGGAAAGGGAAAGACAGAAGCAGCAGAGAGAGAGAGAGACAGATTCGCAGATGGATATAGAGGCAGAGAGAGAGAGGGAGAGAGAGAGAGCAGACCAGACCATAGTCTATTTCTTTCTGGCCTGCAGAGATCCAGTACAGGGAGAAGCTTGTTACTGCGCAACACAGAACCCACATCGCCTCTCCCTCCCCTGGGCATGGGGCTTTGGGAGGAGATGTGCTCTCCTGGATGAAAGAAAAACACAGCCAAATACCAGAGGATAATGTGATTATAGGCAAAGAGGAGAATGAGGGTTAATTGAAGCTAAGTGTCCATAAAAAAAAAAGATACTATATATACATCTGTGACTCAGCTTTCAGCCCACACTCTGCCGACAGGGCCTGGATTCTTATTACCACCGCTCAAATAAACACACATCTCTGTAATTCGCGAGGAATGTTGTGAATGTGTGTTTTCTAAAAAAAAGGTAATACCTGGGCACGCGGAATCAAATCCTCGAATTACAGTATGCAGTGCAGGTTTCTCTCCACCCAAATGAAAAAGAAACACACAATGTCCATTGTAATAGTCTCAAGTTAGCGATAGAACAGATTTTCTATGTCTGGTGCGCAGTTGGACAGCTAGCGCAGTCTTCCGTGACAAAGTCCATTGCCTTGGATTTCACGAAACACTCTCATAATCTCCCACGGCTGCTCTGGTGGCTCCAGTCTAGAGAGTTGGATGCGTTTACTGACACGCAGTCAACATCGCTTATGAGTGCACCCCTTAAAGTCTTTTCGATAACTATGAGTTGTAGTAAAGCATGTGGGAATGGTCTTTCTGGCAGCGGTGGAAAAAGTACTCAAATTGTTTACTTAAAAATATGTAAAAAAATAAAAGTCCGGAATTCAAAATGTCCTTGAGTAAAAGTACAAAAGTATTGGCATCAAAATGTAGTACCAAAAGTAAAAGCACT
The DNA here is from genome assembly GCF_963921795.1 of Nannobrachium achirus. Lineage (NCBI taxonomy): Eukaryota > Metazoa > Chordata > Actinopteri > Myctophiformes > Myctophidae > Nannobrachium > Nannobrachium achirus. Next base: position 31,639,813 of record NC_137823.1, read on the forward strand.
CATTATGCAGAATGCCCCATTTCACGTTTTCAAATGTATACAAATCTTTTGAAAATAGCAGATCTACAAGGGCACAATGTGTTGTGTCATGACAAATTGTGAGCTTGTAGATCAGCTATTTTCAAATGGCAGATCTACAAGCTCTACAAGTGGTAAATGTATGTTTTGTAATAAGAATCAAAATCTACAAAGTAACAAGTAACTAAAGTTGTCTAATAAATGTAGTGGAGTAAAAGTACTATATTTGTCTCTGAGGTGTATAGTGGAGTAGAAGTAAAAGTACTGACATATTCTATTAACTCTCCTACTGCCAGATTATTTATTTATTTATTGGGTCTGGTGCCATCAAAAAGCGGCTTACCTTTGCGACGTTATAGTAGATAGACAGACATTTTTTTTATTTTTATTTTTTTATTGTGCAATAGTGCACTTTGGTCTGCCAGGCAGCAGAGGGCGGCGTCATGCGAGAATGAATGTGAATTTGCCTGTTATGTGTTGAAGAAGAAGAAGACCAGTCACTGGCCACAGAGCCTTACAGCCAGAGGAAATCAACAAGGAAGTGAATTGTTCTCCGTTGATGTTAACGCATAATGGATTTTTTACACCATCACCGCGGAAAATGTGTTTACAGTACACGGCCGCGCGACCCCTCATCAGCTTACAGTCATCAGACGAACGAACCGAACGAGCGCCGTATTGGCATCGAGGTTCTGTAAAAAATGGGGCGAACGTTAACGTTCAAAGCGTGGGGAGAGTTAAGTACGGTACTTAAGGACAATTGTTTAGTTTTTTTGTTTTAATTTTTTACTTTAAGTAAATGTACTTAGATACTTTACACCACTGCTTTCTGGAGCAGAAGATTACACACAGCTGCTCAGGATATAAATGAAACTAAGATAAGATAAAGATGATCAAGCTGAAATAAATTGTGTTCACCTCGCAATGAGTTTATCTCTTAACGACTCTATGAAAGTGTCATCCACCAACTGCCTTTAATAATTGTTTACACTTTTTACTGATTTATACTCGACACTCTTTTCCAAATAATTTCCATTATCGAGACAGGGTACTTCACGGTCAATGTGAAACGTAATTTGACAAACGGAGGGAGACTAACGATTTCCTTGAAATGAATCACTCTGCATTTGACAACACCTTTGAATATATTATTTACAGAGGAGTGCTAAGGTAGAATCACAGCTTTGATTGCCACAGTAACATATTGTTCTCAAAGAGCACAGCAATTTAAGCCACTTAGGGATGAGAAGCCCTATAAACATTCAAAGCATCCACTTAAGACTGGCTTGTCTCTCTCCCCCCAAGCTCAGGTGTGGAGGAGGTTATGAGCAGGGATTGCAACACTGCAAGAAACTAACAAGCTCTGTGCAAATGTGAACCCAAAAGTTGTATTGAATTAATAGATTCTTGGTAAAATTATAGTGCACCAGTTGATTTTTTTTCCTTCTTTTTTATAGCTTTAGGATTAGGTTAGGGTCAAATGATAAAAACAGACATACCGGTATGTCAATAAGTTCATAGTTAAAAAAAGTAACTTTCAAGAATTGTCTTTGAAACAAGCTACTTTGATGCTGAAGCAACCAAAACCTCTTGAGAGACGGGAAACAATCACCTAACTCCTAATATCCTCCTATAGATAACATAATTCCCATAACCAATCCATAAACGTGAAAGCTATAGAATAATGCCATTTTAAACGCTCGTCTCCTCATCATTTTTTACAGCGTAATACACTATTATAGAGTAGCAACGAGAGAGTTGAGACACTCGTTTTATGGTCTGTCAGCAGGCTGGACGGGCAACTGTTGTTTGTTTTGGAGCCGGCTGAAGGCAGCTGAAAAGCAATGTGGATTGCTTGGCCACGCGGGCCACGCCAGCAGAGCCGCACTCCCCCACTTGACCCTCCAACCACATAAGACTTGTACCCACTGGTGCATTCTGCAAGCTTTACTTTTTGAGCGGTGGTTACACCGTCTCCTATACGTGGCCGTGTGTGTATGCGTGTGTGTGTGCGTGTGTGTGTGTGCGTGTGTGTGTGTCTGTATGTAGCCTGCAGGCCTGCAGTACCTTTTATGACCACACATGTTAAGGGAGGGGCGCTGTTGTTCAGGCCAGGCCAGACCAGGCACACACACACACACGCACACACACACACACGCACACACACACACACACACACACACACACACACACACACACACACACACACACACACACACACACACACACACACACACACACACACACACACACACACACACACACACACACACACACACACACACACAGCGGGGAAGGGGGGGGGGTAAACCACCGCTCAGTTCACACGGGTGTGATTTTTTTCTCTCTGTCTCTCCAGTGGCGTCAGTTCAGCAAAAGCTAGGGTATGGCAAAGATGGGAGTCCTCATGGATAAGAGGCATTACATGTTGTGTAACACGGTTATATTGTGAAAATAGCAGATCTACATGCTCACAACGCCTCACAGCGCGAGGCGTTGTGAGCATGTAGATCGTCTATTTTCACAATGTCTGAAAAAACCCGAATTTTGGCAGTTCTTTTACACAGGTTTCTATGGTTTCTTGGTCTGGATATGGCAGCCTGGAACGGTTGTTCAAGTGCAGCTAAACTTGGCATATGACGCCTCTGTCTGTCTGTCTGTCTGTCTGTCTGTCTGTCTGTCTGTCTGTCTGTCTGTCTGTCTGTCTGTCTGTCTGTCTGTCTGTCTGTCTGTCTGTCTGTCTCTCTCTCTGTCTCTCTGTCTCTCTCTCTCGGGCCCTTTACTCTACGCCTCCAAACTACCAAGTATTTTCTTGACGATTATCACAATGATTACTTTTTGTTTAATTGAATAATCTAGAATCACGTTAGATTATATGTTATAAATGTAAATATAATTGACTAAAATCGATTAGTCTGATTAATAACATAATTCTATAGCCTACTTTGTCGTATCATACAAAAATAGCTCCCAAAACGCATTGTAAGCGTGTACTGTAGCTCGGCTAATTTAACTATTTAACTAAAATGTGAAAAAAAGAAGGAAAAAAATCGATTATTTTTATTAAAACCGATTACAGATATATATATTTTTTTTATAATGAATTGCATTCATTATTTCGCTTAAATGTTGCACCCATTTCATTCTCATTCCCTCTTCAGTCTATCTCACGGTGTGCATATCTCCCTTCTGTGCCAGATAATGAAATATCAGCTGGTATTTATGTAGTTGCAACACCCAGGCTCATCGGAGTTCAGTGATGTGGGTTCTCAGCATAAAGCAACAGCCTCCCGTCCAAACAAAACACTAAGTAGACAATAAGCAAGTACTTCCTGTTAGCTGTCAAATTAAGGCCATTCCTTACCGGACAGGCTTGCATGAAAGCATAAACCTTGAAGAAATGCTACCCTAGACATAAATTAAGTGAGTAAGTAAGTAAGTAGATCAATAAATCAATTCATTAAAAAGTACAATTAAAAAATTTAACTGATGTATCGATATGATATATAGTTAATGCAACATCCAAGTCATGTGACCTTTCTGGTCACTAATGCTGCTCTTATTCCAATAAATAGATGATTAATGAGGCTTGGTGAATAATTGAGTGTGTCATTACTCTGAACATGGCCGTGTGCGTCCAGTTCCCTGGCTTCACTGCCTGTCCTCTTGTTTCAGCTGACTGCGTTCAGATTGCACAAGCGCGCTCTGACAACTCCAATGGTTTGACAGCACTCAAAGTAGGGGTGGGCGATAAGGAAAAATACAATATCACGATATTTTCCCAAGCTGTATCACGATACATGATTTTATCACGATTCTTTTTCACGTTGGTTTTTATGGTTATTTTTCAAGTTACTTGACAAAAACTAGATCTCTTGGTTCCTTTTGGGAGGTCTAAATTGAACTTTACAAGTATGTAACTCTGACAGTATACAAATGAAACCAAATGGACCCTTACGGGTCCATTTGGTTTCATTTGTATACTGTCAGAGTTAAGTGGAGACCTTGACATTTTAAAGTTTGCGAAATACTGATTTAGACCAAAATGCAGGTTTAAATTGAATTCTGCAATGAATCTCTGTATTAACGATTAAACAGGATTTTTTTTACAAGGCTCCCTCTATTGTATCATGATATATACGATATCTCTGAAAAAGCATATCGTGGAGACATTGTATCATCTCAACGATAATTATCACCATATCGTCCACCCCTAACTCAAAGGTGTGTGTGTGTGTGTGTGTGTGTGTGTGTGTGTGTGTGTGTGTGTGTGTGTGTGTGTGTGTGTGTGTGTGTCGTATTATCTATCTATAATATATACATACTGTATATTATTATTATCACACGTGTACTACTGTACGTGGTACAGTACATGTGTGATAATACACGTAGTTCCCATTTCTCTTTGATTCACATCGTTGCTGTTGGGCGAAAACCTTGTATCTCCAATATTTCAACTTAAAATTAAAAATGAAATATATTTTTTCCTCCATAAATGATGCCCTACTTCATCATACAGTGTTGCACAAAGGTCGTGAAAATAGCAGATCTACAAGCTCTCAAAGCATCGCAATGGCATGGCACGTTATAAGATTGTAGTTTTTTTGATAAGTAATAAAAAAGGAAAGGTTTTGGACATACAAGGTTTCTGCCCAACAGCGACCATATTTGTTTTCTGTGTGTGTGTGTGTGTGCGTGCGTGCGTGCGTGCGCGCGTGTGTGTGCGCTCTTGAGCTCACACATTGGGTACATATCGTCCAATACTATTTTACACATCGCTTGCTGAGTTAGCTCACGTATTAGCCGACTCTGCTTGCGGAGTGTCGCGTTTCTTTCATCCTCTGTACGTGTGAGCTTCACAGCAAATGACTCTGTAATTGTCAGCCCAGTGGAACAGCATGCGTAGGCCAGGCCCTGTGTGATCCCTTCTCACCAGTGGGGGAAAGTAACTAAGTACATTTACTTAAAGGGGAAGACCACCCATTTTCAATATTGAACTATGTCATTAATATACCTTAGAGGAGTTGTGTGGAAATAGAAACAAAGTTCCCCCCCTTCTGTGTTGCCTAGAACTGGAGGATTGATTTTGGGGGTTGTATTGCAAATCACAACTTGATGACATCACACCGTTGTACTTTACAATACAAACCCCAAAATCAATCTTCCAGTTCTAGGCAACACAGAAGGTGGGGAACTTTTTTTCTATTTCCACACAACTCCTCTAAGTTATATTAATGACATAGTTCAATATTGAAAATGGGTGGTCTTCCCCTTTAAGTACTGATAGGGGCACTCCACCACTTTTTCAACCTATCTTCATATAATAGGTCCTCACTAATGTTCATGATAAAATATCAAAACATTTTTCTACTCAGTTTGGGTCTCATAGGAGAGCTGTGGGTGGGTCAAATCCTTCCTACCGGTGACATCATCATTCATCAATGGGAAATGCAAGCTAATAGAAACTGCAGGCTTTCTATTCCTGAAAAAGTTGCAATGTTAAAGTGGAAGCCATTGTTCTCGTGATAATAAAAATCTTTTTTTTTTCAAAAATATTTAATTTTTTTTTGTCAAACGATGATGTCACCGGTAGGAAGGATTTGACAGCTCTCCTATGAGACCCAGAATGAAAGGAAAAGAATTGTGCTATTTTATTATGAACATTAGTGCGGACCTATTATATGAAGACAGGTTGAAAAGTGGTGAACTACTCCTTTAAGTACAATTTTGAGGTACTTTTACTGGAGTAGTTCCAATTTCTATAGTTTTACTGCTATTCTACTCTACTCTACTCTACTCTACTCTGCTCTGCTATGCTCTGCTCTGCTCTGCTCTGCTCTACTCTACATCTACATCTCAGACTCGAAATATTGTACCTTTACTCCACTGCAATTATTAGAAACCTTTAGTTACTAGTTACTTTGTAGATTTTGATTTTTATTACAAAACATGCATTAACCACTTTATCCCTATACTTCACTTCGGCTATTTGAAAATATCCGATCAACTGAATATCTGCTATTTTCAAATGATGTTTTTTATACATTATGAACACTTGAAATGGGAGATTCTGCCTAATGAATGAGTACTTGTACTTTTGTTACTTTAAGTACATGTTGATGCCAATACTTTTGTACTTCTACTCAAGTTCATTTTGAATACCATACCAGACGTTTACTTGTAACAGAGTAGATCTGCATTGCAGTGTTGCTACTTTTTCTTTTGTTTTTCCACCGCTGATGCTTACATCTCCTCACCTCCCCTGATGGGCCGCACAACTCTGAACTCCCACACATGTCAAACAAGTCCAACTCAGCAGGTGGTGCAACCTCATATTCAGTCTTATTTGTATTTAGTTGGTTGCGAAAAAGTGTTAAATTCTATCATTTGGAATGGAACTTCTCTTTTAGCTCCTGGAAAGTGCCCTGTAAGACATCACCACCGCTATAGTTTCTATAAAATTCCAAAGAATCAAATTACTACAGTATATTTCAGTTCATGCAATAATATCTCTTACTTGGCATATTTTCCCAGACCTCTTTTAAGAAAAACAAGATTGTGTTGACTCAATACAGCCTCTGGGCTTGCGTTCAGCGTGACCACATTCCAACTCTTAATATGACCTTTGTTGAGACCTGTGGCCTATAAGAAAGTAACACATAGTCTCATCCCTGGTTACACTTCTATTTCAACTCGTATACTGTGGCTTAGGGGACCTGCTACTCTCTATTCTATGCCTCCTCTTCCTCTCCTATTCCTCAGCTTTTATTGTCGAAGGCTTCATTGGACACAACGACAGATGGGAATGAGCAAATGAGGAAATAGCTCATAAATATGTGCGTGTTTATAGTGTATTTTCATTAGGGCAGATATACTAGAGAGGAACCACAATTAAACACTGTGAGAAACTGGCCCTCTCATTTCACCAAGGTATTAAGTTAACACTGCTGTTTTCACAGAGCTGTTTGCTCAAGGGGCACATCGGAAATATTATGCACCGTTAGTCCTAGATCAATCAAACCAGCAGCCAATTTACTATGGATTGATGTTTTGGATTTTGGTTTTCGTCGTACAGATTTGGGCCAAGTACCACTGCTAGCATAATAAGTGACGAAATGTCGCCTTCCTGCGCCCTCGCTGTTATTCCTCGTCCATCACCAAATAAGAAGAAATGTGTCCCACGCAGGCACACAGACACACAAACACACAAGCATTCTAGCACAAACGTTGGAGTTGGGGGAATCAGAGACAGAACCATGCGGCGCTATAATATCTCCAATAACACTGGAGAGAGATGGGGCATCTGTTTGAGAGCCCCACATCAAACGAGACAGCGTGTCAGCGGAGGGTTACGCATATATTTTCCTTGTTCTTCCCGTCCAACGGCAATAAGCGCGGCTGAGCGCCTGGCAGAGCGAGAGGACGGGAGAGAGCAAGACGAGAGGAGAGGAAGGAGGTATCGTTTTGATCAGCGCGACAAAGCGAGGAGGGAGAGACAGTCACACAGGGACGACACGCGAGGCAGATAAAGACCTGGGGAGACTCCGTTGTTACGGTGGGGGGAGAGAGAGAGAGAGAGAGAGAGAGAGAGAGAGAGAGAGAGAGAGAGAGAGAGCGAGAGACCATGCACACATGCAAATCAATGACCTTATCAGGTATCTGACCATTCCGTTCCATTTTGTTCTGTACTTATATGCCTTGCGGTTGGTTGTATAGCCGGAGATGTTGTTTTCTCGGTAGGGCATCTGGAGAAGATTAGGGCCCAACCTGACACTGCAGCCCCAGTGAAACATGACGCGGGGATGAATGGAGGCTTTTAGGCCAGTGTCTGTCTTCCCACACGTTGTTCTGCTATTCTTTATTTGTCCGTCACCCAATAAAACATGCACGCCGTTATCTGATCCTGATACCCGCGCGCTGACCGAGCGGTCAAGGTTTCTGCCCGATTCTCTTTCTTCGTCTCTTCAAACAATCCTTTTTTGGTGCTCTCTGTTCTCGGAAAAATAAATGTATTTATTTGGTTATTGCAGCAACAACAACAACAATAAAAGAAAGAAAAGACAATCGGGTAATTGTCTGAAAAACACACGCTGTTCAGTCAGCAGCGATATTAGCAATCCTAAAGACACCGTAGACGCTGACCCATGTGCACTTTGAATCAATGGGACTGAATGGAATTTGTAAATCCAGCCAACGTCAAATATTCCTTTCTTGTAAAAGCAACGAACCGCTTCTAACTGAGGTGAAATTGAGCAGTGATGAGGGAGCATGATGGTGGTGGTGTGTGTGTGTGTGTGTGTGGGGGGGGGGGGGTGTAACACCACCATTTTTAGACCCGGGCCAAGACCAAATTACCTGCAAAAGAATCCCATACTCAGACCCCATACTTTGTTTTGATACCGTCTGAATCACTGCGGGTTGGACTCTTATTAGATTCTGCCTGTGTTTCCACTTGTGGCTCAGACGCCGCCCCATCCCCCCCTCCCCCCCACCGCCCCCATCCCCACCTCAGAGGCCTTTATCCGGTTACGACGTCTGGGCATAGCCGCGCCAGGCAGCGTGCATTTTGCCTCCTCCGTCGGGAGGGCAAAGGAGGACTAATGCATGTCACCGATGCCACCTGCAGTTAAGGAAAAACGGTTCAGGCCACCACTCAGCTGGGCGCTAATGCAGCAGGAAGGAGAGAGGGCCCAAAACAAACCCGGCAGCGGAACATCGGGAGTATATTACTACACGGGCTGACCCAGGTCAGCTAGGCGAAGGACTTACAGAAAATATTAAGCTATGTTACACTAGCTATAGGATTATAGCTGTGGTGCTAGTGCTGTGTAAGTGACCGTATTCACATGGTGGCCATTTTACTGTTTTTGTCCCGGCCAAGAGTTACGTGAGACCAAAATGGACGCTGTCTATATACAGACAGTTACTTGCAGGGACGTGCAGAGAATGTGAGAGAGGCAGGGGCTGAAATGTCTAAAATGGTCTTTTGGGTGAAAATGATGAAAATAGCAGACCTCCAAGCTCACAACTTGTTGTGAGCTTGTGAGCTTGGAGCTTGGAGCTTGGAGCTTGTGAGCTTGGAGGTCGGCTATTTTCAGGTACTTGATGATACCACACTAAATGATTGATACACACCTTCAAGTATGGCATGGAAAGAGGGCATTCGCATTTCTTTCGCCATAGTGAAAACTGCATTCACGGTCAGGAGAGGGCACTTTTTACAGATTGATAAAAGGGCAGGGGCTCAAGCCCCCTTTTATGTGTCTATGTGTGCACGTGCCTGGTTAGTTGGATAAGTTGGATAGATACTTGAACATCTGCATTTTCTGCCATCCTCTTTTTTTCCCCCCATCTTGTTACTGTTTTGAGGAGATGAGCTGCTGAGCAGCGACGCGTTACACTGAGGCGCAAATATTGCTTTGCCCTCGCCATGTTGACACCGCCTCAATGAAACGTCCTGTTTCACGACACTCGCCCATATGCGTGTTTGTGTATGCATTACATTCTGTGATTGTATATCGTTTCCATTTGCTCAACTAGCTAGTCAGAGGCACAATTAGTGAGCCCCCCCCCCCCCCACCCTTGTTAAGAAAAAAAAAGAAGAAAACACCACCCCACTGTTCTCTTCGCCTGAGTGTCCTCACACGAGAGAGGCTTCAATTTCAACCTCCTCAGCACATGGCCCCTGCAATTGCTTCCCACTGCAATTTATTACAGGCAAATTGAAAGATTCCAAGGTGTGAGTCAGTTTGTTTTGGCCCTTAAATATGGTAGCCGCTTATACTTACGGTACACTCGTAGCAGTGTCTCTTTTTTGCATGGCACGTTGCTCCAGCACGTCCCCCATCTGGGTTTGTGGGAGCTGCACTTACTGTACTCTGTAACCAGGTCCTTAGCAAAAAAGTATAGAGGGAATGAAATAGCTGCAGCCACTTTTCCAAAGCAAAGGGGAAGATGGCAGCGGGCCCATTAGTTGACCCCCTGCCGAGCTCTCTGGAGGCATATAGGCTTACCAGTGTCAAAGCAGAAGAATATGCACTGGGCAGCATCAAAGCATGGCGCTAAGGCAGCTGATAGCTTGTGGCGACATTGTACTGCGGGGACAGAGCACTCTGCGCCATTATTACCGTGGATCCCTCACATCGCCTATTTATAATCAATTTTCCACTCCCGAAAACCTGCTGTGTCTCTGTCTCCCACATGTTGTACTCTGACGGGAGAGAGAGAGAGAGAGAGAGAGAGAGAGATGAAGACAGACAGGGGCGTCACAAGGGGGGGGGGGGGGGGGTGGGACTGAGTTACTAGGGCCCAAGGTGGAGGGGCCCTGTTAAGCTATTGAAAAATAGCAGATCTACAAGCTCACAAGCTGCGAGCTTGTAGATCTGCTATTTTTGAAAAGTCGTGAAAATGTGTGCAAATTTTTGAATATATGTATTTTTTAAGCGAACAATTGTAACTCAAACTTTGCTTTTGGGGGTCCTTGACATGAAAAAGTTTGAGCACCACTGACATAGAAACATAGGTTTCTTGCGCACATTTTCAAGATTTTTCAAAAATAGCAGATCTACAAGCTTGCAGCGCGGCACCGCTTGTATATCTGCTATTTTTCAATAGTTAACATTCATGGGGGGCCCGCAGGGAATCCTTGTACCCAGGGCCCAGAATTTGGTGTGACGCCCCTGGAGACAGAAGTAGAGATATGGATAGAGAGGAGGGGGAGTAAATAGGGAGTTGGTGAAAACCAAGTCCAAGAGTATTGCTAACGCAGGAGAAATTGTACAGCAGGGACTGTTCACATAAATGGACCCAGACGTGTAAAAGTAACGGTGGTTTTCAAGAGACTATTCCTAAAAAAAGAACTCCGCCTCGGAAATAAAACCACCGAATTCCTACCGGATCATAATTCAAAGTGGTCCCATTTCTAAAAAAAAAAAAAAAAGGGAAAGGGAAAGGAAGAAAGAAAAAGAAAGAAAGAAAATAAATTAACCAGCGCATTTGTTTAAAACCGCGTCATCATTTGCAACAAAACCGCCTCATTTATATACAATCACGAGCCTGTGAACTCTTACACGGCATTCGAGTCTGTCAGTATCACTGTCAGTCACCCATTCACACCACCCTGTCGTCGTTGTCGGGTGAAAACCTTGTATGTCCAAAACAGTTTGTTTTGCATTATAATTTTTAAAATGGTTTAAACTAGTGGCAACAGCCGATCTACAAGCACACAATGCCTCGCACCGCGAGGCGTTGTGTGCTTGCAGATCTGCTGTTTTCACTACCTTTGTGCGACGGCCTTGTATGATGAAGCAGGGCTTTACTTTGCGAAAGAACGTACAAATTTGAAACTTGGAGACACAAGGTTTCCACCCGACAACGACGATATGTAGATTTCTTCTTATTGCTCATACATACACAGATCAAACAGAACAGATAATTATTCCACTAGACTAAACTATGTCAACAGTTATGTCTCAAGACGCAACATAAAATAAACACAACTAACAATGCAATAAAAAACAGAAAAATCCTCAAATACTCAAACTGAACACCGAAAACAGCTTGGTGTTCTTCGTGTAGGCATGGCCGTGGAGTGGATACCAGTTCCCACGTCTCATGTTTGTTTGGGAGTTTGTTTTCTAGCGCCGCTGTATTTATAACGTCCCCCATTGTGCAATTTGTTTTGCTTTGGATAAATGTCAAAGGAGGCATAATGTGACGGGAAGAATGCAGATAAAACACGCACACATCCTGGAATGCCACATGTAAAGCCGAGTTCTAAGCGCGCGCGTGTGTGTGTGTTGGTGTGTGTGGTTGTGTGTGGGCGTGCGTGTGCGTACAGTAGCTCTCTCCCTGAACGGATGAAATGTAGCTTTCTTGATGGAGGTGATGAACTCATGTTGCAGTGACAATGACAAATGTACGTGTGAGTGTGTACGCATACGTGCATCTATCTACCCGTGTTGCTGCATGCCTGTGTCATACCTCGACTTTGACACTGATACGGCAGAGAAAGAGGAGGCAGCACGGGCCCATTACCCTGACAGGGAAATATGACTGAACATGGGGACAATAGGGGTCAAGTGCTCTCCTCTTTCCCTCCCCTAATACCTAATACTCATTCAGGGACACAAGGAGGAGTTCTAAGCCTTTCTGATGGAATTTTACACTTAAAGTGCACTTAAGGTGCTCTCGACGTTTTGAAATTTTGAGCCACGAAATGTAAGCAGCTGTTTGGGGCATGAAATATACGTTTGTTTATCGTAAAATAAATAGCTAAAATAATGTGACCCGTTGTGAGCTTGGTAGATTTACCCTTTTCATATATATAGGGCTTAAGTGGTTAATGGAACTAGGGACTCCTCAGGACAACATAGGCTTGAACATGTGTTTTGTTATTCAAAGACGACTTACCCTTTCACTACTCGTAGAATTCCATTTGGACACACCATAAATCATCCCTGCATGACAGGCATCTCGCAATTCCTGATTTTCTGCGGGGAAACAGCTTTCTTGTTTGCTTTAGAGTAGCACCTTTCATAACAGTTATATTTTCCAAAACAAACTCTCAGACAAACATAATGTCAATCAAAGTCAGCTGCGAAAACAATGTGTTATTGGTACCTGAAGAAAAGAAAAAAACTAAAAAAACATTTGAACAATTTTATACCCTTTTAGTTTCCCCAACCTTCTACTTCCTCTTGACCTATGACATCACTAGCTAATGACGGATGAATTGATTTAAAGGGATCGTGGCCCAATCAATGACAGGGGTTTGTAATGAAAAATCACTTATGGATAATGATTCATTTGTTTTTAAAATCAGTTAAATCTTTTTATGGCAACGTTTTTATTTATGTATTTACTAGTTACAGTTTAAAACATGAGTATATTGAGAAGATAATTATGTATATATACTTTTCAGAATGACGATTCTGATTCTAATTGCTTATTAGACATTGTCTTTCCATCTTGAGTTTTTTTAGTGTACCCGTGGATACCTCAAATCTCTAGTCTCTACTGAGAAATACCCGATATATTTTACAATAAACTTGACATTTCCCTGACACTGAAATGGATATAGGGCTTATGGGGCTTTATTTTGCAATGCACTAAAAGTATTAAAACCTCAGAAAAACGGCGACTGCGTTGTTACTTTTGGAAGCCTCCAATGTGAGATTCTTCATACTTTTACTTTTCTGAAAAACAATTAGGAATACTTGGGGTTATTTAATACTGAACAAATATACCACTAATTACACAATCGCAAGTGATCATTAATAGTTTTGACATGCTATATTTCAGCACTCATTATTCATGCACTACATTTGCATGAAACAAGCAGATACTCGGTAGAGTAGATCAACCGCAAAGTATTTTTGCTCCTTTTTCCCAGCATCACATTTTAATGGTTTCATTGCATGATATTCCACTGAAATGAAAACTATCTATATAATAAATTGTCCTTCGTGTCGGGATACAAATACTGATAACAACCTAGGGTGAGATTCAAGATACTTGGCTGATATTCACATATCGTCGCTGTCGAGCGGAAACCTCGTATCTCCAAGTTTCAAATGTGTGCTTTCTTTCTTAAAGTAAAGCCCTGCTTCATCGTACAAGGCGGTCGCACAAAAGTAGTGAAAACAGCCAATCTACAAGCACACAACGCCTCGCGGTGCGAGGCGTTGTGTGCTTGTAGATGTGCTGTTTTCACTAGTTTCAATCACTTTATCAAAATGATAAATGCACAACGAACGGTTTTGGATATACAGGGTTTTCACCCGGCAACGACGATATGGGTAGAGAGAGAGAGAGAGAGAGAGAGAGAGGGAGGGAGGGAGGGAGGGAGGGAGGGAGGGAGAGAGAGAGAGAGTAGAGAGAGAGAGAGGCAGGGAGGGAGAGAGAGAGAGAGAGAGAGAGAGAGAGAGAGAGAGAGAGAGAGTTAAAGAGAGACAGAGACAGAGACATGCAGAGACAGAGACAGATGAGGGAGTAAGAGAGACAGAAAAAGGAGAGGGTCCACGTGTTAACGCTCAGTGCGCTCACACACGCACACACACTCTCTCTCTCTCTCTCTCTCTCTCTCTCTCTTTATCCCTCTCTCTCTCTCTCTCTCTCTCTCTCTCTCTGCCCGTCCAGAATTATGGGACTAGTTGTTGAGTACTTGCGGTGAGTTAGAAGGTCCTTGGCGAGGGGCCTCGCGCTCCCATTGGAACACATTTCCAGAGAGCAAAGTCATTAGAAATCTCTCATTCTCGCGCCGCTGTGTAAAATGGCCCAATGGCCTCCGTATGAAACGAGGCCCCGAGAAACGATCAGCTCCGCCGAGGAAGGAATTGGATGGTATAAAGACGAGGGCTGGCTGGAGTGCAGTCTGAGGGGTGGGGCAGTTAAAGTTATGTGTTTGTATTTATTGACTCGGGGCTACAGAGATCAGTAAACAGTTTCAGGGGGAAATGAAGTTTTGGGCCTGTTTCTCCCATAAGCACTGGAGGCATTAGGGAGAGTGACGAGTTGCCTTTATAGAGGCCTTAAATGGCTGGAGAGAAAAAGCCCTATTGGAAATGTACTTAAGCTTACGTCGCCTCAAGCAGCATGGATTTTTCCCCCCCCCTTCTCTTATTTGGTGGTACTTAATGCTACTTGGTACCTGAGTACATTATGTCCCCAGCTCAACTCTATAGTAGGAAACAATGCCTACACTTTCTCACAAATTTTGAGGAAGGATTTGCAAGGAAAGTACTCAGAATTCAGGCCGTTTTATTTTTATTCAGTGGCAGGAATGGTATCCAATGGTTGGAATACTTTATTTGTTCCCCTTAAAAAATATGGTCATATTTTATGCCTAATGCCCTAGTGAAAAGAGTGTGTGTGTGTGTGTGTGTGTGTGTGTGTGTGTGTGTGTGTGTGTGTGTGTGTGTGTGTGTGTGTGTGTGTGTGTGTGTGTGTAGCTTATATATATATATATACAATATCCAAATGTATTTCTTTAGGCCCTTGCAATAAAATAGTTATTACGCAATGTGATCTTTTCTCCATTCAGGTGCAAAATATTTTTAAATTTCGCAAAAAAATACAACATTCAGTTTAAACAATTATTAAACGGTAGATTGGACGCTCAACACATAATTAATAATCTCATACGACACAACTAGTGACTACTTTCCACGTGATTAACAGAGCCCGCCCGGCAAACCAAATCACAGTGCTGACTCAAGTTTACTTTATCGCTGCATGTCCCTGAAGTAATTCCCGTTAGTCTGTAAATATCCTTCAAATAAGCCAAAGTTTAACTACACCGATTTGCAATGTATATCCCTCAAGCCAATCTCAGCCTTTTCCCACTAAACCTCCCTAGAGGCAGCCCCACCACAGAAGGGTGTTTTGAAATAAGAGCACACTCTCCTGTAAGTAGCTAAAGGAAATTAAGATGAATGATAAACATTCTACCTTGTTTGCCCTCGAGGGAAACATTCAAGATTGAGAAATGTTTTGTTGATGTTAGGCCATCACGTGCACTACTCCCATGCCGGCGAGGACTCTTTAACTGTAGTTAAGCGGGGGATGTTAGCATACAGTATTGTATATCGTCGTTGTCGGGTGAAAAACCTTGTATGTCCAAAACTGTTCGTTTTGCATTTATCATTTTAAAAATGATTTAAACGAATGAAAACAGCCAATCTACAAGCACAAAATGCCTCGCACCACGAGGCGTTGTGTGCTTGTAGATCTGCTGTTTTCACTACTTTTGTGCGACGGCCTTGTATGATGAAGCAGGGCTTTACTTTGCGACAGAACATACAAATTTGAAACTTGAAGATACAAGGTTTCCACCCGACAACGACATTATAGAGAGCCTCTTTGTAGTAGGAACTTGAGTGTTAATTTAAATCTGAGCGTGTAAATATACCCTTAAAATACCATGCACTCGAGATTTGACAGCGTACAGAATGTTGTCGGTTGTGAGTGTTTGCGTTTGCGTCATGCATATTTATGTATTTGTGTGCATCCGTGCTCTTATTAGCGCTTGAAAGTGTGTGTACAGCCCAGCGCGCGCAACGTTGGGTTTTTGGCTGTGCGAGGCCGTGTGTGCGGACTGTGCACGCACGCACGCGTGGTATTCCAAGCTAGAAAAACAGGGCTTTCTCTGACATGAGTGAAGGGTTCTAATTGTGGTGGAGGAGGAAGTATGAGAGCGCCAGAAGGCAGAGAAAGAGAGATACAGAGAGAGAGACAGGAGGACAGAGAGAGAGAGTTACCTGACACCGCTGTCTGTTAGTAATTAAAGGCTGTCCAAAAGCCTGTTTGTTTAGGTGAGCCGTGTTGAAAGATTAGCATGACTGGGCCGGGGGAAGCCTGGGCACTGGCATGTGTTTCCAAGACTTCACCCCATCCTCGGTGAGGTGATCAACGGGCAGCCAAGAACAACGGCAGTTAAGCAGGCGACACATTCTCCTTCTCCCCCCCTCGCCTATCAACTGTTTGCTGATCGGCGATGATCACACTTTCTGTTACTCATTTTTCATGCATTTGCATCCCCTGCCCCAGAACAGAGGGCAGGGCCGCTGCAGGGGTGTGTGTGTGTGTGTGTGGTGTGTGTGTGTGTGTGTGTGTGTGTGTGTGTGTGTGTGTGTGTGTGTGTGTGTGTGTGTGTGTGTGTGCATCTCATGCATTTCATATACTGTACACATACAGCATACCTCGCTCTTCAGATGTACATGTGCATGAGCTTGTCTTTATCTTGCCATCACCTATGGACACACAAACAGTCACACACGCGTGCACACGCACACGCACACGCGCACACACACACACACACACACACACACACACACACACATCTGCATATATCTATATCTACTGCATATCTTTTCTCTCGCTCACTCATGTGCACTCATGCACACACACACACAACACATCTGCATATCTCTACTGCATATCTTTTCTCTCTCTCACTCATGTGCACTCATGCATGCACACACACACACACACACACACACACACACACACACACACACACACACACACACACACACACACACACACACACACACACACACACACACACACACACACACACACACACACACACACACTTCTGCTTCTCCCTGTCTTTTATAGAATCCCTCCCTGCTTAGGAGGTTCAATTTCCTCCAGCTTAGAATAATAACAGTGAATACCTGACAGTGTTACTAAAGTGCGGCGATGAACACCTTCCTGATGTCAGCACTACTCTAGCAGAGACTGTGTGTGTGTGTGTGTGTGTGTGTGTGTGTGTGTGTGTGTGTGTGTGTGTGTGTGTGTGTGTGGTAAATGTGGTTTAACGGGACAATTGGCCTGAATACACACCACACTAACAGGACATTTTGGATTAGCAGGACAGGACTGGTGTCCTGCTAATTCATGGACAATTCTGAAATAGCAAGTGTTTCTATTGGTCTAGAGAGCCCAAATCCACCTTTTTCTTTTGATGTCCTGTTAATACACATACACCCGACTTTTTTGTGTCTGAACAGCGCCCCCATAGGTTGTGTAATACTACTGCATGTTCATACACAAGCTCATGAATATTCACACACAGTGTATGTTTTGAAGCACCTGATTGGCTGGGTGTCAGAGTCCTGTTAATGCACATACATGTTTTTATGAACATTTCAATGACATAGCATTTTGGGTGAATAACGTTAGTCATAAACACTCTTCAGGGGTCTGCCATTATAATAGCAACACCACAGGCCCCATGTCGCCCCCAGGGGCCCCTGGCTGCCATAAGCACACCGTTGCTCCGATCCACACTAAACTTGGCACACACACCGTTCAGGGGTCTGCCATTATAATAGCAACACCAAGGGCCCCATGTGGCCCCCAGGGGCCCCTGGCTGCCACAGGCACACCGTTGCTCTGATCCACACTAAACTTGATTGTACAAACACCGTTCTGGGGGTCTGCCATTATAATAGCAACACCACAGGCCCCACGTGGCCCCCAGGGGCCCCTGGCTGCCACAGGCATACCGTTGCTCCGATCCACACTAAACTTGGCACAAACACCGTTCAGGGGTCTACCATTATAATAGCAACACAAGGGGCCCAATGTGGCCCCCGGGTGCCCCTGGCTGACACAGGCACACCGTTGCTCCGATCCGCACTAAACTTGATTGCACAAACACCGTTCAGGGGTCGGCCATTATAATAGCAACACAAGGGGCCCAATGTGGCCCCCAGGGGCCCCTGGCTGCCACAGGCATACCATTGCTCCGATCCACACTAAACTTGATTGAACAAACACCGTTCAGGGGTCGGCCATTATAATAGCAACACAAGGGGCCCAATGTGGCTCCCAGGGGCCCCTGGCTGCCACAGGCACACCGTTGCTCCAATCCACACTAAACTTGGCATAAACACTGTTCAGGGGTCTACCATGTTGGTGGTTTGCCACACCATGGGCCTGCAACATGATTTGCATAACATACAGACAATGTTTCTTAATTATACAAATTTAACCAGATATTGCAATTGTTGTATTGTTATTTTGTGTAATAATTAATCAAAACGTCCCAAAAAATCACGTTTATATTAATGTCCATTTTCCAAGTTTGCCAACATTTTAGCTCACTCCAAGGAGGCTATGCATATTTTACAAACCACTCATCCAATTGACTGTACATTTTGTGGTTCTTACATGTTTCTATTTTTTATTAATGAATTGCATTTGTTTTCTTAATGAAAATCTTGGCCGGATTTAAAAGGCATTTTTAGAATCGGCCCCAGGCCTAAATGGATTAATGCAGTGGTTCTCAACCTTTTCAGGACACAACCCCCTAAATTAATAATAATAGCAGATCTACATGCTCACGAGGATGTAGATTGGCTATTTTCACAATTTCTGCATAATATTTGTCAATTTGGCCAATGTTTAATTTAAACTGTCACTCTAGAGGTATTAGAAAGTACTTAAACTGTCACTTTAAAAATGTGTAGCTATACAAGTGATGACCATGGTAATCAAATGGCTATTCGCATAACAGGTTTACCAGGCAGGCAGTGAGTGGTGGGCTTGCACATACCCCCCTATTCATATGGATAGGCTACTTTAACACCTACTGTAGGTTTCCAGCGGTGACTGTATGTGCATTGTGCGTGTCTCAGGCTACCTGGCTCCATTACTGTGATAGATGAGATTTGTTCAAAGCAAACTTTTAGTTAGCACGCACACATCTAAAGGCGCTCGTGCATGTGACGTCAATAAATGACCGTCCGCCCTGAAAAGAAAACCCCAAAGCACCACTGGTAGCAGCTCTGCACAGTCATGTATGCTGATCAGCGTAGCTCCTATATACAGTATCACATGACCACATCATGACCATGACATCATGTACAGTACATATGAGTTTAAGTTAACTCCGACATACAGGAGTAGGCAGGCACCCAGGCACCATTTTTACCCTTGGGTAAAAATGCTAATTAAGTTCAAGCCTACAGATCATTTTGGTCACTTTATCATCTAATCAGGCTTTTATGAACACCCTGAACAGTTTTTAATATTTATATATTTGATGTAAATGTTATCTTTCCCCCCATCTCCACATACACACCCATTGTAACTTCAAACTTCATTAAAAACACACACTATTTTTTTCTGGTGACTCATACTACCCTCCTAATACGTGAGCAGGCCGTGTTTTCTCAATAACCCTTTTCATTTATTTTTAATAATTCTTTGGGAAAATTTGAAAAATTACAAATAAATGAAAAATTGTATCGAAAAAAAACATGGCCTGCTCATGTATTAGGAGGGTAGTATGAGTCACCAGAAAAAAATATAATGGAGTTTGAAGTTACAATGGGTGTGTGTGGGGAGAGGCCCTGAGCCTGGGGAGGCAGACCCATGCAAGGCAGAGTTTTTTTAAATGGAATATCCCTTTAAATCCCGATACTGATTCTAGAATTATTCCTCTACACAGTATTACACAGTATAGGCAAAATTCTTGTGTTACGAATTGTGTGTACATCTTGTAGATCAGTGACTTCACTAGCCTTCAGATACAGTATATGACACCAAAGTAGCTTACTACAATTCTAAGGTCAAATTATTCTAAATAAGCTTGTGACCTTGACCTTTTATCACTGAACTGTACTGTCTGTACTGTACTGTCTGTACTTTTACTGTACTGTAAAAACAGTGCAGTAAAAGTTTGTTTATCGGTGATGACACTGATTGACAAATTGTAGCATTCCCTGTGGGATCATAAAGCACCAAATAGAGTGTCTCGTTTGGCTTGAATAAAGCATAGCCTTATTAGCCTACTACCAAGGTTGTCCCGAATATGCCATTTCCTCATATGTGACACAATGTTACTATAGTCCGGCCAGTTTGTGCAGTATTTTGATGGAATCGCGCACTTTTTTGCCTGAAATGCTCGGACTACAATCAGTCTAACCTGCTTGATTCCTCCAGACTCAAATCTAATCCTCATCTCCTTGCTTGAGGGAGCAGGGATTTAAAGTTCCTTGAAGTACACAAGTTCCTTGAAGTACACAATAAAGAGGAGCTCAAGTGGGACACAACGCACGTGATGATAAAGAATTTGCAACTATATTGCTTTTATCGCCTGAAGAGGTTCGGAGTCTAGGCTACTGCATCCTCAGGCTGGACTACAATAGCTCCATTGAGAGTGTTCTGTCACACCTGGATTCGCCCACGAGAATTATTAAAGTTATATCACTGGATTCATCCAGACAGACAAACAGTCTTTTAATTATATAAAAGAAAATAATGTGTGAATTAAATCAAACAAGCCACCTGTCCTGTTCTCTGATTGGCTGTAGCACATCTCTACTCTCAGTGCTGTCACAACCCATGTTAGGCTTTTAAGTTATAGGACGGCAAAAGGATCATCTGGGCTAGCATGTTGCATTGTGAACCGGGCTTAAGAAATCTGTTATACAATCCGGGATGAGGTGCGTGTGTGCGCGTGTGCGTGGGTGCATCCGGCAGTGGTAGGTCACGTCAGACAGTGGGTAGGTAGGAGTCTATGGCATCTCAGTGATGTCATGATGACTCAGACATGCAACAAATCTGTCATATATCTGCACAAAAAGGGGTAAATTGCCCCCATTGATTACGGAAGGGTACTTTAGAAATCTGAAGATACCCTTACACTTAAACCTTATGCTGTATGTTTACTGTTCAGAGAGAAAGCAATGGTGCACAGTCATTTAGATAATCATCTGGGGACCCCCTCCCCAAAATAATTCCCTGACCCAGAGGTTGAGAACCACTGCTTTAACTAACCAGAACAAAAAAATAAGCCATGTGCATAGATTACACAGATTATGAGTTCCATTTGGTTCCATTTGTATATAGTCACTAGTAAGACTACCCTAAGCATAAAGTAACACGTAGGATTTACTTTCACACATATTCACAGTATTTAAAGCCTTGCCTTGTACAGACTGCATACAAACAAACCAACTGACTGTGGGGGGAGGGGCAGCTTCTCACTCACACAGTTTTGAGTGAGTGCAGTGAGGGAGATGGGGGATGGGGGATGGGCAGGCAGCACAGGTGAATTTGATCAGTGGCTGATTGCATTGCAAGCTAGTAATCAGCAAG
This sequence comes from Nannobrachium achirus, assembly GCF_963921795.1. Classification (NCBI taxonomy): domain Eukaryota; kingdom Metazoa; phylum Chordata; class Actinopteri; order Myctophiformes; family Myctophidae; genus Nannobrachium; species Nannobrachium achirus. Next base: position 31,661,446 of record NC_137823.1, read on the forward strand.
TGGGCTACAGTGGAAAGAATGAGTGAAAGGGTTTCCCTGCACAAGGTGAAATCTTTGAAAAGAGTGGAGGAGAGCTTAACTCAAATTGGTTAACAATCGGCAGACAAACAGGCAGACAGACAGACAGACAGACAGACAGACAGACAGACAGACAGACAGACAGACAGACAGACAGACAGACAGACAGATAATGTTAATTTAACCTTGCATCATGAGACTTAGTGTTCATTTGGTTCCATTTGTACTGTCAGAGCAGTGTAGATGTTGTTGACTAAAACTATGACGAAAAGTATTTGTCGATTGCATTTCTTTCACTGACAAAAACTAAATAAAAACTAAGCTGTGATGACTAAAACTAAGACTAATTATATTGACAATTTCGTCAACAAAATCAAAACTAGACTAAAACGTTAGGGAGGGACTAGTGGAGTAGAGAGTCATTTTATGTTTGGTTGTTCTCAAGTGTTGCGTGCTGAAAATAGCAGATCTACAAGCTCACAACGTGTCGCGCAACGCGTTGTGAGCTTGTAGATCTGCTATTTTCAGCACACAACCAAGTGTAAAATCACTCATTACGATGCCATCAAGGCCTGCCAAAATACATTTTAGTTGACTAAATGAACTGTAGATTTAGTCGCCTAAAAATGTTTGATATTTAGTCGACTAAAATTAGACTAAAACTAAAACTCTTCAGGTCACTAAATTATGACTAAAATTAAATGACATTTTATTCAAAACTAAATCAAAATTTGTTGTCAAAAACAACAGTGTCAGAGTCCCTGGGCCTGAACAGTGGTTCTCAAAGTGGATTCCAACCTGGAATTCACTTTGAGAACCACTGTGTGAACAGAATATGAACATTTTTACATAACAGCATGGTAGCAATATCAGAATAATGATAGTTGACAAAGTAACCATCTTGGTGGTGCCGGTGGTGATAACATTAATATCCAAAGAAAACATTTGCCTTGTCATGGCATGTTCGGGGACATCATTAGCATTTAGCAATACAAAAGATTTGCATTCATTCAACCTTTATTTAATTTCTCGAAAAGATCAATTGAGGGAGATCCTCATTTACTACTTTATTGAAAATAGATGTTTTGATTTATGTAAATGTGGGGGTTTCTGGACTAACGCTGGTATTAAACATAATTCTGGAAAAAGTAGCCTATTTATACATTTGCAGGCAACTGAATAATGGGGATGCAGTAACGCACTGTAGCTTATGAGATACTGCAAATCAATTATCAAATTATAATTGCCATAATTATTCCTTGCAGCTACAAAAATGATGTCATACAACATGTAACTCAACATTAAAGTAGGGCTGGGTGATAAATCTCAGACCTGACTTTCTTTTTTTTTAAGATTAGTTTTTTGGGCTTTTTATGCCTTTATTTGTTAGGATAGTAGACAGACAGGAAATGGGGAGAGAGATGGGGAATGACATGTGACAAAGGTCGTCCGGATCGGGAATCGAACCGGCGACCTGCATACCTAGACTTGTGGATCTGCTATATTTTAAAGATTCACTTAATTTTTCTTCCTGTGCATTTACCCGCTGGAAAAAACAATGTCATTGCTTAATTGCAGTGCACTTAAAGTGACCCAAAAACAACAAATGTATCGATAATTTATACCTACAATCGACAGGCTGCAGTCTAAGGCAGATTTTGGTTTCGGAAAATGATTTGAAAAATGCTCCCTTCAAATGTTCTGGGTAGCTATAATCACTGTAGCAGGTCCCCCAGCAGCAACGTTTCACCATGGCCGTAATAATGTAATATAAATGTTTTTGATATTAATTTGCCTATATACCAGGAAGACTCCCTAATCGGGTCACATTTATGATCGGCTACTTTTGACTATTTTCCCATATTTTTTTCCCAGGGGGTCCGTGGGGAGCACTGGCGGTGGCTGGGCCCCTGGGTACCCCCTGGGTGCTGGCCCCGTCTCTCCCGGTCGATGGGGGGCCAAGGTACGGGCTTTTTAGCGGGTTATGGGAGCCAACTTTGGGTGGAAGTGTTTTGCTACGCTGTCGTCCAATCCTCACAGTTAGGGAGAGGGCTTTGCGACAGATCAATCATGCAGTAATCATGCAGATCTACAAGCTCGCAGCACGAAGCATTGTGTGCTTGTAGATCGTCTATTTTTTGGCAAAGAGATTTGGTAGAGAGTGAAAAACTACTGTATCAAGTACATATATTATGTACCTTTTACCAATTATAGAGGGTTTAAATAGTACTGGATATGCAGCTCGGTAAATAAAAGGTGAATTGATCCCAGTGTATGACAGAGGATGATATCACGATAAATTAAATCTCCACAATATGATTATTGTGAGTGTTTTTTATCACGATAAACGATAATATCGTATATTGTCCCATCCCTACGGTCTGAGGTGCTTTGGCGGTCTTCCCCGAATTTTGTCTGATTACAGCGGGGCAGGGCTACATTCCTGTGTCCTACAAAAAATAAATGTTGAACCTTGTTCATGATTGGTGTGTTTTTCAGCTATAGTTTTTGGTCTTATAACCCTTCCAGTAAATCTCTTATGAAAATCTCTAAAGAAGTCAAGAATAACAGACGAGCTGTAAAGTTAACTTCACAAAGCTTAAGTCTATTGACCCCTCAGTCATGACATTTTCAATGTCCCCCTTCGACCAAGATGGATGAAAATGCTAGTTTGTTCACTGCAGAACTTTATTAACAGTAGCTCAACATTGAAGATGTTGAAATCACATCTCTCAGCCTGTTCTCAGGCCTGCTAAGTCACACACAGTAGTCATATTGCATTGAATTGTAGTTTACCATCTCAGTGGCACCAACAACACTTAGTTAGTGAGCTTTGTATCGATGTCATTCCAGTCCTGCATGTTTACTGGCTTATATTCCACTTGTATGGTTGATCCTGAGGGCAAGTCAGGTGTTGAAACAGTAACACACCACTGTAGGCAAGAGACATTGACCGAAGTGCTGTACATGGTGCATAAATGACAAACAGGCCTACCAGTAAGACTCCCTAATCGGGAGATAAGCGACCGTCAGGTCACATGTATACACAAAGACGGATGTAACTGGCATTGGTTCCTAGTTGTGTGGACAATGTATAGTTTTGGTTGGCTCAGAGAATGTGGGGTGTACCGATTTTCGTGATTTTAGGGCAAAATTTGTAGGAGCAGTGTCAAAAAATGTGTTTGAAAAAATCGGCCTGATGGGGGCGCTATATGGGACAGATCCATGTTGATGACATGAGTGTAGACATACTGTGTAGCGATTTGCGCAGGAAAATTAAGGAACATTAAAAGCCAGCGAAAAAACAAATGTGTCTTAGGAAGAGATTTAAAAACATCAATAGAATGCCTTGTTTGTGTTTAGCTATGTCACATTTAATCACATTTGACCCTTAAATACCCTGCAGTGACATATTTTCATGTGTTTAATTGCAGCTGTCCTGTTAATGTAGTTAGTCCTGTTAATTCACATGGGCGGAGCTTAGAACCTAATTATCTAATGTCCTCCTAATGTAGGATTTTGTCAGATTGTTAAAACTTGAGTTGTGTTGAGTTTATTCAACTTTTGAAGTGAAATATGTGTTCTATGGCTCAAAATAGATTTTTTGACATGCTCCACATATTAGTAAAGCAAGTGGAAAGTGGTGTCCTGCTAATGTTGTAAACCGCAGGTTTGAGCTAAAGGGTCCTGCTAAACCACATCTACCAGTATAGGTGTGTGTGTGTGTGTGTGTGTGTGTGTGTGTGTGTGTGTGTGACTGTGTGTGTGTGTGCGGGCGTGCGTGCGTGCGTGCGTGCGTGCGTGCGTGCGTGCGTGCGTGCGTGCGTGCGTGCGTGCGTGCGTGTGCACGCAAATGCGCAATCTGCGCATCTTTATTTACATACGAGTCTGTTTGCATAATGTGTGCGCATGCGTGCGGAAGGTCATGTATGTACACGTGGGTGAGAGTCCGTTTTTCTGTTACTCAGAGTCTGTTGACGTTTGTGTGTACATTTGTGGGCACATGTCGGTGTATATGTTTCTGCATGCATGTGCAGGTGTCTCTGTGTGTGTGTGTGTGTGTGTGTGTGTGTGTGTGTGTGTGTGTGTGTGTGTGTGTGTGTGTGTGTGTGTGTGTGTGTGTGTGTGTGTGTGTGTGTGTGTATGTACAGACAACATAAAGAACCCCATTGATAAGAACAAGTTCTTCTTGTTAACCTATCAGTAGAACTGGACTGGTGCCAGCATTCAGTGTCCAGCGCTCCAGACATGCAGGGAGAGATAGATAGATCGGCAACGGAACATGTGTTAATGCTCTCTCTCCAACAGATACATTGAAGAGGACATTGAGCAATGTTTCGTCTTACATCTCTCTGGTGACTCCCTCCACTTCCTCCTCTCTCTCTAAAACGCTTCCATGTGCAGCGCCGGAGCATTCCAAACTACCTTTCTGAAACATTCCGAGTCGCTCCCTGAAGACACCCGACACCCAGGGGAAAGCAGATAGTCATGAGAAATACCTGCTAGCTCTAGTTGCCATAACAGTTTTGAATAACAGCAAGGGGATTTCTGCCATACCTCTCTGTTCTTCTCCTAAATGTGTGTTGCCTACTTCGTTTCCCCTTCCCTTTCTTTGGGTCTTGTAATACACATATTCTCCCCAGGGAAAAGGGCGACATGGGATGTTTTATGATGGCCATAATCACTGAGCTGGCTGCTGGCTGCATAGTGACATCGTCTTATAAACGGCGATTCTTGGGCACGCCTTGTTGTCAAATAAAAGTGTCTGGTTGAAAGTCGCAGCGAGAACAAAGAGGTTCAGTGTGAGTGTGTGTGTGTGTGTGTGTGTGTGTGTGTGTGTGTGTGTGTGTGTGTGTGTGTGTGTGTGTGTGTGTGTGTGTGTGTGTGTGTGTGCATGCATGTGTGCGTGTGCATGTGTGTGCATATGTGTGCGTGTGTGTGTGTGTGTGTACGTGTGTGCAGTAACCACCTTTCTGAGGCCCAGCCTGTGAACCTACTGTTTCAACGTGTGCGCCTGTGTGTGTTTTGCCTCTCGACTATTTGTTCAACCATCGCCCAGCCTCCCATGGACTGTGGGGCCAATCGCCACACAGAGGAGTCCTGACAGCGAGGACTATCCCAGTAAATCTGCGCCCGACCACACAATTAATCACAACAGTAAGCTGAACAAGTGGCCAGGCATGACAAATGTGTGTGGGCAAGGCACGCTGAGAACAGAAACATGGCATTTGCTACGAGCATTACACCCATCAAGATTACATTTAATAAAAACCAGGGTGCCCACCACATCCAAACGCAAAGACATTGTGCATAAGAACATATGGGCTGAAAGTCAATAAATCAAAAAGGAAGGACTATCTTATGAACATCTGTTTTTATGGATGGATCACAAAATGGGGAGGCACACAAGAGTGACAGGGATACACGCGACCGCAATGACATACAAGGGCTTAGTTTTACAGCATCTAAATATAACTCATCATCATCTTCAAGCTGTTTTGATGTACAATTGGTTAGAGCGTCTGCGTGACTTGATTTACTAACATGCCCCTCAATACTGGATGTTATGCGGAAATGCAAGAAATGCCATTTAAACTGCATGAATGCGCTTTTGAAAAAAGACACACCGGCTGGGCCTATTTTTCCAGATGTCTTTGAAATGGAGCCACAGCAATGTCACCACCAGAACATGTATTCCATTATTCGGATTGTTTCAAATGCTTTACCTCTTAAAGCAAATGAGGAATGACAAATCCAAAAAGGTTCACTCTTGCTTTAGTTAAAGCCAGGGGGGGTGGGGGGGTTCTTTATGGAATTGTCCCCACGGGCAAACCACATAATATTCAAATCAAGTCCAATACATCTACCACATTAATTTCGAACCATACAATCAGAGTCTTTGCCAAGTAAGTGAATACACTCTGATCAGGCTGATGATAAGAGGGGACTAAGAGTGCACTGTTTCTTTGTGAGAGACAGTGTTCTCGTTAGTGGTCAGACAATTCGCTTCAGTTCAGAAAATTACCTTGTATAAAAGCATGCAAAAAATCCAGTACGCCAGGAACATATTAATGCGATGACTGATGCGTGGCTTGAATTTCTCTCACGAAAAGTGACAACTGCAGAGTTTTTAACCATTTAACAGTAATATACTTTGTTGACCGGGTCCCCCAGGGGTCTATATAAGGCCAACCTCCTTTTTCCCCTCTACACCAAATCTCTTCTTTTCTGCCGAGATGAGCAGATCTACAAGCTCACAAAGTGCATTGTGGCACGTTGTGAGCTTATACTGTAGTTTGACTAGTTTCGCAAAAATGTTAGACAGTTTTTGTCAAATGTTCGCCTACTATGATATGACTTGCTCAGATTAGGGCTGCATGTGGCTAAAAATGATTAGACAGAAATGAACGCTTGCGGTCTGCATTGCTTCAAAGAGCTGTGTACATAACAACAATGCAGTGTTGACATGACAACTGAGGAAACTTAGGTGTGCATGTGACAGGAATATTCCTGGTGATGTTTTAGCTAACTCATCATTTATCAGTCTCTAATATTATTTTCTGCCAGAGGTGACCTGTAATCATTGAGTAACGAGGATACAGTAGCTTTTTCATGTACGCCTAGTACCTTCTAAAAATAAATAATTCTACATTCATTTAAATAGATGTTTACTGAAGCATGGTACAAATGCAAGAAATATAGAGTAGCTTGCGTTATACTTACGTTGTTATAATCAGGATAATATTCCATTAATGAAACTCTAGAGGTTTTAGATACGCAATTTTTGCTATTGACATAACATTAAGTAAATATAGATCCTCTGGCGTCTGCCTGGTCAGCACTGACCAATAAGGATAAGCATGTTGTATTTTATAACAAAACGCCTGATGCCAGAGTTGCCTGGTTAATAATTAAGTTACAGTATTCTAATGCACCACATGCGTCACATACAGTACTATTCTAGTATGCTATACTAGTAGTAGTTAGTACAATTAACTTGATAACCCATTAATGACCATTCATCCTCTTCTGCTTCTTTCTGGCCAGGCCTTGGGCGTCATAAATACTTAATAAAGGCCAAAGCTATGATCTCTTAATCTTAGTGCTAGGTGGCAACAGGGACAGAAGCAGCGGTTCTTTCCTCGCCTCTCCCTGGACAATGCAATTAATCTGCTTTGTGCCCAGTTTAAGAGCAGAGACTGGACTGCAGAGCATGAAAAATGAAAAACCAAAAGGGAAAGTCATGAATTTTGCAGAAAACTCAAGCCAACAAGTACCTGACCTTGTCTGCTCCTCTGGCTTGGTTCATTTCTTCTCCCGCCCCGCTCTCTGTTTCTCTTTTTTATTTCTTTAAAGAGAATGAGGGGTTGGGAAGGGGCAGTAGAGAGGCGCAGAAGAGCGAAAGCTGCTGGTCCCAAAATAGAGAATAAAAGAAGAGAGGTGATCCAGCCTGCCGTGGGGGGGATGGGGGGGGGGGGGGGGGGGGGAGTTGGGAGGGGGGGTGGAGAGATATTAGCCATATGTGATTCATTTACAACGCCATGCCTCAATTAATCTGGGCAGGGTGGCAGGCGCCAGGGTTGGGCCCCGTGCCACCTGAGCAAAGAGAGAGTACGAGAGAGAGAGGAAGACTGATTTCTGCCTGGCCAAGGCCGCCTCGTGAAGGATGAGCAATGAAAACAGATCCTCTTCAAATCAATATGCCTTACACCATTGCTCCCACACACACACACACAAAAAAAACTCATCCCTTTTCCTCTCATAATGGTCGACTTTTAGCGGCATTCTCCGCATTCTCTCCCTTCCTGTGTGATGTAAAGACACAAAGGCCAATAAAACCTGGACCTGGAACACAGCGCTCTGATTCATCAGGCGTCCCAGAAGCCCCCCCGTGAAGAGTGGCGGTGCTCTTGTAGACACCCCCCAAAGGATGGAGGTTTTTTGCTAGACTATTTTCAAACTGGGGCGGTCCTGCTGTGGCATTAAGTGAAAGTAAAAGGGGACAAACTAGCGAGGGGGGTGAAACCGCCATATGACCAGATGGAACCACAGATTGTTTTAGGCAGGCTACTGCCTCAGCCAGTCCATGCGGGGAAGAGGAAAAACCTTGCTTTTTAGATAAATCTATTTTGTTCTCAAGCCTTGTACTGTATCTCCATATTTCATCTTTTTATATATATTTTTATAAAAGAATCCAATTGGTCCTCCTTTAAACACTTTGACCTATTTTATACTTAGTCGTCCGATAGTGTCACGCTAAAGCATAAAAAATGGCGACATACTGTAGTAATGCGTTGCGATCGGCTATTATTGAAATCTTCCCAAAAGTTCGCCTATATAATGATGACGTGCCTCAAATAGGGACACCAGGTTGAAAGTGGTTAGATCTGTCTGTGAGTTTTATAAATATTGAACAAATGAAAACTATTAACAGGAGCTTGTGAAAATAACTACACCATTGTCACACAGGTTCTAGTTTACATTTCCTGAAACGTAGCTTTTGAACATACAAGGTTTGCGCCTGACAGTGATAATATGCTGCTGATGTTATGATCAATAAACATAATGATAAAAAAGAAGAAGGTATCATCTGAATAACTGAGTTTTATCTTGATGTGTGACAAATCCGCAAACCTGAACAAATACTTCATCAATTGAATAAAGAAAAGCGTTAGTCTACTACAAATATCGCAATCATTGTGACAGTGAGGCTGATTGTTACTAAGCTAAATGTTCCACGAAACAAATCAAAGATAAACCACTAGGAATTAAGCAATATGTTAAATGAAAACATGAAATGACCAACAGTCTAGGCAAGCTACAACAACAGCATGGCAGAGGATTAAAATCAGCGGCTTATGCATGTCTGATAGCATAATCATCTAGTTAGCTGTCTGTTTTGAAAGCTGTTTCACCTGCCTTCTGACGTAATCTGGATTTATGCTAATTCCTGCCCACCCTCTTTATTTATCCCCTTGAACTTGAAAGACAAGATAAAAGCTGACAACAATAGATAATAGAAAGCCAGCTCAAAACTACGAAATCCCTTTGGTACCCCACCTGATTGCACCATCCTTCCCTGTCTGGCTTTTTACAACTCTTTTTGAGGCATGCATTAACGGAGAATACAAAGCTGATTCTGAATCCAAAAGCCAAGCAAAAGGAGTGTACAGGCATTAGGAGGAGAATTCCCCCTGCCTCACCCCCAGCAACCCTCCTGAGAGAGTGAGTGAGTGAGTGAGTGAGTGAGTGGGGGTGTGTGTGTGTGTGTGTGTGTGTGTGTGTGTGTGTGTGTGTGTGTGTGTGTGTGTGTGTGTGTGTGTGTGTGTGTGTGTGTGTGTGTGTGTGTGTGTGTGTGTGTGCGCACTCACACATGCACGCACCATGTATGTGTTTGTGCATGTGTGCCCAAGCTGAATGTGAACAACCAAATTGAGATTTACAAATTGAATTCAGATCAGAGTACTAAATGATTTCTGCTCTTTTTCTTGACAATAAGACAACAACATTTTGCAAAATAAATAAGTAAGTCTTTAGAGCCATCCATGACCTTAATACAAAACAAGTCCCTGTGAAATATTGTAATTACATGCAATTAGAATGTAATAATTGATAAGCATCACAGGTCATGCGGGTGAAAATTGGTACGAGGCGTTCCCCACCCTAGCTCTAATTAGAAATAATGCGATGATTGCTCAGCCGGATGCAACTGCTGTCAGAAAGCGAAGGTTCAAGGGAGCATGGTGTTTGGTGTTTGGGGGCTTGGTTACTTAGCCAGAAGTCAAGCTTATGATAAAGCACTGATTGTCATTCAAGCAGAAAGAGCCTTTCACAATAAGGTCTGAAGTAGTCTGCTCTATGTGTAAAGTGTCTTGAGACAACTTGTTGTGATTTGACACTTTAATTGAATTGAATTGAATTGAGAATTTGGTAGAGAGCCACCTTTATAGTCTGGTCGTTTCGGGCAGTATTTTGATGGAATCGTGCACTTTATGAAAAAAGCATGAAATTTGGCACACAGTTAGAACATGCCATATGGAACATTCCTTAGGCTAAAAACGGCCCCCATAAAACTATGGTTTAGTGATGAGTCAGCCGTTTCTTGGAAAGGAGTGTTTTTCATGCAAAACAAATGCTTGCAATGGATTCAGAATCCCGAAAAACACCTAGTTTGACCCCTCACATGCTACTTAAAGCATATTTATTTTTTGTATTATTTTACTGTATAGTAAAGTCTATGAGAGCCCAACTTTCCCACAAGTTTCCCAAGACAAATCTGCGATGTCCCTATAGCCAAAGATTTTCCATAGGGCATGTTCTAACTAACACACACACACACACACACACACACACACACACACACACACACACACACACACACACACACACACACACACACACACACACACACACACACACACACACACACACACACACACACACACACACACACACACAGATGGGACAAGATTTAGATGGCGAGCCCGCACTAGTACCCCATTCATTTGAGTGAAATCAAATTTTCAGTATGTTGATCTAGTCGAAGGCTTTCTCAAGAGTTGGGTTTATTTCAGTTCAATTGAGTCAGACATATTAGGTTCGGAGAACCGAAAAAAAGGTGCAAGTCTCTGTGTTAAAGACGTTGAACTTGAACTCCCCAGGTCTTAATCACTGCATGAGTCAAATCAAACCTCCACAATATTAGTTCCATGGTTGTGGAATACTTGGGGAAAGAAAAACAAACATGAAGAGCACACGCATGTTCTCATCTCACACACAATACACCCACATTGGAGGCAAGTTAATCCAGTGTGGTTAAGTATAACTACAGCTCAAACATAACTCTGCCCAGTACGTTGTCGCCTGCATATGAATGACTCATATATAATAGCCGTGCCATGCCGATACTCAGGATGGATCTACTGTGATGAAGGCCGGGCTAGAGCTAGGTCTGGCCCAGCTAGGTGACTCATGGGCAGACAGTATCTGTACAGTTTAGCCTGGGAGGCTGCAGTTGCCTGGAACTCGCTTTCCATCCACCCAAAGTATTTGCAGGCTAAGACTTCCTCTACGATCTGCTCGGGAGGGGAAATTCAGGCCAGATGTGTCTTCAAACAGAGGAAAAGCTGCAGGGATTGGAGGTGGGATCAAGCCCATCCTTTGCGTGACCCCAAGACCTGCTCCTTCCTGGCATCTGTCTAACTGTCTCTCTCTCTCTCTCTCTCTCCTTCTCCGTCTGCATTTCTGGTTTGATCTCAAATCACTGTGTCATTCTAAATTTGATTATCATCCATAAGATAAGATAGCTAAGTAGCTTCTTTGTTTATTTGATTTTAATCAAGGACGCCAGTTCAGCAAACGTTTTGCACATTGAGAGCTCTGTGGGTGCGTGAGGTGTTTAAGGTGTATCCTTTTCAATACCAAGGATATCTACTATCAGCGCTGAGTCAGCAGAAATGGCAATTGCCCATTGCCGTAAAAGTCATTTACGATAAACATCAACCACTTTATTTGTATTTCTTTTGCATATTCCTCTTGTCCATTTGGCATTAGGCTACGTTGTCTCGCCGTCTCAGCCTCTACAATTACAGTTAAATAGCGTTCAAGCCCCCACCTCAATTTACTGTCTATATATCACTCTTTCTTCCTCTCTATTTATTCATCGCGGTTTCTTTGTCTGCTGGCTTTCTCTTGTGTGTGTGTGTGTGTGTGTGTGTGTGTGTGTGTGTGTGTGTGTGTGTGTGTGTGTGTGTGTGTGTGTGTGTGTGTGTGTGTGTGTGTGTCTCTCTCTCGTCTCTTGCTCTCTCTCTCGGCAGAGCTACAGGGCCCTGCTTGTTGTCAGTCAGTGTTTTTACAGCCTGGCATTAGCACAGGACAGCATTCAGTCAGGGCCCTGCATTTACCTTCCCCCTATAATTCACATGCCAATGTGAGAGTACCACGCTTTTGCTACCGTGGCCCTGCATGGTGAACAAAAAAGGGCCTGATAGAGCCGAGTCATTTTGAAAATAACAAGCTTTTATAGGAAAACCGTGGCTACAGAACAACATCCCATGTGACAGGGAATTAATACCAGTAGAGTCACCCGGAAAGAAGGTCGCCTGGGCTGATGGTTTATGTGCCTCGCATTGCTTGTAGATCTGCTATTTTCACTACTTTTGTGCGACACTTTTGTATGATGAAGAAGGGCTTTAATTTTACGAAAAAACATACACCTTTGAAACTACGAGGCTTCTGCCCGACAGTGACGATATATTTGCCAACAACTCATTTATGGGAGGAGCTAAATACATGCTCATCTACCAGTCTATCTACCGTATATAAAGCAATAATTGCTTAAAAATGTTACATACTGTATGCAAAGACAGTTAAAAGAACAACACATTGTAGTTCTATAAGAGATTCTTAATGAGAATGGATCGCTTCTCTCCGAGTGTACTGTATATATATATTATGTCGGACAGTGGGTGGTCAGCGTGTTCTTAATGAGGAAGGAAGGAAGGAAGGGAGGAAGGGAAGTAGTATTTTGTTTTTATTCTTGATCTACAATAATTAGAGGGATATATTTCACAAACGTACAGCAGAGATGTCATGTCCTCTCATTACATCCACACACTATTTGTTTTTCTTGTGTGTACTGTGCAGTATGTCTTTCCATTGAGTTCAGATCAACTGCAGATGGAGCCCAAAGAAAACATAACAATAATAATCATTAGGGACATATAGCAAGCTTTTGTACATTAGCCAGCTTTTTTTTTTTTTTTTTTTTTTTATCGAGAGGGGCTTCTAATCCCTTTATTTATGTAGGCATTTTAGAAGTTTAAAGGGGACACAGTGTGGGGTTTGACGCACATGACAGTAGGCTAGAATGATTTAAAGTCTGAGAAGACAGCTTTGGGGGTGCGTGGGATGGGGGGTTAAGTGCCTGCTACGTCACTGCACCACCCACAGGCACTTAAATGTATGGTCTTGACCCAGCAGGCTTTAGGTGTTGTAGGACACATGAAATGGCCTTGATCGTTTTTGAGCTCACTCTCTGGACGCAAGATGCGGGTGTGAGTCACCATCTAGTTTTTACAGCTAATAAATCATCCCCTTCTGGGAGTCACGCTGGGAAATAAGATAGCGTGTAGATTGATAATTGACAGGGGTAAACATAATTACAGCGGCATGGCAGTTAATGAAATAACACAATTGATCAGCCACAGTAGAGATAATCAACACAGGGTAATCCAAAACAACAGCACGTTTTGTGCAGATGGTCCTTTAGAGATGTCTCCCGAAAGGAGTTTTTAAACACTGATGTTTTTGAGACCTGTGAAGCAGAACCTTTTTAACATTCAGATATGGACACATGGTACAAGAAATTGTGATAAGCTAATGACATCTCCTGGGGCTGGGGAAAGATATATGGCAGAGGAATAAACACATTTTAGCACCATATCCTCTATAAAAATAAAAGAGAGAAAAGAAATTCTTGCGAGTTCCAAAGGGAGCCGATCCGGGGGCAGTGTGTGCTACAGTACTGTAGGCTTTATCTTGATAAAACTGTGTGCTGTGTAAACACAACACACCAAAACTTAGGGAGGGTCTCTGAAGGCGAGAGTGGAGTTTATGAGGGATACAAGGTGGGCGTCTAGCAGGGAGTTTCCACTTTCAGATTACAAAAGGTGCTTCGTGCCTCAACGTTTCACTGCTTTTCTGTAATTAAAGCCTGGGATTATTAAGGCCATTTACTGACAGTAACACTCAGGCTTGATGTATACCGCAGCCGTTGCGACAAGGCAAAGGCACAAGAAACAAGATCATTTCCCCTCTTCTGTCGTAGCCTACTGACAACACCTTTAAGGGGAATGCGGCTCAATTTAGCACTTCCTGTTTGTCATTCTTATCCTCCATGACAGCACAATCAATATTTGTGAACAAGAACTATGTTCTTACAAAGCCAGGCCTCCGTTTAGTTTGACAACAATCAGCAGAACAAATTAACGCGCGGGGGAAATGGCTGAGCTTCTACTTGCCCTCGAACCCCCGTGACACCATTTAACCGTCTGATTGAAAAACTGCAGCAACTATTTCAAGACAGAAAAAACATTTGGGCATTTTTTCTTTCTTTTTGATGGCTGAAAAAAGACCTTTTCATAACGCCTCTGGCGACCACACACACGGCAGAATGGCATGAGGTGAGTGTTGCTGTGAAACACGTCCATCAGCGACGAAATAAAAATAGGACGCGGGGCCGCCTCTGAATTCTCGCAATCTATAATTCATGCCATGTACAGCTGGTTGATTTATGAAGGAATTAAATGCTGTGGACTGAGGCTGGCAAGGCAGTCCATCTCTGGGATGTGTCTGCCAAAATTAAACATGAAAGGCAAAGAGTGAGAACAACCAAATCATCTCCTGGGGAGTTGATGTATTAGAAGACTTTCAATAGCTAGCTAGCGCACACACCAGACTCCCTGATTGCACAAAATGAGGCTGGCCATTTGAACGGGAGCCACGGGCGACATCATTTATTTGCCATTACTCTACGGCCCCTCGATGCTGGATGTGGGTCACCGAATGTCAAAAGGTTAAATTAATGCAATTTTGGCGACTGGGAGCGGATGATCAAAGGCAAGAGAAGAAATGTTGCCGATGATCTGTGGGACTGATATGAGTCTGTCACGTGTGCCTTTCACACAGGGGTCAACGTCTCAGGAAGATTGAAAACTATACGACAACACTGGCTCCCACTGCCATGGATCATAGACAATTGTTGAACAACCAAGTTCATCATTTATTTGTGTGACTGACACTGCGAGAGTGACTGCTAGAGAAACAGAGGAGGGAGGGGGGCAACAACAGAGCACAACAAGGGGTGTGTGTGTGTGTGTGTGTGTGTGTGTGTGTGTGTGTGTGTGTGTGTGTGTGTGTGTGTGTGTGTGTGTGTGTGTGTGTGTGTGTGTGTGTGTGCATCCATGGACAGTAGAGTAACCTTGATACATGAAAACTGTTTCACTCCCTTTGTAGGACTACATAGTTGTTTTGATTGTATTTTATTGATTGATCACATTGTATTGTGTACACTTCTGCGTTGGCAATGTAAACATATGTTTTCTCATGCCAGTAAAAGCCCTTTGAATTGTATTGAATTGTATTGTATAATAGTGTGTGTGTGTGTGCGTGTGTGCGTGTGTGTGTGCGTGCGTGCGTGCGTGCGTGCGTGTGTGTGTGTGCAAAGCAAAGCAAAATAGACAGACAGACAGACAGACAGACAGTCTTCAGGTCTGGTCAACAAATATGATTATGCTCACAGTACAAGACTGGGGTAATTATTCATGTTTATCATAACCTAAACTGGCCCACTTAAAGCACTGACTTTGTGCTACACTGACCGATTTTCAGGTCGCCAATTAACTCCAATAAACTACATGCCTAGTTAGGCTTAACTAATTGTACACGAAGCTAAAAATGTCTTGAAAAGAAACTATTTTCTGCAGTAGGAGGGCAACGGGGAGGTTCTGTGGCTTACAGCCATCTAGGAGAGAGACGCATTCTTTATTCTGAGAGTAGGAGGGACAGAGAAAGAGAGAGAGTCTGGGAGAGAGAGAGAGAGAGAGAGAGAGAGAGAGAGAGAGAGGGCGCTAGGAACACACGGATCATTATCAAGTGGATTCTTCTGTGAAAACATCTCCCACGGAGGGTAGTCTATCAGCAACGAACAAGGCAAGTTATTTTTACCACGTAAATCAAGTGTGCGCAGGCCGTCATGGTCAGTCAACATGGCCCGTAGCGGATCACACCACGGTGGCCAGCAGCGGTGCGTCCTCCTCACTGTTTCGGGAGACTTGGAGCGGAGAAGTGAGCGCCGCTCTCCGCTGTCGTCGCTATGCGTTGAGGACGGTTCTTCTGAGTGAATCCGTGTGTGTGCGTGGAGGAGTATACAGAAGAAGTGTGGGGCAGCGCGCTGCGTGCGGACCCTCTACGGGACCTTGGACATGATGTTGTTTTTCAGACTGACGGGTCGCAAGGTGCCGGTGATCGGAACCGATTCGCAGCAGCACAGACG
This sequence comes from Nannobrachium achirus, assembly GCF_963921795.1. Lineage (NCBI taxonomy): Eukaryota > Metazoa > Chordata > Actinopteri > Myctophiformes > Myctophidae > Nannobrachium > Nannobrachium achirus. Next base: position 31,677,518 of record NC_137823.1, read on the forward strand.
CCACAGAACGTCACCGAAGAACCGTTATTACGCACGCTGCTACTCGTACGCGCGGATCGCATGAACGGACAGAAAAGCAAACGGGAAAAAAGAGAGGAAAAAGTTGCACGTAACGATGTGGTTCTTCTCAGTGGATACGGATGATAAATCCTCGTCAAAGAAGGTACCGTGAATGATCTGCTCGGATAGGAGCCTGTAGGCTACTGTAGTCTACTGTCCGCACATTGTACAGCAGTCGACGGAAAACAAGAGAGAGATTTAAAAATAATAGGTAGCTCGTAGGGACTGTCTGGGAGTCACATTATGCTCCGAGTTGGGTTAATGGTAAAATCTCAAAACTTTAGGCCTACATCAATACAGATGATTGTTTTAATTATTGCAATTGCAGGCAGCCATTTAACCTACCTATTAACCTATATAATAAAACCAATAGGCTATGACGTTTTTATCCACGTAGCTTACCGCGGAGAAAAGGTGGTCCTCATCTTGCCTAGGCCTAGGCTATTTACTTTTTTTGTTTGTTATTAATCACATGGTTGTAATTTATTCATTGGTTAGGCTAATTAGATTTTTCACAATCTTGTCAACGATCAATGCACAACAAGCACCACATTTACACCTCCGTGAAAGACAGACTTTTCCTGTGTGTGTGTGTGTGTGTGTGTGTGTGTGTGTGTGTGTGTTTGGGTGGTGGTGGTGGGGGGGGGGGGGGGGCTTTCAGTCTCAATGCACTGCACGGTTTTCAATCCTCTTTTGTAATAACTCATTCACATGAACGCCGCTCTCAATTGGCAGGCTTTGAAGTGGGATATATATCTGATCCGCATCTCATCGCCTTTAAACACCCTATCCGTTTTAAACTTTTAATTGCGTCTCTTGTCAGTAATCCAATCGGATTGTCCTGGGCTGGCGCAATATAGGCTATAGCACATTATTGTTCAGCCGACGGTGAGAACTGCAGATCCCTCACTCAGCTGTAAAAAAAAAAAAAGAAAAAAAATCGTCCTTGTTAAAAAAAACACCTGGTTTTGGACACAACTCTCCCACCCCGACATGCCCAAAAGCGCACCAAATAGCAGGTTTGTTGTCTGTAGTTTGTAGCCTATCGCTTTAACTGGAGAGCAAACATAATTTCACGTTTCCTGCGAAGGTTTATATTCATACGTATTATTTGGTTTTTCTGCGGTGCCTTTTTTTTTATTTATACAGCTATAATCATCTTGATGGCGCTGCCTTTGCCTTCTCTGCTGTTGATTCCGCTGCTGTGGCAGCACATTTTGATCGCCCCGAGTGGTTGGTTGCTTATTCCCTCCCTGAAGCTTATTTGATTAAATTTAGCTCTTTCAATTTAGAGAAGTAGATCACAGATGTATGTCAGAGGGTTGTATCTCTCTGCTGCAAAGGAGCAGGGGCCCCCCATGCCGTCTCCATCTCATCAACAAACAGGGGCGTCACAAGGGGGGGAAACAGTGGGACTGAGTTACTAGGGGCCCTAGGTGGAGGGGCCTTAATTATTTAATACTTTAACTATTGAAAAATAGCAGATATACAAGCTCAATATGCGAGATTGTAGATCTGCTATTTTTGAAAAGTCATGAAAATGTGTGCAAATCTTTGAATTTGTATTTTTTTAAGCAAACTCAAATTTTGCTTCTGGGGGGTCCCTGGAACTAAATATTTTGAGATGGGAAACATAGGTTTTTCAAAAAACCTTAGAAGGATTTGCAATATTAAAATATTTCACGAAATAGCAGATCTATAAGCTCGCAGCACTGCACTCGGTGCCGCGCTGTGAGCTATATCTGCTATTTTTCAATAGTTAAAGCACAAAATAATGCATTCCCAGCTAAATGAGTAAAACCCAGTCCCCCTATGAAGAACATTCATGGGGGGCCCGCAGTGAATCATTGTATACGCAGGGCCCAGAATTTGGTGCGACACCCCTGTCAACAAACAACATGGGGGAATCAGCTGAGCATTTCAAGAAGTAGGACTTCTCAGCAAAATTACACAGCAAAAAAAAAGTGTTTTTTATTTATTTATTGTAAAATTACTTGCAAGAGTAACGAAAGATGACAAAATTAACTAAGTAATAACCACGCTTATTTAGCTAATTTCCTAAAATAATTAAGACATCAAATGATCCTTACAGTGACCTGGCTAACACGATTTCTTTGTTGTTTAAGTATCACGTCTCCCATAACATAACCACAAAGAACATCTATAAATGCAAACCCATCCATCTCCTTGCTTAACTTTCAACCCGTCTTTGCTATTACTTATTATAAAAGGCCCCATCCTGCACTTGTGGGCGGAGCTGCACAGATCAGCTGAAAGCATCCGTGACAACCCAGCATCTTTCAATCAAATGAGGGTGAAGAAAAAAGGAAAAAAAATAGGTGCGATGGGTCATAAAAACGTGGAACAGTGGATCAGTGCTCCATGTAATCCTGTGGCCTTGTGGTGTACTCAGAACCTCCCCCTGTTGAAGAATAGCCTGTATCGATCATTTATTGCAGGTGCCGGGGCTAAATTATTTTCCAATCCCATTTCATGTGACAGCTCTTGTGTGTCACTCAGGCGGGAAGGTTGGGAGAGAGGTTGTAGGATCCCCATTGCTTACCTTGTGCCCCCCCCCCACCCCCTTCGTTGTCTCTCTCTCTCTCTTTCCCATCAATTTCCACACAGCAGAGCTGTATTACTGCTGTCTCACGGCCTACGTTTCCTAATAATTAGCTAACACACATCACCATCTTTTACTGTGAGCACTACCATGTTCACAAAATATAGTACAGTTGCTCCCTTTTCTGACAAGAGCACATAACACACTGTATTATAAGTAAAGTGTCTCTTTTTCTTTGTTCACTTGCACCTCTCTCTCTCTCTCTCTCTCTCTCTCTCTCTCTCTCTCTCTCTCTCTCTCTCTCTCTCTCTCTCTCTCTCTCTCTCTCTCTCTCTCTCTCTCTCTCTCTCTCTCTCTCTCTCTATCGTGTTGCTCCCTCTATCGTACCCTTTGCTATCATCGGTGTTTAAAAAGATATATTAGCCTAGCGTCCCTTAGCATGTTTTTGAGTCAGGGACATTGACGTGTTGCTTAGAGAAGCTCTGTGAATCTCTGAGTGACTGTGTGAGTAGGTGTGTATCTGTGTGTGTGTGTGTGTGTGTGTGTGTGTGTGTGTGTGTGTGTGTGTGTGTGTGTGTGTGCGCGCACCCCTAGTAGTGTTCCAGTCCCTCCTTTGATGGAGCAAACGGGATAAAAGCCCCCTTTATGTCTGTGAAACCGGATGTGCAAGAGTGGTTCTGAATATTTATCAGATCGTTTGACATTTTTTTGAAATAGCCAGTGCATAATTTCAAGTATATCAGTGAACGCTGTGTTTTGTGACTATATGGCTCTGTGTGCGTGAGATGGGGGGCAGAAAGTGAGAGTGTAAGAGAAGGAAAGAGAGATGGTGTGTGTGTGTGTGTGTGTGTGTGTGTGTGTGTGTGTGTGTGTGTGTGTGTGTGTGTGTGTGTGTGTGTGTGTGTGTGTGTTACTATACTTCTGGGGTCCAAATGTCCACACAAGTATAGTAGAATTTGAGAAATAGACATTGTGAAGACAATTTCCCTGGTACTCTTGAGAAATTGTTGTTTTTTATTGGATAAGAAGGATTTTCAATTAGGAAAAGATTCAGGTTAGGGTTATGTTCACGATTAGGGATTTAGAGGTTAGGTAAGGGGTTAGAGATATGCCAGATTTACTTTACTTTTAAGTATACTATTTTAAGTTGTGTTGTGCACTGAAAATAGCAGATCTACAAGTTCACAACACATCACGGCCTGACACAGTGTGAGCTTGTAGATAGGCTATTTTTTGGCTTTAGGGTAAGAGATAAAACTGGAAGAAATTGTAACAATGGCATGCATAAATCACTCTCCTTAAAATGTTTATGTCATGGGTGGAGATCTACAAGTTCACAACAAATCACAGCCTGACACAGTGTGAGCTTGTAGATTAGGCTATTTTTGGCTTTAGGGCAAGAGATAAAACTGGAAGAAATTGTAACAATGGCATGCATAAAATGGCATCCTTATGTCAGGGGTGGAGAGAGAGAGAGAGAGCGAAACAGAGAGGGCCCCTTTCTATTCAGAGAGCCAGACCACCCTTTAAAATATTAACATGGCATTTTCTCGTTTTCACACGCAGGTCTCTGGATCCAAATGTCAACCCCCCTGGATGCGGCCCCGGTCGGGGATCAGCAGTGTGTGACAGACAGGCCAGTGGAGCCCGCAGTGGAGCCTCTGCTGCCTGGCTTCAAATTGGTCCTGGCTGGGCTCTGCGTGAAGCGACAAGTGGAGAGTCCTGCGATGGTCTGATGTCTCAGCATGGATGGAGTCAGTTGGAGGACTGACCGCCACTAATGAGACCGGCGCACTTCGGCAGAGGGACTACCGTAGCGTTTACACACGGATTACTCTCACCGGTTCCTATCCTCTGCCCGATGAACTGACCCGTCGTTAGCGAACTCTCAGAGGACGACTTGGGTCTTTTCTTTTTTTTTTACTTTGTGGATATATACATTATATTTTGTTGCCTGCCTGAGTTTGACATTTGTTTTTTAGTTGTATTTTTGTTTTTTCCTTCTATTTTTTTTCACTATGGAGTTTCTGTCCGGGCACTGGAATAAAGATTGGGCCTCGTTCATGCGATTTTGGTTGACTGTTATGCTGAGCCTCCAGATGCAGTTCAGCCCGGGCGCCTCCTGCCCGACCGAGTGCCGCTGTGACAAAACCTTTGTTTACTGCAATGAGCGCGCCCTGACATCAGTGCCTCTCGGGGTGCAGGAGGGCTACAAGGTCCTCTACCTCCACAACAACCAGATCAACAATGCCGGCTTCCCCCTGGAGCTGCACAACGTGGGGTCCGTGGAGACCGTCTATCTCTACGGCAACCAGCTAGACGAGTTCCCCATCAACCTGCCCAAGAACACCAGAGTGTTGCACCTCCAGGAGAACAACATCCAGACCATCTCCAGGGCGGCGCTGGCTCAGCTGACCCGCTTGGAGGAGCTCCACCTGGACGACAACTCCATCTCCACGGTCGGGGTGGAGGAAGGGGCCTTCAGGGAGGCGGTGAGCCTCAAACTCCTCTTCCTCACCAAGAACCACTTGAGCAGCGTCCCCATCGGCCTGCCGGAGGACCTGAAGGAGCTGCGTCTGGACGAGAACCGCATCGCCGTCATCGCCGAGGAGGCCTTCCAGAACGTGACGCGCTTACAGCGCCTCCTGCTGGACGGGAACCTGCTGACAGACGAGGGTATTGCGCCGGGGACGTTCCAGGACCTGGTCAACGTCCGCGAGCTGGCCCTGAGCCGCAACTCGCTTACCTTCCCCCCTCCCCTCCTCCCGGGTCAGTCGCTGGTCAAGCTCAGCTTGCAGGAGAACCAAATCGACCAGATCCCGGTCGCGGCCTTCGCCGGCCTCCACAAGCTGGAGAAGCTGGACATCTCGAGCAACCAGCTGCAGACGCTCACGCAGGGCGTGTTCGACGGGCTCATGAGCTTGAGGCAGCTCACGGTGCGGAACAACCCGTGGCGCTGCGACTGCGCCGTGAAGTGGGTGGTGGTGTGGCTCAAGTCGCTGCCCTCCTCCCTCAACGTGCGGGGGTTCATGTGTCAGAGCCCGGAGAAGGTGCGCGGCATGGCCATCCGAGAGCTCACCCTGGATGTTATCCAGTGCTCGGAGGGCGCAGACCAGTCTCCCTGGCCTACCCTGCGCTCCACGCCGCCTCGTCCACCCACTACCACCAACGCCATCACCACCCTGGTGACCACACTCATCCCCACCTCCACCCCTTATTACTTTGACTCCCCCACCCCTCCTCCGCCGCCCCCGAACCCCCACAACCCCCACAACCCCCCTGGGCCGCTGCCCCCGTACGAGGACCCTCTCCAGATCTCCTTCCACGTGGTCAACTCCACCCGCATCGACGTCAGCTGGTCTTCCTACTTCACCGTCACGGCCTACAAGGTCACCTGGGTGAAACGGAGCCAGAGCCTGACGAGAGACGTGACCCGGGAGAGGACAGTGAGCGGGGACCTGCGGCACCTCAGTCTCACCAACCTGGAGCCGCGGTCCGTGTACCGCATCTGCGTGTACGTGCTGGACACCCTCAACTCCTACCGGCCCGGAGAGGATACAATATGCTCGGAGGCCCGGACCAAGTCGGTCTCCAGCGCCAAGACGCCAGGCTCGGAGCAGGCGGCCCAGCAGGACATCACGCACACGCTGCTATTGGCTGGGATCATAGGCGGGGCGGTGCTTATCGTCCTGGTGACGCTGCTCAGTCTGTTCTGCTGGCACATGCACAAGAAGAGCCGGTCAGCCACGACCAAGTGGAAATACAACCGGGGCAGGAGAAAAGACGACTACTGTGAAGCTGGCACCAAGAAGGATAACTCCATTCTGGAGATGACAGAGACCAGTTTCCAGATAGTGTCTCTGAACAATGAGCAGCTGCTCAAGGGAGATTTCCACATCCAGCCCATTTACACACCCAACGGGGGCATTGGATTTAGAGACTGTCATCTCAGTAACAACAGCATAGCCTACTGCAAGAGCAGCAATGTGCCCAGTACAGAGTTCTGTCACACGTGATGTGTTGGTACAATACGGAGGCATGCCCACATGAACTCACACACACACATACACAAACACAGTGAAATCCTGAGGGTTCATTTCACTCGAGAGTTTACAAATGTAACAACACATTTGTACACTCTTGGAGTTACAAATGGATAAATGAACACTGTGGACTTTACTGTACACATACACAGTTTGTGTAGACACGAAAAGAAAAAGAAGAAAAAAAAATCTAGTTAAATATAATTGTACCATATATATTTCCAAATTCCGTCTACAATGTAATTTATACTGTGGATAATGATGTGGGGATTCTCTGCTATCTTTTTTATTCTTAGAAAAAGAGATACAAATGTTTTCCTTTTTTAATAACCAGCAGGGTTTTTGAATGTTGGTTTAATGGTCTTGAGTACTGTACATGAATGGATGGATTTTGTACAATCACGGCACCCTGGGGGCATTAGGTTCTGGCGAATGCTTGTCAGCCTTGGATGCCGTGAGGGCTGGGATCCTTTGCTAACCACAGAAGCAAAATTATGGCCTTTTGCGCTACGAAAGACACTGCACCCCTCCACACACACACAACCCCTACAGAACAGTAGTAAAGCAGCAAACAGTGCTGATTGAAGCACTGTGAGAAAAAAAACAGCACTGGTGGGCCAGTGATAGGTTGTTAGGAAGACAAAGAGAGAGAGAGACAGAAAGAGAATCAATTGAATTGAAGTGCACTTTTCTTATTAATGGAACCAAGGGCGTAAGCAGCAATTCACAAAATTAGCTTTTGGTGCAAATGACATGGAAGGGACTAGGCCACACTAACTTCTAACACCTCTTAAGACCTCTTAAGTGATATGTTGTGAGCACGTCGGTCGGCTATTTTCAACGAGCAACTCTAGTGCGCAAGTATATTCAAGCCTTTAGCCTTCGTTGGGATAATGTGGAGTATTTTCAATGTGGCATTGTAGTAGGGTAGAATGACACCCGTGCTGCTTGGATTTCCCAAAAGTACCTCAATGCTCGAAGAATTTGTTCTGCTCCTTTATGATACAACAAAGGCCCAGCCAAGAGGTGTTCCACAGAAATCTATTTCACTTTCGAAAAGGATGTAATCTTTGCACTACATACTGTATGTGCGTTAAGAGCAACACACATGGCTAACGTATTTATGGCCTATTAAGTGTTAATGGTCTGAAGGTAAGGCGTGAACATGTACAAAAAAACAGAATAAATGACATGCCTTTTAATAGGAACCCCTTTTTATTTTTGCTGTTCATTGCATTGCCTTTTCAAAATGTTATGACAACAAGAGCCACAAGGGGGCACTTTCTCTCAATACAGCATGTGTGTGTGAGTGTGTTTGTGTGTGTGCGTGTGTGCGTGCTGAGGGGGTTTAGAAAAAACATAGGCAGATGAGAGAAAGCAGCATAGCTCACTTTACCCCTCCAATATTCCCTTGGAGAACATTACCCTGGTCACATTACTCATGTTCATAAGGCATTGTTTAGGGTATTAATGCTCTCCATGCTACTTAATGATGTGGAATCATTTAAAACTAACAGTGCACTCTCTCTCACTCTCTCGTTCTGTCTGCTCATTGGCTAAATTATATGGATCTTTTTTTTTACCACCAGGGTCTACCATGGGGGCGTGTGTGTATCAGAGAGAGAGAGAGAGAGAGAGGGAGAGAGAGAGAGAGAGAATGATGAATGTTTAGTAGGCACACTCATATCACTAATTACACACCCACTTATTTCACATTCATGCCTCCATTCATTAGTATTTTTTGATAAATTATCGAATCATAACACAACATTCACGTTGCGCCCGCGGTGCTCATCTGCATTGAGCGGAGGGTTTGACTGAGTGGCTCGTCTGGACTGATGAGGATAAATGATCATTTGTGCTCTTGTCTACATGCGTCTGTTGGTCGTTCGCATTCATCATTCGGCTCCCACAATGCACCTCCTGCTCACACTAGAGTCTTACCGCTGCTGATGAGTCCAGCTAGCCTTATCAGATCTCCCCACTCCCTCTCTCTCCCTCCCTCCCTCTCTCTCTCTCTCGTTGTTGATGCGTCTGTCTTACTCTCTAGCCGTCTCTCTCTCTCTCTCTCTCGATTTCTTCTCCTCTGATCCCCGCATGGGCTCAATTAAAACACATAGTGATGGTTCAGCCCATGGGTTCTGGTGGCAGCTCTGGGGATCTGTGCTGCCAGTAAGAGGTCTTCATTATGCGCTTCTTAAGAAGACTTTATTTGCTTTGACAAGGATTTCGATTTTGAGGGGCCAAGCTTAAGGAATTCCCACCGCCCGACCCCACTGCTCCTGACCCCTCCCCACCTCGCTCTTCATAATCCTCGTCCAAAAAAGGGAGAAAAATATGCAGGCTTTTATTTTCACTCGGCTGCACACGGATCTCATGCTGAGAGAGAGCGAGAGGAAGCGAACAAGGAGGAGGCGAACGTGAGTTAACCCCTTGTGGGTATCAAGCTAAACTTGGACGTAACATAATGTGATACAAAAAAACACACAGCATTGAGACAACCAAGGCTGAATATTTCAAGTATTAAAGTACTTGCAGTAAAAATGGTTATAAGGGCTTGAACTCGATTTATGCCAAGTGTCTAGATTATCCGTGTGGATTTACATAGCAGTAGGGCGCTGCAAAGCAGCTGCATCCATAATGTAAATCCATAATTCCAGCCAACGCACAGATAGCATAATCACACGGTTGACTCTTCTGACTCAAGGTGACGCACGCAGACTTACAAAGAGCTGCAGGGGCAAATCACAGCACCGAGTGCCATGCTGCGAGCTTGCAGATCTGCTATTTTTGAAAAATCTTGAAAATTCAAGTCTTTGAATAACCCGATTCTAAAAACTCATGTTTCTATCATCAGTGGCTCTCAAACTTTTTCATGTCAAGGACCCCCCAAATGATATGTATTTGGCCACGGACCCCCATCTCAAAATATTTAGTTCCAGGGACCCCCTCCCAGAAGCAAACTTTGAGTTACAAATGTTCGCTTTAAAAATACATATATTCAAAAATGTGCAAAAATGTTCACGTCTTTTCAAAAATAGCAGACCAACAAGCTATTTTTCAATAGCTAAAGTTTTAAATAATTCCAGGCCTAAATGAGTTAAAACATGACCAAACAACTTGCAATACACTTTATGGGGTCTTCTGTGGTTATCAAAGCATTCTGACTTTTTGTGTGTGTTTTTGTTTGTTTTCCTACCGATGGACATGTCGATGCAACCAGTACACAAGGTCCTGACCCTGACCTGAATGAACTAAGACGCTATAGCTTAATTAATGGTCACAAGGCTTTTTTAAAGATTATGAACGCAAATATAGCTCCTTATCAGTGTTGGGGACATTACTTTCAAGATTCAATTTATTACATACAAACTATTACTTAAAAGTAATGTTATGTGGAAATACTACTTTCTATGTCAAGTAATGAATTATATTACTTTCAAACAAAAAGTATACTAAATGGTGTCGAGTGAGTACAAAGTCTTTGAACAAAATATAATAATCTAGTTCTCTTGGAATGATGAGAACGATCCAAAAAAGAAAGTAGGTCCTGGGGAGTAAATACAAATTGTTGTATTTTACTGTACGTTACTGTTTTTTGTTTTGTTTTGTTTTGTTTTTTATTGCCTGGGACCTACGTTCTCTTGTTAGACTAAATGGACTAGACTAGAATGAATAATATTACTATATGCTATTTTAGCAGCGTAAATTCATGATGTCATGACGTCACAAACAACTCAGCACCTGCAGCATCCATCGTGCAGCGTATAGGCTCTATAAGTCTAAATAGCTAAAGCTACATTGTCATTATGTGCATGAAGTTGTTAGAAGCTTAAAAAAACTATAAATAATAGTTTCTGAAAGTAATACATTACTTGACATAGCAACTGCAATATTATCCAATTTGAAAAAGTAATACATTATATTATTTTGTTACGTAATATTATTATGTAATGTGTTACTCTATGTAATAAGTTACCCCCAACACGGCTCCCTATGTGTTTTTTCTACTCGGTGACCCCACACAGAAAAATGTCATATTATTACGCAGGCTGATTTCTGTTATGACTACAGTTCGTTTTCTCCTCCGATCAGACACAGATAAACACGAGTTCAGGTCAAGCTATTGTAGCATATCGCCCCCATCTGTGAATGTGTAATGGAGACAGGAATTTGCCTTACCTTTTATGCAGCACTGAATGACAAGCGGCAGGATGTGACAGAGAGAGATATTAATCATTAGGGATTACAGAGAAAGTGGGCGGGAGACGGGGACGCTAAGATGAGGTGTGCAAAGGAAATGACAGTACCCGAGTGGGCACTGAAAAGACGGCAAACAAGATTGTGGTGAGAGTGACAAAAACATGAACCGTATTAATGCAGATGCAGGGAACTGGAGGTTACGTACGTAACCATGGTTCTTTTATTTCTGGGAGAAAGCGCGATTATCCCATAGGGAGTGCCTTTCGATAAGAAAGACAAAGAACCAATTCTTAACTTGAATCCTATCAGCCCTTTTGAATGGGAAAATATGGGAAAAATGGCTAAAGTGAGCTCTTGACATACTGGTTGCATTGGGAAGTGTTATGTCCGATTTTCTCGAGTCTTCAAAATAGAGCAATGGGATTCAGGTTAAAAAACAACAAGACTGGAACAGCAGAACGATTCCATCCACAGCCCCAGCCCTTGAGTGGTGTGGGGCTGATAAAACAAGGGAGCAGGGAAGGAGCATTGTTGGTTGTTGTGCAGCATCCATTAGTCTTAATTTCCTTGTGTGATGAAAGAACACAGTTAAGCGCCACGGCCAGTGGAATGATACAAAGCGTATTACAGACTTAGACAGAGAGCTATCCTCCGTTTATTACTATTACAGGGTGCCGACGACTAATTTTCCAAAAAGCGCATTGATTCACATTGGAATAATTACATTAAACTATTCAAAAGGTCAGTTCAGACAAGCACTATAGAGCAGAATTCATCCTTTTAGTTTTTCTCCTCATAGCTCCTTAATTTCTGTTTCCTGCAGGCAAATCCCTCACCGCTGATGTAAGAGCGACTTTCATTCAAGGATTTTCGCATGTATTTAGCTTCATATCTCTTCATGTTTTATGATTTTTTTTTTCTTTCTTTTTTTTTTCTTCTTTTTTTTTGCTGAAGTATTCTTGATGCAGTCACTGGGTTGCACGTGGTGACTGAGTTACCATGTCTGAAACCATACAAACAATGTTCTCGTGTGATTTGAGAGAGTATATTGGAAAATGTGCGGTGCATTACATGGGCTATTAATTTGCCATCCTAGCTTTTCATGAACACATTGCAGTGTTAATTTAACCATACACAGCGAGGCGTTTTTAGGAACCAAAGTTACATTTCTGTTGTCATGATAAATATTGATGTTGTTCCATGTATGTGCCTTGAGGTTCAACTTACAATGTAAAGTCCTTGAAACCTTTAAATGTTTTTGCACAAAATGTAAATACTTAAGTGAAGCTTTTTGCAAATAAAAGAGCCATGGGATTTGATCGTTCACTCATTTTCATTTCCCCTCATTGCCATAGTACATATTGTACAGTACAGCCCTCTGGAAACATCATGTGACTCTCACTTAAAGAAGGGGAAATTTACAGTTGTGCAACAACCCAATGCGATCTAAAGAGTATTGATACTGCTTATTTTTCTTTTACATTACATTGGTTTTCTTTACTGGCAAGCATACATCTAAAACTGCCAAGCTGTCGGAGTCTGTGTGGAAACATTGGTCTGGCTAAGTCTATTTTGGGTCAGCCACTTGTAATTCTGGGTCAAAGATTTATGCTCTACCACACTGTACCAAGTTATCCTCTTATTTCTATGTGCGGCCTTCTATTGAGAGTCTGATACTTCAATAGCGGCCGCAGCTTAGTTTTCAGTTGGGGGAAATCCAGGAGATACTCTCAATCGACTTGTATGGCACAAATAAATCCAAGTATGTACTCTCTCTCGCTCAAAATCCCTGTCTTCAAAGTCCAAATCTTTTTTTCCCCATCCAGACCACATCCCAATGTTGCCTTTATAAACTCAGGCCCGCTATAAACCACATTAGCCTAATTTTAATTTACTATGACAATTAACCACATGCATTCATCTGAAACATACCAGGGTGTGCCACTTTGGTATTTTGCTGCGGAAATTGGTAATCATCTTAAAATCCTGCAATGACTACATGTGATTTGTTGCTGCAGTGCTGCTGCCTCTTTCAAACGGACACAGGATTACAAATAACAGAGGTGGTTGGGACTAAAATAACATGATTAGCTGTTCTCCCTCAAAGTTTTGTGTACCAAGTTAAGTAGTCCTGCTGATAAGGCCACTTTGTTCATTTGCATACTACTACTACACAGTGCTATAATATAAAGTATAACATATTTCCATCCCCCAACATTCATGAAAGGACCATGGGATTCTGATTCACAGAGGCAATGTCCATGTTAAATGATCATCAATGTCTGGTTATTAAAAATTCCATAGGGTAAACTCCCATGTAATAATGGAGTTTCATCTAAGGCCGATTCAGTGAACAGATGTTGCCGCTGATTAGCCATCTCTCTCTTTTTTTTGTGCATGGTCTGCCCCCAGAAAAGAACATTTGGTCTGCATTTGTCGTTCCGTTTATTAAAAGAACACGCACAGCTTCACTACGTGTTTAAACGTCTTCCTCTACATTAAGCGTACAAACAACCTCAATACAGAGGACAAAGAATTGTAATTCAGCGCATTCTCCTTTGAGGTGTTACAAGCACAGACATCTGGTGCTCATAACATTGAACGGACTTGCCAAGAGCTCTTGTCCTGGTCCTATTCCCATTTACAATTGCCTCTGGTTGCCTTGAAAGACGGTGAAACCTTTGCCTTCTTTTAAAGTACTAATTTGTGTCAGGATTGGCTCCTATGGATTTCTGCTTATCTGTGTCTAGGGATGGGACAATAAGCAATATTATCGTTTATGGTGATAAAAGATCACTATCGTGGAGATTTAATTTATCGTCCTCCGTCATGCACTGGGATGAATTCACCTTTTATTTGCTGATATCCAGTACCACTTAAACTCTCTAATGGTAAAATGTACTTATAATATACATACTTTTTTCACTCTCTACCAAATCTCTCTGCCAAAAAATTATATTGTAAATCGTGATTTCTTCGGTCACAATAATCGTGATATGACATTTTCTCATCGTCCCATCCCTATTTGCGTCCTTTAGTGATGGTCAATTAAGGACCATAACCGTTCACTTGTACCAGGGTTATTATAGAAAACAAAAACTAACAAAATAACAAAAACTGGAATTGACAAAGCATAGATAACTGTAATAAAAATAAAACGAACTGAAACTGTGTTTAAAAAACTAACTAAAACTAAAATCAGAGAAGATGCCCCAATATCTTTTCATACATGAGCCTTATATTTTCAAAAAATATTTAAAATTTGTGAAAATAGCAGATCTACAAGCCCACAATGTGGTGCAAAACGAGCTTGTAGATCAGCTATTTTCATAAAATCACACTTTGTGTCCTCTCTCTTCTCAAGTGCTACATAAAAAGAAGTGTTTTTGTTGGAATTTCAAGCAAGCTCGTGTGAATTACTGCTTTGCAAGGCAAGTGTCCTCCAAAACCAGATTATTATTTTCAAGGATTACAAGATGTGGAGTCAGTTCACTCCTGACTCGCTGGAGAGAAAAATGTGTGAAGTGATAGTAAAATAAACACCACTTAAACCATGTTTATCAAAAGGAACATTTTGAATACATGACAAATTGTTTTCAGAGTTTCTGCAAGGCAAATTAAAGCCCTGTTCACAGGCTTGTTGGGAACTTGTGTAATTGTTTAATTACCCCCTGACCACTGCATTTTGTGCTGCACATGTGCACAGGATAAAGCGACATTTTCTTTTTCTTTCCATTTTCCCAAAAACAATATTAAAAGTAAATGAAAAAAGTTATCGAAAAAACACGGCCAGCCCAAGTATTAGGAGGGTACTATGAGACACTGAGACATTTGATGAATCTATCATGGTTAAAATGGAGTTTGAAGTTACAATGGGTTTGTATAGGAATGGGACCTGGATGGGGAGTGTCTGATAAAATGAATATAAAATATCTAAATATTGAATCAAGCAACTTAAAATCTGTTTAGGGTGTTCACAAAAGCCTGAGTAGACGATAAAATGACCAAAAGTTTTGTTTGAAAATGGAATATCGCTTTAATAGCCATACGGGGAAAAAAGAGGAAATTATCTGTTTAATATGTGGGGTGAGCTGCACTTTCAGTGATAATTTGACATTATTTATAATCTCATAGAGTGGAACAACATTCATATATGAAGGTGCCCATCCATAAAAGACTTCGAAGATGTATTCCTGTATTGATTTCACTGCTGCATCCATTTTAAAGAAAGATGGAGACCACCACCACACGCACCAAAAGGCATATTATCAGGGCACCGCTTTCATTACAAATGTATTATAGGCTATGTAATTCACCCTGAAATATTAACATGAACATTTATAGACATGGCAGATTTTCACAGGAAAGAAATTACAGTTGATCCCCATAATTATCACAAATTACTGGGTGTCCCCAGATAACACTAGTACCGTGCAAATAGGGCTTTACTTTCTAATTTCTTGAGGGTGATTGAAAGCCAGAACTTGTCGCAGACGGTCTTCTTTATACTGTATATCGTCGTTGTCGGGTGGAAACCTTGTATGTCCAAAACCGTTCGTTTTGCATTTATCATTTAAAAAATGTAGTAAACTAGTGAAAACAGCCGATCTACAAGCACACAACGCCTCGCGGTGCGAGGCGTTGTGTGCTTGTAGATCTGCTGTTTTCACTACTTTTGTGCGACGTCCTTGTATGATGAAGCAGGGCTTTACTTTGCGAAATAACGTATTTAAAACCTGGAGATACCAGGTTTCCGCCCGACAACGACGATATGTTCATATTAACCAACGTTCTATTCAACCACGAGAACCCTTAACGTTCCTATAGGGCATGTCATAATAGGCGGCTCAACGTTGTAAGCTTATCTACTATTTTCTGAGAAGAGATTTGGTATAGAGAGAAAAAGTACCAGGCCTTGTATAGAGCCCTGGGGGGGCCCCGGCCAATCAAGTTTAAATAGATGTTTTAATGTATGATAAATGCCTTGTCACTATAATTAAGTACAGGATTTTAATTATATGAGGAGGCCATTGGATGTGAAATGTACTTGAAAACGTAAAATACTATACCAGCATAACTGCATAATAATAACAATTACAGTTCCGTTCATAAACAGACTAAGACCTACCAGATATCATTCATTAATTACAGTACTTACTTGAACATGCAAACCTTGTCTGCTCCTCCGCTTGTTTATGGATTCAAAGCTTCACAGCACATCTCATCAATGTCCCTACTTTCTTCTTTGTTTATACATGAATTTGTGCTGAGAGGAACTTTGGCATATTTGTATGCTAATTGGCAATTTTCTTGGTCTTGGATCTATTCCAGTGCTGTTTGAGTCAGCCTCTGAGGTTGTTTTCATGAGGAAGGTGTTCGCAAACACATCGCTCAGGTGAAATAATTGGAACAGCTTCTCGATGCTTGGCATCCTTGATTGAATGGAATTACAGTTCTTCCAAATGGCCTCTTGAATTTTTGAAAAACAGGGAAGGTTGCAGCACAGTAGTAGGCAGCACCAGGTGCTTATTAGAAGATATTGCACGTGCGCAATTACTCATTCAGCTGGGGCAGAATGCACAAAATCATTCCACATTTGCAACAACTTTATTGTTCTGCTTCCTGCTTCTAATTGTGATGCTACAACTGAAAAAAGTAGTCTGAGCTTAGCCAACCATGGATCCAAGCCCTTAAAGGAGTAGTTCACCCCCAAAATGACTTTTTTCTATTGATTACTCTCACAATGGAGACTTGAGTTCAATAATATTGTTTTGTATTTGTCACATTGCTAAGACAAAAATGTGATTTTAGTCAGTTTACCCCCACTGATTCCGGCTGGGGACCCAAATGCATTTGGGTCCCCATCCGGAATCAATGGGGGTAAATGTATTGTTATCAAATTATTGTCTTAGGAATGCAACAAAAACTCAAAAATATTATTGAACTCAAGTTTCCATAGCATGAGTAATCAATAGAAAAAAAAGTCATTTTGGGGGTGAAGTACTCCTTTAACCACTTAAACCTTATATACTGACTGTACTTTGTTGACACGTGTCCCACAATTTATACTAGGCTGCTTGCCTTTTCACCTCTACACCAAATCTCTCAAAAGCTTGTACATCTGCTATTTTCACTGAACAAGTGTTCATGTGGTTAAAATAATCAAAGCTCCACCTGCCAGGAAAACTTTAGAGCAAATTCCGCATTAGCCACTCAGAGACTCAACTTTAAGTCTCACAGCTGGATAAGCATGCAGTACGGTAGGGTCCCCATGCGTGTCAATCTAAAGGGCCAGAGCAGAGGGGTCACAATCCCAGGTGGGATGGAGCAGCTGTGACCTTGAGCAAGACTTCCCGTCTGGTAAAGAAGCGAATAATGAATGAAGACGTTGATGAATAGCTGAGGTGAAAGGCTCCCAGCTTCCAGGAGAAGTGGCCAGGAGGAACGTTTTTTTTTAATGTAAGATGGTTCATGGTCAGATGTGCGTGAGACGGCTCAATCAATGGACATTTATGGATGGAACTGACACTGTGCTAAGATTTACAGTGCATAATTGGAGAGATACAAGTTCTGGGAAAAAGGATTACAAGTGGGGGATTACCAGGCTTGTGACCGGTGGGCATCTGAGCTGCAGAGGCCTCCCCTCCTTTATAGAGAAAGTGTAGATACAACACAAAACCTGTGTTCATTTAACCCTGAGAGTGTAAAAATTCACCCGTATGTGCCCTTTTAACACTCTCAGTTATTTGATGTAGAGGGAAAATGAGGAGGCCTAGTATATACTTAGTATTGGTTCATAGGGGTTCATTTTACTGTGCAGGCAAAATGTTATATTTGTGGACCTCATCAGTACAGTGGGGCCAGCCCTATAAACACTAATGTCTCTGACGGATGAAGTTACACCATTGGTCAGCTATTTGGGCCAAACAACAAACTCTAATCGCAGAGCAATCGTTCCTCCATGGCTATGGAAAGAATTCTATCCTAATAACCAACCTGGTCTTATCATTTGATGCTGGGGCTGATGGTACTGTATACTATATATACTACTGTATGTATGGTCGAGTGCTTCATCTCCGACACTTGTTTACCGTCAGCCTGGAAGATCTATCCAGGAGCGAAAACATATTCTCGGGCCAGATAATTATCTAGGAGATTATTTGAGGTATGCTTTTCTGCCAGATATTTAAGCATTATACTACCAGTAAGGTGCATTAAGGGCGAGAAGCGCAGGACAGAATTCGCACAGGACGGAATTCATTCGCAAGGGCGATTCGAGTTGTGGTGGGTTGTTTAAGTTGGACAAAATGTGGACAAAATATTTTCCCAAATATGGATATGACATAGATGTCTTATGTTATAGACCACATGAGAGACTCACACAATATGTCCATATATGGGCATTCCAAGCCATGGGCTTAATATTGATGACAAGGGACAAGGATGGAATTCATTTGCAAGTGCGACTCGTTTCACCTGGTGATGAGAGTCAGCAGTCTTGATTTGCAAATTAATTCTGTCTTGGCCATATGGAGCATCATATGGGCATTGCCAAATATGGTCTCGATATAGGGCTATCCAGGGTTTGATGATGATCTTCATATATGGAGATCCAGGTGATGACTTGCCAAATATGGGCATTCCCAGATATGTGCTTAATATTGATGACATCGGGACAAGGACAGAATTAATGTTCAAGTGTGACTCGTGTCGTTAGACTGACACAATATGTCCATATATGGGCATTCCAAGGTACGGGCTAATATTGATGTGCATAAAAGGGATTCTATTGTATGGGAATTCCCAGATATGGGCTTAATATTGATGGGCATAAAAGGGTTTCTATTTGTGTGGTTGCCCTAACAGGGCATCATCTGGGAATCAGATGTAGAGGTCAGCTCCATATATGGAGATCTAGGTGATGATCCAGTTATCTTCATGTATGGATATCCAGGGTTTGATGAGGTCAGTGTCGTGATCTTCATATATGGATATCCAGATGATAGTCAGCAGTCTTGATTTGCAAATGAATTCTGTCTTGGCCATATGGAGCGTCCATATATGGGCATTGCCAAATATGGGCTTAATATTGATGATCAGGGATCTCCATATATGATTGCCAGAAAGGGGTGTCTTGGTCGGGTTTAATAGTTAACTGTGACCTATGGTCGCAAAAAATCTAATCTCTGCTGCCTCGCACTCATTGTGTCACAGTATTAGAGAAATATTATGCGCCTATGGAAGGCTCCTCCTCAGCTTCATCATGGAATGAGCTAGCGGTGTAATAATAAATATGAATCAAAGTTTTGAACTCTATTGCTGAAGGCCATGAACAGCTGCCGAGCAAAACACACTCTCACATGTAACACAAAAACAGGAAAAAAAGTTTTTATTTTTGCAGCTGAGAAAGTTGGTTCAGCTTAAGGGAAATGGTTTCTGATCTAACCTCGGTTGGTTGTTCCATCTCATTTACTGACTAACAGTTTAGTAGATACAGCATAGCAGGGGTCTTCAACAGGGGGTCCGGGACCCCTAAGGGGTCCTCAGAGTTACTACAGGGGGTCCTCCAAATCTTTGTGTGATAGAAACTTGTTTTTTCCTGAGAACTTGAGGCAAAAATAGCAGATCTACAAGCTCACAACGCCTCGCGCTGCGAGGCGTTGTGAGCTTGTAGATCGGCTATTTTAGCAAAGGGGTTTGGTGTAGAGGGGAAAAAGAGCAGTACAGAGTGAAAGGTCAAGTTTATTAAGTATTAACGGTTCAAGTGGTTAAATATCTGAAAACACAAATTGACATGAATCCAAAATACACTGATGATTCTGCTGTCAAACAATGAATCTACAGTATATGAAATCTATGAACCAGTTGAGGGGGTCCCTGCTTCATCTCTCTCTCAACTAGAGAGATGGTCTGAAAACGTTGAAGACCCCTGCAGTATAGGATTGTTTTAGTTTCATGAGTTAGTGAGCTGAGATTAAAGGTACTGTAATGTGATATTTTGTGATAATTTGTTAAAATTAATTTAATAAACAGAAAATACATTTTCAGTTGGTTAGCCAATCGCATCTAATGAGGAGGAGAGCGTATACCAATACATGAGCTTACATTTTATAGTATTCCAATTTCATCTGCTCATTCCTTTGTATCATCCTGTATCAGTTCTCGATTCTGATTAGGTGAAATTGTCACCTAGACCTGAAAATGCATTTTCTGTAGGATACTAAAGACCTGGAGAAACAGGGAGACCCCTGGTACTGAACAAACACTCTATAGAGGGTATGCGCATGCATAAAGTGAATGGCATATCGAGTGGCAAATCGAGTGGCAAAATTAGTTTAACGTTGTTTACCATCCTTTGATGCAATGGTTCTCAACCTTTTCTGGCCGAGACCCCCAAAATAATCATATTTTAACTGGGGACCCCCCCACCTTGACGAGCACTAAGAGTTGAGGAATTACATTTTGTATAACACGGTTCTATTATGAAAATAGCAGATCTACATGCTCACAACGCCTCTCAGCGGGAGGCGTTGTGAGCATGTAGATCTGCTATTTTCACAATTTCTGCCTCTAGAGGTATTAAAAAGTCCTTAAATTGTCACTTTGGAAATGCATATACCCTCTCTATACACTTACATTTTATGTTGGTTTGTTTACTGTTGAGTGGGAAAACAATGTTGCACATTAAGTTAATCATGTGGGGACCCCCCAAAATATTTCTGGGACCCCCCTGGGGGTCCCGACCCACAGGTTGAGAACCACTGCTTTAATGCAATCAGATAGGACTTTTTATTGGATATGTGGGCTGTTAAGGCCAAAAAGTAGTTTTTTTGCCACTCAGTAGGCGTTCCCGCATAACTTCTGGGTATGATGATGATGTCACGCACACACCCTCTATAGCAGTGGTTCCCAAAGCTTTAACCCAAAATGGTCACCCCGATCTACAAGCTCACAATGCGTCACGATGTGACACATTGTCTTTTCTTTTGAAAAATGCTTGGTTTTATTTACAAAAAAAAATTGGGGGGTGAAAATGTTAAAATGTTTTGAAATAAGAATTAAAACAAAATAAAGGGATGTTTACTCACAACCCATAAAAATGGGTCTGCTGTGACCCACGGACAGTGCTCTTTAGCAATTACTACTATCAGAATATAGAGCTATTTAACACTTTTAAGGATAGAAAAAAAATCACTTATTGCATCTTTAAGCTCCAGCCTTCACATCTGCCATGCCCCAATGTTGTCTAAAACTGAGCTTATTCCTTTACTGAACTGACATGGCAGATATCGTGTGAACTGTATGATATCATACAGTACATTAGTGTTGTCCATCAACTTTAGGCACTTTTGCTTTCCTAAAGAGGTCATGTGATAATATGCAATGTAAGTATGTTTAGTTATGTGATATGCTATCAAATGATGTGGTGTTATATCCATAGGAAAATATTGTATGCAAGTCTTTGTGTATGCATGCCCATTGTATGCACGCACGCACGCACGCACGCACGCACGCACACACACACGCACACACGCACACACGCACACACGCACACACACACACACACACACACACACAATATATACAGTATTAGGTTTTACAGACAAATTCTAACACATTTTATACAGCAGAATTAGCTGTATGTGGGCAGAGATGAAAGCTAAAAGTAATAATTCAAGCATACAAGGGGAGGGGATAAGAGGCTGTTTTCTTGAAGAGCATTTTAAGACTTTTGTTGAGACTCTATAATCTGTGTTGAACCACAGGACAATTAAATAAAATTACTTCCACTGAGATTTGAGCTTTCCAACTACTGACACCAAGACCAATTATGAATTATGCATAACTTTTTTCTCTGACTCCACGTCTTTATTGAACCTGGGGAGCAAATCCATAGCAGACCCAAACAAACATAGGCATATAAATCGTGGGCATTAGAGCCTCGCACATCCACCGACAGTGAAGAAAAACACAGACATTATGAATTGATTCCTCTATTTCTGGATCATAAAAGCCAAGTGAATTAGCATTAGAGAAGACAAATGCTGCTTTTGAGATGAGCAGAGGTGGCGAGAGTAGTCCTGAATTAAACAGACGTGTTTAACAAGCTGTTAACAACTCTCATCTCGCACAACCCCCCCTCTCTCGCGCTCCCTTGCTCTCATTGGTGTTTCGTTGTGCAGCAAGTAGCAGAGACCAAAAAAAATCAGCACAAGCCCGAACAGAAGCAAGGAATCCCACGAGAAAGCATGCGAGAAAAAGCATCGGGGGGTTGTAGAGGTGATGTCAGTTCACAAGGAGACCGGGAGGGAGTCTGCTAGCCTGAGACAAAACGCAGAGGTCCCTCTCCATCTCACTGCTGGGAAAAGGCCTGGCTCGTAGCTGTTTAAATGTTATGGCGGACGGGGACAGTTCTTACAGGCCCCGGGTCTGGGGTGCACATTACACGTTAACGACTTGGAACGCGGACAGCAAAGCAGAGGCTCAAACTGCCAATTAAACATATGCTGCTGCAGACACCACTGGTGTTCACAGACTCGGCCTGCATCTGATAGCGCTTGGGCTTGGCCTGCAGATCTCCATGGGCAGGGACGTGCTGGGCCCCTGATTCAGCCCGGGAAAAAGAGTTGGAGAGGCCCTCACTGTGCGCTATAGAGAGAGAGATCTCTCTATAGCGCTGCTGCTACTCAAAGATTTGCCATTTCAGATCATGACAAGTGACAAGCCAGTGGGCCAATTACATGAGTTATATTTCGTTGTTGTCGGGTGGAAACCTTGTATGTCCAAAACCGTTTGTTTTGTATTTATCATTTTAAAAATGATTTAAACTAGTGAAAACAGCCGATCTACAAGCACAGGCCTCGCACCGCGAGGCGTTGTGTGCTTGTAGATCTGCTGTTTTCACTACTTTTGTGCGACGGCCTTGTATGATGAAGCAGGGCGTCGCTTGGCGAAAACATGTATACATTTGAAACAAGGTTTCTGCCCGACAGTGACGATTTACTTTTTTGGCCGCTGGGCGGCCAAAAATGGAACGAAGGCCGACATTTTATTTTTAATTTTTTCCTAATGGCCAGCCTGGACCGGTCGGGAATGAACCGGCCGTTCGGGAGTTGTCCTGCTTTTCCCAATGGCCAGCACGTCCCTGGCACTTGGGCTTGGCCTGCAGATCTCCATGGACCATGGAGGCCCTCCAATGGTGAGTCATTAGCCACTGAAGTCCCATGGAAACCACCGGGGAATGAAGGCAGCTGGTGATTGGGATCGCACTCACTCAACTTTGCCTTCTTGATCTCGCAGTCTTTATTTTTTCCCACTCCCTTTATCTCTCTCTCTCTCTCTCCATTTCAGTGCCTTGGCTTGCTTCTGGTCTTTTTCACACTCATGTCATCGTCTCTTGGCCTTAATATTTGTCTGTGTCATTTGTTTAGCCTACCTTTTTGCCTACGTTGCTATTATGCTGCTGTGAAACATTGCAAAAACCAACCGAAAAATAGTTACGTAATTTTATGAAAGTAGTTTTTTGTACATAAGGCCACTGATATAAAACTTTTTTTTGTATCGTATAGTTTTGTAACATGTCATACATCAATGATACATTGTAGCATACATTTTTATCAGCATAATTGTTTTTTGAACAGATTCATAAAACAGATTATCTAACAGATTAGATGTTATATTTTTTCATTAATGTATTTAAAATATATTCTGGTAAAAACACTTTTGGAGAAATTTAGTAAAATACGTAGGCCTATATTTAGTTCTAGACAAAAAGAATATATACTGTATTAAATTCCTTCCATTATTTTACATCTTATCCCATTTGTTTTTCATCTGTTAAGCATGATTTGCACAGAATGCATGCTGTATTTCGTTTTTTTGTTTCTTGTAACCAAAAAGCCAGTGATCCTAGACTGTTGTCCTACAATGCACAGAGCAGGGCCTCATATTGTGCCATTGTTGAAAGTTCATTTTCTCCCCGATATGCAAGCGGCAAAATCAACAGTGACAACTCAATTTTCCGCATTCCAGGGCGGCTCGGCGACTCCTGAGCCTAAACCACACACACATCTGCTGATAACCGCCTCCACACGCCAGGGCAAGTTGGTGCCAAAAGCAGTTTGCTCGGCATCTCTTTGACCTTGGCATGATTGCCTGTGAGGCACTTTAATTTAATCAGCTTCCCCAAGCTTGAAGCTGGGGCTCATTGTTAAAGAGAGCGGCACGAGGGAACAGGATTCACTCAAGCACGTGTACTCACATGCACACTATGTACTACCGTATATACTATAGTATATCTGTGTGTGTGTGTGTGTGTGTGTGTGTGTGTGTGTGTGTGTGTGTGTGTGTGTGTGTGTTTATGTCTATGTCCACATGCTTAAACAGTAAGGGTACACTCAGAAGCACGCATGCACGCGCACACACACCCACGCGCCCACCCACCCACGCACACACACACACACACACACACACACACACACACACACACACACACACACACACACACACACACACACACACACACACACACACACACACACACACACACACACACACACACACACACACACACACACACACACACACACACACACACACACCTTTCCCATGCTGAAGCAAGGTTAGTGATATGCCAAGGCTCCTGGGACCCCCGGCCTCCCATTCACACAAAGGCCAACAGGCTGACGCGTTTGCCGCGTGCCAGAACGACGTCTCCATCAAACGGGTCCGTTCGTAATTATGTCATCAATCACTGACAGGATGACAGGCAGATACTCAATTAATGGCCGTTGAAATGCAGAGGAGGGCTCTTTGGGCGCCGCGGCGTCTCCTGTCATTCCGAGAGGAGAGTACAGGACATCCACGCTGATGGGGGTACCTGGAAAACTCATTAAGCTGGGGCTACAAGGCTGGGGCTGGAGAGAAAGGAAAGAGTCAGCCAGCGTACAGGTAGTAGACCACCGTACATGTTGAACTGCTTACACACCGGGGACGTGCAGAGAATGTTAGAGAGGCAGGGGCTGACATTTCTAAAAGGGCCTTTTGGTGGAAATATCGAAAATAGCAAGCCTCCAAGCTCACAACGTGTCGCGCTGCATGCGACGCGTTGTGAGAGCTTGGAGGTCGGCTATTTTCGGTGCGTGATACCACACTGAACTAAGCTAAATCAAGTCGATACTGGAGATGTGGTGTAACGGTAGGGATTTCTAAACAGAGAGTGCAAATTATTTCAACATAAGATGCTGCGTTCAAGTTCAGGAGAGTTTGGAAAAGGCAATTCTCTTCAATGCTGCCTTCAGATATGGCATGGAAAGAGGGCTTTTGCATTTCTTTCACCATAGTAAAACATGCATTCATGGTGTGGAGAGTAGAGCCCGACCGATACATCGGTCAATTCGATATATCGGTCGTTTTGGAGCAATCGGAGGGGTATCGGACATCGGTGAATTATTCCACCGATATCCGATATTAATTGTCTGTAACGTGTCTGCGGAGACAGCATGAAACCCTGAGTTATATGGGCCTATTTGTGGGCAATACCAGAATTATCCAGCAGAGTGCAGTATAATAGTCCAAGACGCAAGCCAACACTATAGTGGAGTTGCTGCCTCTCGTGTGTCATTCACTCACCACATGTGCTGTATAACTCTGATTTTTCATTTTAGGGTGAAGGAAGGTGTGTAGACCTATGTGAAAACAGAACCATATATATATACTAAGGCTATATAATGTCTGGTGGACATTTTTTTTAATGTTTTGTAAAAAAAAAACATATATATATATTTTTTTTTACAAAACATCTGTATCGATATCGGTATCGGTGCTCTAGCACTCTCCAACATCGGATATCGGTATCGGACGAAAAAAATGGTATCGGTCGGGCTCTAGTGGAGAGGGCACATTTTACAGGCGAATACAATGGCACGGGCTCAAGCCCCCTTTGATGTCCATGTGTGCACGTGCCTGCTACACACCCTTTGTCTTATGTATGGGCATGGACGTCTGAAGGTCTCCATTGCACTGTATGTACTCGCCGTCAGGTCGGTTGGTATGCCACCGTTTTTCAGTCCACCAGGTGTACATTTTCTTTTTTAAAAGCACGCTTTGGGAATGCAAACCCTGTCTGCACCAACAGACATTTCTACACATCTCTCTCTTTTATGCCCGATTATGTCATGTTGACCTTTTTTTTTTTTTTTTAAAGATTTGTTTTTATGGGCTTATTATGCCTTTATTTGATAGGATAGTAGACTGACAGGAAATGGGGAGAGATGGGGAATGACATGTGGCAAAGGTCGTCCGGATCGTAGTAGTAAATAGTAAATGCAAATCTGCCCTCAATCCCCACAGTACCTGCATATCTGACCAATCACCTTCAGAAAGTTAGCGACACCCACAGCAATAACACCAGAGGAAGCGTACACAACGACCTGATAATACAGCCATTTGGCACAAATATGGGTAAATTCTCCTTCTACAATACTGCTACTCAGGTGTGGAACTCCTTGACTGTTTCCCTTAAGACATGTAGCTCGCTGGGCCCCTTCAAAGCTGCCCTGAAAATCCACCTATCAGGTGGCCAGAGGAGAAGGTACTCACATATCCGGTGTGAACTTGTGAATTTTACCTGTATTTTATCGTTATTGTACAGAGAATGTAATCTTTACTTCGTACAAGGGATGTATTTTTTAGTGCATTGAGTGTTGTGCTAGCACTATTTTACGATGAATTGGTATGAAGGGCTTCCAACGTAAACAAGGCTGTAAGAGGTCTTATTGGGATGTTCCTTTTTGGACTGGATGTTTTAACCTGCCTGTGCTGCACTAATGTGTTGTATGTAGCCTACTTGTCAATGTTATTCATGTTTTTGTCCAAATAAATAATTCAATCAATCAATCAATCGGGAATCAAACCAGCGACGCCAGCAGGCATCATAGCCTAGTATGTGGTATGCGTCTGGACCATTAGGCCAGCGGGTGCCCCGGGGTGACCCGATTTTAGAATGGTCATGACATACTATATGAGCAGCAGAATGCAACGTGTCCCCATGTCCCCGGTTCAACACTGGTACCGGGCAGACCATTATGCTGTGGGTCTTCCCCCTGCTCTCTGTCCTTGTTTCCTGTCTCTCTCACTAAATAAATAAATCCTAAAAGGAAAAAAAGAAGAAAAAAAAACATCTGCACATCTGTTCCTGAGCCGTTTTGCTAAAACACAAACACACACAGAGAGATAGGAGTACAATGCCCTTTCATGCCTTGCTGCTAGTAGGGTAATGATAAGCAACGTTAGATACTTGCTCTCACTGTCACTAGACACATGGAAAAAAGAAAAACGGTTGGCTCTAACAAGGGGGTGGAGGAGTAACCTGATTTCAGGGACATGTTGGTCATTTCTCAGCATCATATCCAGTGTGCTGAGTGCCACCTGGTCACACATTCATTGTTCCTGTACATCCCCAGAATGAAAACAGGTACAGCAGATGTCTATCCTGTGCCTAATCCCCGCTCACAAGCAGTGTTGATTTCGTCGACTAAAACTATGACGAAAAATGTTTGTCGACTACGTTTTTTTCACTGACGAAAACGAAATAAAAACTAAACCATGATGACTAAAACTGAGTCTAAATATATTGACAATTTTGTCAACAAAATAGACTAAAACGTTAGGGAGGGACTAGTGGAGAAGACAGTCACTTTATGTTTGGTTGCTCTCTGGTGTTGTGCGCGGAAAATAGCAGATCTACAAGCTCGCGACGCGTTGTGAGCTTGTAGATCGACTATTTTCAGCACACAACCAAGTGTAAAATCTGTCATTACAATGCCATCAAGGCCTGCCAAAATACATCTTATGATATTTAGTCGACTAAAATTAGTCTAAAACTAAAAAACTAACTGTTTGGGTGACTAAATTATGACTAAAACTAATAGACATTTGATTCAAAAGGCTATGACTAAAACTAAATCAAAATGTGCTGTCAAAAACAACACTGCTCACAAGATGTGCAAGCATGTCCCTGTGTTCCACATCTATGGATGCACGACAACGTGCACACAAAACCATCAGGAGGAAAATGGGTCGTGTCATCACCCGGCAGAGCACCCAGGGGCGCTGCAACTCTGTATCCCATCAGCTGTATTCATTATTAATCATCATATTCATAGAGGTCTCTGAGAGGAGACTAAGTTGCACTGGGATACTTGCAAAGTGATAGATAGATACCTTTATTATCCCAAGGGGGAAATTCAGTTGTCCAGTTGTAGTACAGCAGTATACAATTATTTACAAAGTTACAGAGAAGTAAGAAAAAAAGATAGATAAGAGAAAAAAAAACAAGAGCAGTACAGTACCAATAAAAAGAAGGTGCATCAATAGGAGGGGGCGAATAATATATAAGTATATATAAAGTATCTTACAAAAAGAGACCGTAACAGTCAATGCTAGTTAGTGCAACAAGTATCTCACTGTCATTGTTAAACAAGCATGATAGTGACTATAAACAATAGATACAGCAGGTTGCACAGTGTTTGGGGCAATACAGTCAGTGTATAATGACTATTCTGGAGCGGAGACTCAAGGTGAATGCTGGTGTTAAATGGATGTTTTATTTGCAAAGTTAAACGGAGAGAGAGAGAGAGAGAGAGAGAGAGAGAGAGAGAGAGAGAGGGGGGGAGAGAGGCTTACATAATTAACATGTGGAAGTTAGATTATATTGAACTTCCAGTACCGTCAATAATGTGCACAGACGTCTGCAGCATTCAATGTGCTTAATTTACTCAGAGCCCAGGGGCGTCACACAAGATTCTGGGCCCTGGGTACAAGGATTCACTGCGGGCCCCCCATGAATGTTAACTATTGAAAAATAGCAGATATACAAGCTCACAGTGCGGCACCGAGTGCCGCGCTGTGAGCTTGTAGATCTGCTATTTTTGAAAAATCTTGAAAATGTGTGCAAGAAACCTATGTCAAGGACCCCTAAGATGATATGTATTTTTAGGCCACGGACCCCGATCTCAAAATATTTAGTTCCAGGGACCCCCAGAAGCAAAATTTGAGTTAGAAATGTTCGCTTAAAAAATAATATACGTATATTCAAAGATTTTCACACATTTTCACAACTTTTCAAAAATAGCAGATCTACGAGCTTGTATATCTGCTATTTTTCAATAGATAAAGTTATAGGGCCCCTCCACCTTGGGCCCCAGTAACTCAGTCCCACTTTCCTACCCCTTGTGATGCCCCTGTCAGAACCAGGGGGATTTTTTATCGTGGCATCTACTTTTACATCAGCGCCACTAACGTACTATACCGGTACGCATGCATATAGGCTTTGATCAGTGATTTGGTTACAAAACGAATGTTAGTGGAATTAATGATGTTTGATCAAGAAAGTGGCTATAGCCCACAATGCGATATATGCTAACTGCAGTCATTAACCCCTGAACTGGGAAGGCGTGAAATGGGTGCCCGCGGTGCGTCAAGGCGGCTCTGCCTTAATGTGCATCGCACAGCATTATCAGCTGCAGTTTAGACAGGCTAGCTGATAAATAGACAGGGGGGATTGCACTTAAACTGATTCATTAGATTAGCGTTCAATGTATTATGTATTGGTACAGGCAACAGCCTCTATATAGTCTGTGTTTGTGTTTGTGCGTGCGTGTGTGCACTCGCACGTGTGTGTGTGTGTGTGTGTGTGTGTGTGTGTGTGTGTGTGCGCACTCGCACGCGCGCGCGTGTGTGTGTGTGTGTGTGCACGCGCATGTGTGTGAGTGTGTGTGCCTCCAAAATATCTCCCCAACACGTACAATACAGTAGATGAAGCTGATACAGTCACAGCAAAGGCTTCTTTACACCAGTTAGATCGATAGAGCATGCAGGCTCTGCATGGGGTGAGATTATCTTGGCCTCAGCATATACAGTATGTAGGCCTACCCATTTGATTCTGACTGCACTGCTTTGTTTCTTCAAATAGGCTTTCATAAGAAAAAAGGAATGAAACGCACAACATGTTGAACAGAAAACAGCTTCAGAGGAGTGTTTTAACATAAAATTAACATCAAAGTCAAACTGGAGGCAAGTGCCATATTATTCCCAGCTATGATTCTCATCTAATGTCTTTTTTGATTCAAGAAAACATAGAAGTCTAAGTTTGTCTAAAAACAGAATAAAAAGATTTTGAAAAGAAAAGAAAATAGAAACCAAAAGAATAACAGCAGACGGGGCAGAACATAAAGTCTAACAATAAAAGGCAAGTGACAAAGTCTCTGAAATATAGCACAGAAGGCCATAATACAGAAGGACTAAACCGCTCAGAACTAAGTGAAGAGGAACCAAGACCCACATTCAGTGAAAGATAACATGGTCTCATCTTCAAATCTCTTGAATTCCTTGTGGTCGAATGAAAGCACCTTCAGACTGATTGTATTATCAAGAGCACAGCTACGGAAAGTGTCTGCTCAGCATATAGTGTAAAAACCAAGCAAGAAAACTAACTGTACAGGGTTGTTGTACGACACAACCATTCTGCAGCTGAAAACATTTATTCCAGCACTTACAGCTAATGTGTGGGTAAAAAACACTAAACTCACACGTTAGCTGCAAGCGGGTCGTATTCTTCACATCTGTGTCTGTTGAAACCCCAACGCGCGCGCGCGCACACACACGCACACACACACACACACACACACACACACACACACACACACACACACACACACACACACACACACACACACACACACACACACACACACACACACACACACACACACACACACACACACACACACACACACACACACACACACACACACACACACACACACACACACAGCCAACAGCACCCCCAACAATGACTGCTCCCTGCATGGAGCTCTCCCTATCTCCCCTGTTATTTGTCAGTCTAGGTTCACCATAGACATTTCTGGAACATGGCAAAGTGGTCTTCTTCATTTTCCACTTTACTCCCGTGTGTCAGTCAGTCAGCTTACTGTATAATAACCGCAGAGCCCTTCCACGGCACTGGCATGAGAGACGTGTAGAGTCCGCTCAGCCTTTAATTACAGCCCTATAGTGCAATGTGTTGAAAGAAAGGCATTCAGGGGGCTTTAATAGTCTATGCATTAAATGATAGATGAGCAGGAATTAGATTACAGGCGCTAACAGAGGCATTATCAGAGATCATGAGACGATCATGTGAAGAAGAAAAAAAAGAGCACACACTAGACAGTATAGCTTGCAGCATACATTACTTTTGCTACTATTATTGCAAAAATGTAATGAATCTGGGCTATGCAACTGAGCTCTGTCTGATTAATCAATGGCGTATGAAGTCTATCTTTGTCTTGCTGTCTACCTTCGCTATTCAAAGGCTGTCCGTGCATACTTCTCAATTATTGAAGTCCCGTTTAATTTAACACTCTGTGTGTGTGTGTGTGTGTGTGTGTGTGTGTGTGTGTGTGTGTGTGTGTGTGTGTGTGTGTGTGTGTGTGTGTGTGTGTGCGTGCGCGCGTGCGTGCGTGCGTGCGCATGCGTACATGTATGCGTTCGCTCACATGTAAAGTTACATGTCAAATTCCAAGACAGGTTTAGATCATGTGTGTACACTAAGCCAGACAAAAAAAAATCACACATAACACAATGATGACAAAGCACATTACAGTGCACATACCATGCACAACTATACTTGACAACAGAGATACAGTATGACTCAAGGCTTAATATTAAGGCAGACTAACTCTGTGTTATTATAGGCAGATTGCATGACAAAATAACGTGTAAGTACAGTACATGCAATATTGCCAATCAGTGCAGTCACTGAAATCCTGATCACACTCCGCTTCAAGTTAGTGCAGATAACCTGATTTAGATGTCCGAGCTGGAAGGTCATCTCTGATTAAATGGCTCATCACCTGCGACTGGCCCTATTCAGGGTTCAGGGGTCATTTCCTATCAGTATGACTGATTGCCTGGCTCAGTGCTGAACTAGCAAAACCCACTCATGCAAACCATCGATTCATATTGATCCCAGTGCCCTCACGTCAACAAAACTATACCCCGCGGCATAATTGTAATGCCGCTCGAGAAAGGATTGGCGCTCTATATCAATTTAGTCATAGCAGTTATTCATCGTCGATTCAACTGCAGATGACGAGGCAGTCCCCCGCCGGGCCAGCAAAGTATTCCAAAATTGGAGTGCTTATTTGAGATTAGTTGTCATTTCATGGTAAGTCACAGTTATCTATATGTTGATATGAGTAGTGGCAAGTAATCCTCAATCTGTTCTCCTTTTCATTTAACCCATTTAGGCCTTGATTGCTTTAACCAGTGAAAAATAGAAGATATACAAGCTCACAGCGCGGCACCGAGTGCCGCGCTGCGAGCTTGTAGATCTGCTATTTTTGAAAAAGTCGTGAAAATGTGTGCAAATCTTTGAATATGTGTATTTTTAAGCAAACATTTGTAACCTCACTAATTTTGCTTCTGGGTGGTCACTGGAACTAAATATTTTGAGATAGGGGTCCGTGGCCAAATTCATATCATTTTGGGGTTCCTTCACATGAAAAGGTTTGAGAACCACTGACATAGTAGTCTCTCAAGAACAGACTAACTGAGCTCCAGTTAAGTGAAAAGGACATTTTCTTTGACGATGGCCAGCCAGATTGCTGACATAGAAACATCGGTTTTTCAAAAAACCTCAGAAGGATTCAAAAGACACTTAGGGAGTGTTCGTCTAATACTTAAGGTGGGTATAGTCCATAGCGAGGGGGGGTTCTCAAATAATAATTTGATTGTCAGGGGGGACCATGACTTTTTTATTTTGGCTGGAGGGGGGTCCATGCAATTTTAATTTGTTGAATTTTGTATTAAAAAAATGTTTTCTTTTGTTATTTTTCATACGTGTTTACTCCCCTATATTTATCAAGTTCCCCCTGATTAACTTGGTATATTCCGCTTCTGTAAATCTTCCCACAAGAAACGCATTCATTGGGCGCAGTCGGCGACTCGGCGCTGACAGCGCAGTGCTTCGAGTTTGTGTTGCATTCTACAAAAGTGATTGTGAAGCGAACAGAAGAACCAACACAGGGCTTTACACACGAGTGCTGCAGTATATCCTATACGTATATTAATTAGGCCTACTTTAAACCATACAGCTTTTGGTAGGCTGTATAATAACTTGAATAATATGAATGCCATATTAATTTCGTATCGGCATTGCCAGGGTGGCATTGCGCACTAGGCTAAAATACCCTATATAGCCTATAACGTTCTCTACAATAAGTAATTGTAGATGATAGTTATATCTATCAAATATGGTTTTATATAGCAAATCAATGTCGGGAAATGTCCATTTTGGGAGCGCACTGCATGGCGCACTGGTAGATCAGCCAACGTTATACATCTTTAGATGTAATAGGGACACAATACAGTCCATGGAAGTGAGGCTTTCCAAGGAAGAGGTGACGTTTTATTTGTTTTAATCGCTTCATAATTGACCGAGCCATGATGAACTTAAACCAGAAGAACAAAACGTAATCCATCTCTCTCTCGCTCTGTTCCAAATCATGTCCAAATGGAGACGCTTCATGCGCGGAGCGCAGAGACACACAGAGAGAGAGAGAGAGAGAGAGAGAGAGAGAGAGAGAGAGAGAGACGTTATCTTGCTAAAGTAGTTGCTGTTTGGTTTATTGCAAGATTTTGCGAGTCTGCTGGCCGCCGCTCGTTTTATTTTTTGATCGCCCGTTTCCGACCACAGGTAAATAGGGCTAGGCTACCCTGCTTGGTCACCGCCTGGTTACATTGTGGTTAAACTTGAAGAATTTATTCACAGGGAGATGGAGGATGCATTATTAGTCAGCTTGGATACATACATGTCCCGTGGACAGACGTGGACTAAGCAAGGCTTGTTGCGGTTGACAAAGTGGAGCAAACGTATCCTATATGCAAGAATGTTGCAACTTCTTCCCTCCCATAATTCGCACTGACTACCGAATTATGTATGAGAATGTGGCCTGAGACTGAAATGTATAAGCAGTCATATCTGTCAATATTGTTAGTTCAAGGCAATAACAAGGCTTTCGGCAGGGAAGGAGGTATAGGAGAAACAGCTTGGTTTTAAACTATGATTTTAGATTTTATATCATGGAAAATAGTTCACAGTTGCTCAATCTTTCTTTTGTTTTGAGTGTTGTGGAACCAAATGGACCCTTTCTGTATTAGTTGAGTACAAAGAGACCCACATTTAATCCCAAAAGCTTTCTTGTGGTCCTTTTAGTTGATCTTGTATCCTATTGCCAAAATAAAATGCCTGGGTTTCCGAGGCTAATCTTGTATCAATGAACTGTACTGTTCTGTACCCTCAATCAATCAATCAATCAATTGTCAAATAGGCTGCTATGTTGTGTGTGTGTGTGTGTGTGTGTGTGTGTGTGTGCGTGCGTGCGTGCGTGCGTGTGTGTGTGTATATATATATATATATATATATATATATATATATATATATATATATATATATATATATATATATATATATATATATAGTTTATTGGGGAGGGGGGGCCATGCATTTTCTTCAAGTCACGCAGGGGGGATCACCCAAAAAAATCTGAAGGTTGGGGGGGGGGCAAGGAATTTTTTTTTTAAGTTACAATCTGTCAACCAGCCCCCCCTAGTGGATAATAAACGTACACTCCCTTATGGAATCGGGTCAAAATTCGTAATTTTCACGATTTTTCAAAAATAGCAGATCTACAAGCTCCGCGCTGTGAGCTTGTATATCTGCTGTTTTTCAATAGTTAAAGCATAAAATAACGATTCACAATAATGTGTACCCCGTTCTGAATGCGTTAAGCTTCACGAGCAGGCACCCTTGGCATTAGATAGAGACTACGTCCGCGAACGACTCCTTCTGAAGTATAACCAGCACTAGTAGGAATGCCAGGTTATAGAGGCTAATGAAGGCTGACTGGGTGAAAGAGCAGAGTGGCGCCAGGGAGCTCGCCTGGTCTCAGCTCCCCGAGGGAATCACAAAAGACCTGCGAGAAGCGGGAGAGGGGTGGCCGTGCCAATCCCCGATACCCTTTGAAAAGGACAGCCGTTGTCTGGCTTGTGCTATGAAGCCTGAAAATAAGCATTCCTCTGGGCAATTTGAGCTCTGTGGGTGCCAGGGATAGGAGGGGGGGGGGATCTATCGGTGTGCAAAACTGCAAGGTTTAACGCTGCCAGGTTAAAGAGACTAAGTCATTGCTGGTCAGAGCCTTCTGTAAACTCGAGCTTACACCGTTCCCCCCCCCCCCCCCGCCCCTCCTTTCTTTACTTTAGATTTTATTTAATGACAAGACATGAATTGGATGCCTTTAGATTAGATTTCCTCCTCATAATCGCACAGCTTTGATTTCTTCTTCTGATAATTTTCTATTTCACAAGGTTTTGGTTGTTGGACGTGAATGAGAAGCTTAAAGAGATAACAGAACATTTCTGAGGTATTCACCCTCCCCACCACAGCAGAGGTAATTCCAGTATTTCACACAATACACAACAATGGTGTCACGTTGTGCTCTGAGGCAGTGGTTCTCAACTTTTTCAGGACGCGACCCCCAAAATAATCAAATTTTAACTGGGGACCCCCCACCCTGACGAGCACTAAGAGTTGAGGCATATACATTTTGTATAACACGGTTCTATTGTGAAAATAGCCGATCTACATGCGTTGCGAGGTGTTGTGAGCAATGCATGTGAGGATCAGCTATTTCCACAATTTCTGCCTGTAATATTTGACAATTTGGCCAATGTTTAATTTTTCATTTTAGAGGTATTAAAAAGTCCTTAAATTGTCGCTTTAGAAATGTGCATAAACTTTATGTCGGTTTGTTTACTGTTGAGTGACAAAACAATGTTGCACATTAAGTTAATCATCTGTGGACCCCCCCAAATAATTTGGGGATCCCCCTGGCCTGAACAGCTGGCGCTTCTCTGAATGCGGCATCTGATACGATTTACATAGAAAACACAATTATAGAACCTAATTAAAATCAAAACATCAGGCGTCCACAACGTATCATTCGATCTTTTATGTTTTCACATGCAGTCATGAGCTTCTGATGAGTTGAGACGCAGGAGGAAATTGTCCTTGGCGAACGGCATCATCATTTTATCAAGCCAATTCATTTGATGCAATTTCGACTGCAAATGTTCCCTTTTCATCCAGGGGACCCGAATGCAATAACTCAGAACATAGATAGTACTCGTATATAGTTTGGGATTTTACTGCTTTCTCTCTTTCCCCTGCCATATTGAGCCATAGATCTATGAGGTCTGACACCTCCACCAGCCCATTCCAAGCCACTGATATTGCGCCATAGATTTTAATGACGTGACAGAAACACCAATACGGCACTGAACAAAGAGGCATTAAGGCAAAGATAAACCTCAGTGAAAAGCACATAAATTTGTCGGGGCATGGCTTTAAGACGGAGCCCGAAGAGTGTGATGGCTGCACCTAATCAATAAGAACCTTGCCAGGCAAGGCTTCCATCACACGCTGACGCTAAACTCAGACGTTGACTGGAAACGGAAGGACGACGTGAAGTAAGCGAGGACTTTGCTTTGCTAGGAACATTAGGCACCAATTATCAAATCAGACCACATGCCATTGTGTCAGAACAGAAGACGGTTTAACACAAGCACAATGAAGAGCACTACTATGCTGGAAATAACGATTAGAGAAATTTGGACATGGCCACATACTATGAATAGAGCCCGAGTTATAGTATTTAGTATGTTTGCCCATGGAGTGCTAGACCACCACAATATAAAATAATAATAAATAGCGTAAATTTCAAAAACTTCTTACCTTTATAACTTTTTACCAATGGTCCAGGGACCACCAGTGGTCCTTGAGGGGTTTCCAGGTAGTCCCCAGCTAAATGGAGATTTGATAACCAAATGGACCCTTATAAGATCTTAAACTCATGAGTGTAAAATGAAATGGATCAACGACGGGCAACGACAATATATTCTAAGTTTTGGGTCTGAGTGGCTAAATCAAATGGTGGTCTAACGTTAATTATAAAAAATGACCGGTATCAGGGTCCAAAAACGACCGATACATTTGTTCGACCGACACATCGGTCTGGCTCTAGCTATGACCTCATGTTGGACAAAAAAAAGTCAGGCAGTTGGTATGCACTACCTGAGACAGGAACACTTTAATTGCCCTTTAGCTTGAATACATTTAGTCCTGCAATAAAGTTAAAGCCACAGGTACCCTGATCTGCCTTCTAGAAGGGTTGGTGTTAGTGACATTTAGCACAGCACAGCACCATAAATAATCACAGAGACCGGTCGTGATGCAGCTGAAATCAATGGTGCACTCTGTGACATGCCAGGGTCATGGCCATGTACAGACTTTTGGGAGGGCAGCACCAACGGTGGGGTGGGTTAGGCACAGTGGTGGGAAAAGTACTCAAATGTTTTACTTAAGTAAAAGTATCAATACAGCAATGTACTGTAGATATACTCTGTTACAAGTAAAAGTCCTGTATTAAAAATATACTTGAGTACCAAAAGTAAATGTACTCATTGTGCAGAATGTCGCATTTCAGTTGTCAAATGCATAAAATGTATAAGAATCTTTTGAAAATAGCTCTACAAGCTCACGAGTCACAACATGTCACATTGCAATATAATACTAATCTAAATCTACAAGTAACGAGCAACTACAGTTTTCAAATAATTGTAGTGGAGTAAAAAGTACAATATGTGTCTCTGAAATGTAGTGAAGTAGGAGTAAAAGTATAGAAAATTGGAAGTACTCCAGTAAAGCAAAAGTACCTCAAAATAATACTTCAATAGAGTACTTGAGTAAATGTCCTTAATTACTTTCCACCACTGGTTAGTCATAAAATACACTGTTTATTAATATTGGGTATGTTGCAGGTGGATTCAATCATGACCACTCAAATGATTGCTTTTCATTCACTCAAAGGCATAAAAGTAATAACATGTTGTCATGGAAGAAAGGGCTTAGAAGTCTAATTCATCCCAAGAGCAAACTGATGGTAGGTGCAGAGTCGTCAACAACAAATCTGGATTGCACACAAACACGGTTAATGTCTGACACTGTCCTATGAGAAGTGTTTCTCAGTTAAGCCCAGTTCATAAACCCAGTTCATAATCACCAAATAAACTATGCACATGGATGTCCACAACTGTTACCTTAAATAGGGTGCCCAGGATTATTCAACATTTAATTCGGCAGGTGGCAGTGCCCATGGCAACCCGTCATTTTACCTTCTCCTTAAGTCCTGGCAAAAAAGTAATCAGAGTAAATGTAATCCAAGTATGTCCTGTTTACTTTCACGATAGTATTTTCTTTCAGTCAGGACAGTATTCGAACAATCGCGGGCATCAGTGCTTTTGTAACGGCCGGTAGAGAAGGCCGCGTTTTAAACAAGAAGGTGATTTAAAAGTTAGATAATGAGAAAAATGCATATTTGTGCAGCAGCGTCACACTGAAGTGAATGAGGGAGACAGACACGTGATCTCGCGCTGCATTTCGGGAAATGGAGTGTTTTTCGTCACCGCGGTAGCCTGGTACAGTAACTACAGATGAATATAGTTTACTGTACAACGCGTCGAACGCGTCAATGGGCACAGGGAGACATCAAAGAGATTGACGCGTTGGCACGTCGTGGACCTCTAATGAGTTAATAACCCGTTAAAAAGCCTATCAACCAACCTGGCAA
This sequence comes from Nannobrachium achirus, assembly GCF_963921795.1. Lineage (NCBI taxonomy): Eukaryota > Metazoa > Chordata > Actinopteri > Myctophiformes > Myctophidae > Nannobrachium > Nannobrachium achirus. Next base: position 31,716,133 of record NC_137823.1, read on the forward strand.
GATCACACCTTTGGGGATGACATGCCTGGCATGTCCTGAAATCAGTACCAGGAAAGGAAAACGTGAGGCCCTGCCAACAAAAGGCACCACGACCTCGACTAGCCTTTGCATTTCAATTGTAGAGGAGAGCAGAGACCAACTGCAGCTCAGTCCAGCAGGAGATAAGTAAAATGACAGAAATTATGATAATGCATACAGTAAGAGACTCTTGATGAAGGTCCAGAGGGACCGAAACGTCTGTCAATTTGAATAAAAGCTGATGCTGCTGAGCAAGAGCCGTGAGCGGGATATTTTGTTCATGAATAACTTTTTTTCATGATTGCTTCTGTTGTCACCGTCCAATGCACCTGCATCTTAACCAAGTGGATGTTGCGAATATTTCCCTTGCATAAATACAAATAATAATACATAAAAGGGCAACTTACATCTATGAAGGCAATCAAGCAGGTGCTCGGGCACTGGTTGGCTCCAGGCTGGGATGGTGTACCGACCACATGATTACAAATTCCCCGGTTCCGTCTGGAGACTGGTGTCACTTTGGGTGTAACTGAAATAAAAGTAAAGTTCAATATTTAGTTTAAGTTTAGAACAAAAAAACTACTCGTACTGGTGCTGACTGGTCCAGTCATTTGCAAGAATATCTTCATACACACAGACAGACACACAGCAAAGAGAAAAAAGCAAACAACAAAGAGAGAAAAAAATAATAATAATAATAATAATAAATAAAATCCCCCAAAAATGTATTTTATTCTTTATTTCTGTTTCGAATGTAACATTCCGCACACCACAGATTCCTCTTTCCATCTTCACACTTAAGGGCAAGAGACTGCATTAAATAGATAATGATTTTTTTCTTCTCTTCAACAGCCTGCAACCCTCGACTTGGGAATGCCTCTCTGTGTGCGACAAAGTAATAATGGTATCGAGTCCCTCTGAGTTAACGTGCATCTCAGAGATTCTCACAGCCATTCTGAACCACAGAGCCCACTGAGTCCACTACACACCACAGAGTTCAAACAGTCTAGCGTCAGTGCTGTATAATATACTTTAAACGAGACAGAGCATTCAATCAGTATAGAATGAAAACATTGAAATGCCAAAGTTGGCAGCAACAACTACAGTATGTAAAAGCTGATGTACTCATGTCTGTCACATTGTTAAAGTGTCACTCTTGTCATCTCTTTTTTTTTCATTGTTTTTTCAGCCAACACTATCCTTCAATGGTAGTATGCATTAGTATGCTTACATTAACCTTAAAAATAACCTAATGATGCACCACTGTCATATGAATTTCATGGGGCGGTGGATACATTGGTAAGAGGGGACGAAAATGTCCATTGGAACAAAACAAAACACTCCATTTGTATACATATATATATATATATATATATATATATATATATATATATATATATATATATATATAAAGAAATGTAGCCTACTGTATGTCAGTACCAAACTTTCACTGCTTGTACCACATATATGTGATCAATCTGGGAACCCATTTCGCAAGAAAAGAAAAGTGGAAGCCTCTGATTCACTACAGCTTGAACTTTATATAGAGGACTCCCCCATTCAAAGAAGTGAGAGTCATGTGTTGTTTACAGTTTAGTCAGAACGTAGTGCCTGCTGGGGACATTTCCAAGATGACGTCTGATCCCACATCTCTAAAGAGATTTTTGGTACAAACCTTGCAACTATAAAGCTGAACTTGACCTATGATCCGTAGCATGCACACAGGAGTGTCAAGGAAAGCGGGAATCAAAGATGAAATATAGGGATTGCTCTGGATGTGACAGTGGCCCTGACATGCCTCCTGTGTTTCAACAATAAGGATTGCAAAGAAAATGTAGTCACTGTCAGGCTTGCATACATACCCTATCCTACGTATATACTTATAGGGGGCAGTGGTGGAAAAAGTACTCACATTTTATACTTAAGTAAGAGTATCAACAGCAATGTAGAAATACTAGTAAAAGTCCGGGAATTCAAAATGTACTTGAGTAAATGTACAAAAGTACTGGCATTAAAATTTACTTCAAGTACCAAAAGTAAAAGTAGGCTACAAAATGTTTGAAAATAGCAGATCTACAAGCTCACAACACGTCACATTGGCTATTTTCAAATAGCCTAAGTGTAAAATAGGGCTTGATAAGTTACTTAGTATGAAAACCTCATGTCTGTCTGTCTGTCCATCAGTCCATCCGTCACTCTTCTGACATCACAATGACACATCATCCCAGCTCAGAGAAGGATGTAGCTGACCTGTTCTGATATCACAATGATGTTACAAATTAATTCCATCCATGTCTCTTTTATGCCCATTATGGAGATCCCTGATGTCATCAGTATTAAGCCCATGTGTGTCACAGTGTCAGAATGTCTGTCCGCCGTCGCTGTCTGCATGCTGACATCACTGATACTAAACAGTGTCGCCACCATTGTAACAATGCCCAACTGACATCAACAAAGCCCAACTGACATCACAGACTGACATCACTACAGTGTCCAAGTTTTGGGATGACTGGCCTGGACACAGAATACCATATATGGGCATAAAAGAGTGGCAGCCAGACAGACGGATACAACGGGTATTGCACAACTGGACATGGATGGTGACTATTCTGCCCAACGGGCACCGTTCTGGTTTCTCCAACATTACTTCTGAGACTCCTACATATTCAATCCCTCATCGTACACCCCCGGGCACAGGACTGGTGTCATTATATTAGTGAAATGAAAGCTAAAATAGAAAACTATGAGCTTGTGAGCTCGTGGATCGGCTATTTCCCTTCTCTTGTGCAATATTGTCACATGACCAAATATAATAGGGCATTCATCTATGAGAAAAAAAAATCATAACACGATTAAATTACGAAGATGCAAGGTTTCTGCCATACATGTTTGTCTCTCCAATCGGATTAAGCCATGCCCCTTTCTGGGAGTGGAGGACCAGTGATGACAGACAGTGTCGTGTATCATGGTTGAAAGCTTTAATAATGAATGTGCCACCGCCTCCACGATAAAAAAAAAAGAAAAAGTCAACTCCAATCTTTGTCTGGATTTCTCATCTTCACTTTGCTAAATCCCACCAAGACTGCATTTTTTATTGTCTCGGAACACTGCCTGGAACAAATCTAATATCAAGTGTGAGGCACTGGTTGAGTCTGCACACACTCAGAGAGAGAGAGAAAAAGATAGAGCCCACTGATCTAAAATCTCATGTGAGATTTTGAGGAACAGCAGCTGGATTTGTTTCAAACTCCTACACTTCAGTGGGTATAAACTACAAAACCGCTTTTAAGTTAGAAGGGCAAAGAGATATCTAAGAGACAGTACACACACATTATAAACGAATATGACTGCATGAATTCTTTAACCAATTTAAATGTGGCATCCCTATTTTGGGGGAAATGTTCCATAATTGTCCAAACACTTCCTACTTTTTCAATACTAGCAGAGATCTTCAAGCTCTGTAGATAGTCTATTTTCGCTACTACTTAAGTGGTTGAGAGCGTTCTTCGGAGGATAACTAATAACTCTCCACCTTGATGTACAGTTAATGTTTATTTGTGGAAAGCCAGAGTTAATGACTTGCATTGGGGCTTCAAATGAGAAAAAGAGTTCATATTACCCACCTGTGTGGCGCTATGAGGCGCACAAGGCATTCAGCAAAGAAAATGAAAAATAATTGGAGGATGGTCTGCTATTATCAGCATGCAAATATCACCCATCCCCAGCCCCCATCCACACTTTAATGCAGCCTTCAGTTTTTCCCCTGAAGGGCAACGTTTCTGAAATGACAGTAATTACTTTCTACTCAGAGGAGGATGCGGCTCCCATTAATTTAGCTGTGACACAAATGCCACAAATGCCACAAATTCCTCCTTTGCCCTCTCATACCACACGTGAGATTCATTAAACACATGAAACATAGCAGCTCTATTCTGGGGCTAACATCTACAAGCTCACAACTTATGAGCTTGCACTATAGATCTGCTATTTTTGCTGTAGATATTTAGTGTAGGACAAAAACAGGAGGGGCCCCAGCAGAGTCCTTGGGAATCCGCTCAACAAAATAAAGGGCTTAAGTCGTTAAGGTTCAGCTGATAGAAATACAAGACCATAATTAAGCTGCACAATTCAAGTGATTTTTAATTGTGATTACAATCAATATGGTTGGTGTCGGGCAGAAACCTGAGGCTGATTCTACAGTCTTCCAAATCAGTAGTTCTCAAACCTTTTCCTGCCAAGGACCCTCAAATTGATATATAGTGTACATATAATTATGGCGGAAAATGTTTTGTGCCAGGGATCTTTAAGAGAAGATTTTGTGTAAAGAAAAATACAAGCTCGCAGCACGAAGTGACACGGTGTGAGCCAATATACCGAATATTTTTTAATTGCCAACAAAAAATCCAAAATGACACGGATGCTTTGCCAGTTTAAATTGGTTAATGCCCTGCTTCGTCATGCTACGGTGTCACACAAAAGTAACAAAAAAAAAAGCTCTACAAGCTCACAATGTGTCATGATGCGGCACGTTGTGAGCTTGAAGATCTGCAGTTTTTTTGTTTTGTTTAGTTTTTTTTGTAAAAGTAAGTAAGTAAAAGTCTGTGTGTTTATGAAATATTGATCAAATTAAAAGTATAAACAAGAGCTTGTGACTAATTAACTATGGATCCGCTGGAACACAAGTTCTTTGGTCTATTTAATAAGGATTTTTCAGGTTTTTCCAACCAAAGACAGCAAAGATATTCTGGACAAGAACGAGGCCGACATCTAAACATGTTTTATTCCCTATTGTAGAAATAGTCTGTTACAAGTACACGTCCGGTATTCAAAATCTACTTGAGTAAAATAACAAAAGTATTGGCATCAAAATACACTTAAAGTACCGAAAGTCAAAGTATTATGTAGTAGCAGTAATATTATGTAGACGGTCCCATTTCTCAAGTTTTCAAATGTATAAAATGGAAAAGATCATTTGAAAACAGCAGATCTACAAGCTCACAACTTGTAGCCTTGCCTTGAAATACTTCAAATTTGTAGTTAACTACAGTACTCGAGCACAAGTACTTTGTTACTTTTACAGCACTGCATATGGACAAACAAATGGCGCGTGTCTCACAGCTCACATGATATTGTATGTGGTGTGGAGGTACACTGAAGACGCAGTTAGAGAGGTGTTGTGTTTTTTTTTTTTACTTCTCTCAGTCATTATAAACACAATCACATGCTGTGCGTTGATCCTCAAAGCTCTGCCTTAATTGGATTCATGTACTACAAGACACCAGAACGACTGAGGTTGAGTAAGTGCGTAGGTGTAGCGTGTGTGCGTGTATGTTTATTTGTGGATGGTATACACACACAAGCCTCCAGGTGTTTGTGTGCAATGTTGTTGCGTTTGCAGGTTGCCTGAGGTGCTGTTGATATGTTTAGCTTTGGAGTACAAACTGCTGCACTGATATAGACTGGTTTGTATATCCTCCTCCTCCTTCGCTGGCGGGCGCTGTATTGTGTTTCTTTAATTAAAACACTGAAACTGGCCGATATACTAAGCTTGCAGACCGGCTGCAATGTGGCGATGCAACGTTTCTGCTGACCTACGATATACTTTCTATAAATTGTATGTAGCCTATATATAGGCATACTGTGTGTGTGTGTGTGTGTGTGTGTGTGTGTGTGTGTGTGTGTGTGTGTGTGTGTGTGTATATTATATTAATATATATATTAAACAAATGTCTGTCCATCCGTCCGTCTGTCCATCCGATGAGGGGAAGACGAGGTGAGGAGGTGAGGGGGAGGAGGGGAGGAGGAGAGAAGAGGAGAAGGAGGAGGTGAGGAGAGATGGGGAAGAGGAGGTGGGAGACCACACAGGTAAGGACCTACAGTAAATACTGTATATATATACAGTATATCATGGATTGCATTTGTAGTCCTACACCAGCCATGATGAGGACCAACACATGTGTTCTGATTGGCGTAGAACATTAGTTCTGTGCAAATCAGACAAATAGAAACACCTGCGTTGGTCCTCAACATGGCCGTTTAGGACTACAAATGCAACCCATGAATACTATACAGTATACATATAATATATACATATACATGTATCCACACATAAACACACATATATGTGTGTTACCCTTCAAAACGTCCAGAAATGTGCGCTGTAAATGTCAAAGCGATAACACCTAATCTGAGGACGTATATCACAAATGGTCCCGTCTTCACCAGCCATCTATCAGGCGAGGCCTGGGCTCTCAGTGCAATAATAAATCACTGTCTGACGCAGGGTGCAATTGACCATGGGATGTCATGAAGTGTGCTTGAGTAGCTCATGGCCAGAAGGCAACTTCTACAGACAGCGCTCACTTTGCTTTCCAGCACATCTTAATTACTCAGAAATCCCACCTGACCTGCAGTCCATCTCCGCAATGATCACTATTTGCAAGCATTAGGGACTAGCACATGTAGGCATACCCGCGCACGCACGCACGCACGCACGCACGCATACCCGCGCACGCACGCACGCACGCACACATGCACGCACGCACGCACGCACACACAGTACACTATGTATGCATAGTACATATGCAATCGCACACTTTTTCCATCTCTGCCCCCAATTAATCTCTGTGGCAAGACATTTCACATTAATTTTTCCTACACAAGTTCAAATTCCCAGTTTCATTACAGCCATAGATAAAAATCCCTGTCATACTTTAGCCATGCAAATGGCACACGAGGACTGGGTGGCGGCCTGTAATTTACAGTAATTCATTATAAACTGATTTGGAATATCTCCATAAAGTCAAAGTGGACTATCATCAGGCCAGCTCGGAAGTTTAATAGCAGCCCATGAATCCTTATGGCAACCTTGGGATGCGTTAACGCAAGCAGTAGTGTTTCAATCCATAATGCATCACAGTGTGTCCTCTACCAAATGATCACATTATGTCCGGCCACTTGCTCTCATCACATATTGAATATTCTAAGGATTACAATGGTGCAATTATAACCATATGAATTATATATAACATGCTATTACAATCTTATGAAGATGGTATTTCACATTTCGTTATTATAGAATTTCAATAAACGCCCAAGGACACGCTTACGCTATGTTTGCCAAATGTATTAAACGTTCTGGATTTTCTTTCTTTTCTTTTCCTAATAGCCACGAGCCAGTAGCATACGGTAGCAATGTAACATATAGGCTATAGACTATTTTCCCATGCGCTCCCCTGTAGAGAGCGCCACCGCCATTTCTGTAGTGTAAACAGCAGCCAGTGGTGGAGTAGAAGTAAAATGATTGAAAATGGGAAATACTCAAACTTGTACTAGCAGCCCAGTACTTAAAGGAGTAGTTCACCCCCAAAATGACTTTTTTCCTATTGATTAGTCACGCCATGGAGACTTGAGTTCAATCATATTTTTTTGTATTTGTCGCATTCCCAAGATGAAAAATTGATTATAGTCAATTTACCCCCATTGATTCTGAATGGGGACCCAAATGCATGGGCCTGGATGGGGAGTCTTGGGGACCCAAATACAAGGTCCTGGATGGGGACCCAAATGCATTGGGTCAGAATCAGTGGGGGTACATTTACTTGACCCTTGACCCTAAATGTACCCCCAGTGATTCCAGGGGCTTATTTGGGTCCCCATTTAGGCCCATGCATTTGGGCAGTAGGAGCGAGATCATTTAGCGACCTACAACCGGGTCGCGACGTGGTCGGTAGTTTTCAGCGACCGGGTCGCTAAATCGAGCGACCGGGTCGCTAAATCACCGACCGCGCCGCTAAATCGACCGACCCGGTCGCTAAATCTACCGACCTGCCTGCAGTTTTAGGTCGGTAGATTTAGCGACCCGGTCGGAAGATTTTGCGCCCCAGTCGGTCGATTTAGCGACCCGGTCGCTCGCTTTAGCGACGCGGTCGGTGATTTAGCGACGCGGTCGGTGATTTAGCGACCCGGTCGGGAGGTTGCGTGGCAGGTTAGCCTAACTGAGGTAACGGTCGGGAGGTTGCGTGGCAGGTTAGCCTAACTGAGGTAAGGTTACTGAGGTTAGGGTTAGGGTTAGGGTTAGTAGGTCGGTGGAAGCGACCACCGGTCGGTGGATTTACCTACCCGGTCGCTGGATTAGCGTCCCAGTTGGTGGAATTAGCGTCCCGGTCGATGGAATTAGCGTCCCAGTCGGTCGATTTAGCGACCCGGTCGCTCGCTTTAGTGCCGCGGTCGGTGATTTAGCGACCCGGTCGCTCCATTTAGCGACCCGGTCGCTCGCTTTAGTGCCGCGGTCGGTGATTTAGCGACCCAGTCGCTCCATTTAGCGACCCGGTCGCTCGATTTTGCGACCCGGTCGCTGAAAACTACCGACCACGTCGCGACCCGGTTGTAGGTCGCTAAATGATCTCGCCCTCTCTCCATTTGGGTCCCCATCCAGAATCAAAGGGGGTAAATTTACTATAATCAATGTCTTTGTTTTAAGAAAGCGACAAATACAAAAGATATATTACTGAACTCAAGTCTCCATGGCGTGACTAATCAATAGAAAAATTGTCATTTTGGGGGTGAACTACTCCTTTAAGTAAATGTAGGCTACAAGTTACTTTACACTACTCTAACTACTGTTTACACCGCAGGAAAATCAGTCAATAGCTATAGACAAATTATCGTCTGTTACCATGGAAATACTTCTATGATCAGCAGAGTGATATTTAGAGTGATGAGGCATATTTCATTCAAGCACCGAGCTGTGTTTTATTAAAACACACCAATCCAATGCTTGGCTGAACGTGGCCACTGTATAATAATAGCTCATACAGTTCTGCACATCCTTTAAGCATTGTAATAAAGTGAGCTCCATAAATATCTAAGCTCTGTGCCTGGAGTGAAATGAAAACATATTGTTGGTGATATCCACAGGCGCACATCCCCAACTAAAACAAAACAAGGCAACCATACAGTAAAGCATTTCCAAATGGAACTGTATTGTTCCTTTAGATGTTTTGCTTTGCCTCAGACTTGAAGAGGTGTTTAAGAAACACATTGAGACGACCGTCTGCAGTAAATAAGTCCAAAGCAGCAGCTTTCTTTAGACTTTTAGCGTTCACTCGGGGACAGGAAATCCCAGTGACAGCCGTGTTTCATAACTACCTGACATTTTCCTCCACATTTCCACCGGCTGCCACTACTACTAACTAAAGTCTGAGAATGGGGAGATGATTGGAAAAAACAAATCAAATGAAATATGGAAGGAAGAGGAAGCATGTCCATCAATCTTGGTACACATGGACAGACACTGTTCTTTTGAGAGCTGTGAGACGTGACGGTTTGACAAGTTGGAATAACCACTGGAGAGATACCTCCCACAGCTCTGCAGGAAATGAAATATAGATTGACAAGAGCTATTCACCAATGACACTGCTCTGTGTGCGTGTGCGTGCGTGTGTGCGTGCGTGCGTGCGTGCGTGCGTGCGTGCGTACACGTGTGCACGTCTGTCTGTCTGTCTGAGTGTGGTTGTATGTGTCTGCATTTGCACCGGCACCCTGGTGTTTACTCAATTGTAATCATGTCAACAAATCAATTAATCTAATTTAGTTTCATCATCATCACCAATAGCAATTTTGATTAATCTATGTGGTGCCGGTTGCGCCATATGTTTTCTAGATTGAATTTATTTTCCATTATGATCTTTTACACTTTGGAATCAGGCACAAAACAAATACATGTTTCCTGTTAGATATGGGCTTAAAATTGTAGGCTATAAAGTAGGCTACTTGTTTGGGGAAACAGACCTTTAGAGGAACATTTTTATACTTTGTTGACTGGTGTCCCCCAGTGGTCCCCTCCCTTCTCCCTATACACCAAATCTCTTGGTGAAAATAGCAGATCTACAAGCTTACAACAAGCCAGGCAGCAGCAGGATGGTATGCTACGCAATATAAACTATCAATCAAATCCAGGACAGCGACAGTCTCCATAAAAGGAATGAAGAGATCACACAAGTGCGCTTCGTTCTGGTCTGAGCCTCGAAGGACAACTGTCTCTTCTACCTTTTACCCTTTGCACATTCATTGACACACTCTGTCCTCTTAAATACCACCATTGGAGAAGACATTCTTATTTTCACCATTAAAGCCTGTCTACAAGTATTGCAGACAAAGTATCTCATTTACTCCGAAGATTGTTTTTCGACTTTGGTCGTTCCCTAACACACTTCAGTTTTATTACTTTTTAAAAGTAGTCACATCATATCCATCTCAAGTAAGATCCAGTAGATCGTGTACGATCCACATGTATGCCGTGCCACAGCGCCGATGACAAAAGATCACATGGGAATCCAGCAAACCGTTCCAGAGATACAAGCTATTAAACTAGTTAGCATTGTTTGTACTACGGAGTACGGATGCTATAGGCAGGATCAGGAAACAGAGAAATGGGTGTTTACCTGCAAAATCTCACATGGGAGGCAATGCTGATCCGTTTTTTTCATATCCGGTTTGAACCGTTCCTGCGTCAAAACAAGATGCGCTACTTTTTGAGCAGATAAACACCAGCGTAATGTTGGATTAAATGGATTAAAAAAGAAATCTGTCATATCTCATCAATGGTAGTGGGGGCTTATAAAATAATGCTGTCATTTCCCATCAATGGTAGTGAGTGAGATAACCTGGCAACTTGTTAACCATCAGAACGTGACCTGGATGTATCTTACATCCAGTCCTTCATGACAAAGAGACACTCTCACACATGTTCCTAAATGATTGCAGCCTCTATAAAGGGCTGTATATTTGCAGACACGACCGTCTGGTGGATCAGGCCCCAGTTAACATCAAAGTACAGGAAAGGACGACAAAAATGTATAACACAGTACAGTAAAATCGTACAGGTTTGATCACAAACATCAAACATCTTATCTGTATTAATGCAAGAACAATGGTTTCTCTTTCAGCATGCTAACTTTAAAGGAAAAGAAAGCCTGTAAAGTTTCTGAAATGTCCATAGCCCACCAATGAGACGTACTGTAGGCTGAAATTGTACCATCGTATAATGAACATTAGAAAGGATATACAGAGTAGGTTAAAAGTGGGTTAATTCCTTTAAAAGTAACAAAAGCAACACATAAGCTTTATCTTTTAAGATGATTACTGAAGGGAATGAGCTGTGAATAGTAAACCAAGGAAACCAGAATTACGATTAAAATGTGTCTTCTTAATAAATGGGAGCCCCTAGCCAAAGGAAAATGAGAAAAGAAAAGCACCTCCACGTGTTCTTCCCCTTCATGTGAGTGAAATGTCAGGGTTCACACTCCAGTGCTCTGGTGGAGAGCCACTGGCCTATTGTACTGAGCTCATCTGGACGTCAGAGGACAGCATATGGCACGCTGACCTCCAGGAGAGGACCCAGTGGACGTGAACCAGCACAGTGAGCGCACACACACACACACACACACACACACACACACACACACACACACACACACACACACACACACACACACACACACACACACACACACACACACACACACACACACACACACACACACACACACACACACACACACACACACACACACACACACACACACAGCCACCACCGCTGCCGCATGGCAGGCAGGGACAAGTGAGGACGTGTGTGTGTGTGTGTGCGTGTGCGTGCGCGCGTGCCAACGTGTTTGTATCTGTCTGTGACTCTCTGTGCTTGTGTGCATGCGTTCCGCGTGCGTGCTTGCGTGTGTGTGTGGCTGTGCGCACCTGCTAGCGGTGGAAAAAGTACTCACGTCTGTTACTCAAGTAAAAGTATCAATACTGCAATGTAAAAATACTCTGTTAGGGTGCCCTCACACCAAAGTAGGCCTACCTATGAGAGTGGAATCCGCGTTCCGCCAATGCATTTCAATGAGAGTGAAGCGGTTTCATGTCAGCAGAGGATTTCTGCAAAAAACGCTCCCTTATCATTGAAATGCATTGGCGGAACGCAGATTCCAATCTCATAGGTATTTTGGTGTGAGAGCACCCTTACAAGTAAAAGTCCAGAATTCAAAATGTACTTGAGTAAAAGTACAAAAGTAGGGGTATCAAAATGTACTTAAAGTACAAAAAGTAAAAGTACTCATTATGTAGAATTTGTCATTTCAAGTTTTTAAATTGAAAATAGCAGATCTACATGCGTGACACATTGTGAGCTTGTAGATTGGCTATTTTCAAATGGCCAAAATGTATATAGGGCTGAAGTTGTTAATGTAAGTTTTGTAATAATCCAAATCTACAAAGTAACTAGTAACTAAACCTTTCAAATAATTGCAGTGGAGTAAAAGTACAATATTTGGATCCGAGGTGTAGTGGAGTAGGAGTAAATGTATTGGAAATTGGACATACTCAAGTAAAGTAAAATACCTCAAAAATGTACTTTCCACCACTGTGTGTGTGTATGTGCCAACGTGTTTGTATCTGGCCATGACTCTGTGCCTGTATGCGTGCGTGCCTTGTGTGTGCGCGTGCGTGTGTGCGTGCGTGCGTGCGTGCGTGCGAGCGTGTGCGTATGTGTGTTTGCGTGCCTCCTCACCCATACCTTTATTTGTGTGTGTGCCAGTGTGTGTGCATTGTCATGCATGTGCACAGCTGGCTGGTGAAAGATCAGACGTGAAACCTCACTTTCACTCAGCATCACATTCCTCCAATCCTCTCCAGCCTGCCCCTTCAGTGCTGAACTCACCAACGTACAGCAGCTGCAGAAGAAAGGGAATATTAACTCAATCTAAATTGAGAGTTCTACCCACATTGCAAGCACACGGCCTCTGTGCGTGGTTCCTGTGCTGTGTGTGTGTGTGTGTGTGTGTGTGTGTGTGTGTGTGTGTGTGTGTGTGTGTGTTAGGGATGGGACGATACGCAATATTATCGTTTATTGTGATAAAAAACACTCACGATAATCGTATCGTGGAGATTTAAATTCATTGTGATATCGTCCTCCGTCATGAACTGGGTTCAATTCACCTTTTATTTGCCGAGCTGCATCCGGTACCACTCAAACCTTAAACTTAAACTTCAAGGTAAAGGGTACTTATAATATGCTTACTTGATACAGTCTTTTTTTTCACTATCAAATATCTTTGCAAAAAAATAGCCGATCTACAACCTCACAACGCGTCGCAACACGACGCGTTGTGAGCTTGTAGATCTGCTATTTTTTTGGCAAACGTTCCGCCCCAGGATAATGGATTTTGATTATCGTGATAATATCGTACATCGCGATTTATTTTTTCACAATAATCGTGATATGAAATGTTCATATCGTCCCATCCCTAGTGTGTGTGTGTGTGTGTGTGTGTGTGTGTGTGTGTGTGTGTGTGTGTGTGTGTGTGTGTGTGTGTGTGTGTGTGTGTAGGCTTAGGTGGGACCTCAGCAAAGGATGGGGGAAAGAAATGCATGAGGGTTTGTGGAGAGCAGCGTGGTGGTTAGTGAGATAAGTGGCGTTTGCACTTCCTCCCCTAGCTAATTATGCTATTTATATGCCGGAAAAGGATGAGGATGCTGCGAGGTGGTACACCAAGATTAGCACTCTCACTAACATTGTTTATCCGTCTGTAAATGATGACAACACACACCTCTTGCTGTAGGGAATGATAATGTCGCATGTGCGCTGCCGCTGCAGTGCGCATGTGTGTGGTGTCAAGTGTGCATGCCGTGCATGTCAGTGTGTGGATCAGTGTGTGCATGTTATTATGGGCTAATTAGCGAGTTTGCACGTACTATGTACATGCGTGCGTCCGTGTGCATGCTTAGCATGCTGTTTTCCGAGGAGAGATGTCAGAGGTTGCTGAGGACAAAGCGCTCCTATGGCTTTAGCTAATTGTTCAACTCCGAGGATGCAGATCTCAGTGGAGCAAAAACGGACGATTTGTTTTCACAGCTGCTTTCAACAGTTGTCAAGCATGTATTAACGGTATTGTTTGTGTATTGGACCTAGTGTTCTCTAGAGCCTGATCCCTCTCTAACCTCTCGGTTACTCCCCTTCATGTTTCTGACCACAGCTTTGTAACCCTCTCCATTTCTCTCTCCACTCTCCCACCAAAACATACCCAACCTCAATCTTTCACCACTCGACGGAACCTGGGGTCTCTAAAGCCCTCTGCTCTCTCATCTTCTATTCTCTCCTCTCCCCTGACTCCTTCCCCTCCCTCTCAACTGACTCTCTGCAACATACACCTTTCTCTACCATTTAATCTGTCTTTGACCGTCAATGCCCTCTCTCGTCCATCCATGCCCAGCTCCTTGGTTATCTGAAACCCTCAGAGCTGAGCGAACATGTCTGTCTCGGAGCAACTGAAAGGAAAGTGCCAAAACTGGCCAATTGGATGACCTCTCTCAGTTTTATTCACTCCGTTCTGCCTTCTCTCTCTCATTATCCACCACTAAGTCCTCTTTCTATTGTGCTAAGATTCAGTATTATGCCTCTAACGAACCAAGAATACTCTTCACCTTCTTCTCCCCCCCCTGGCACCAGTTCCCCCATTCCTCTCTGCTGAAGCTTTCGTCACCCAATTTCAGTGGTACTGAAATGGACTTTCAGTACTGCTATGGACGAGTATGTTTCGTCAAATCGACCAATCTGTCAGTAAAAGAGTGAACAGATTGTCATAACGCAAAAACAGTGACTATCCGTTAACTGTAACATACATCCTCCTGATAAAGATGTAGTCTATATATATATATATATATATAGAGAGAGAGAGCTGCAGGATGGTACAACGGATAGATAAATCACACTCCAACAGAGGTCCCCTACATGCTCTGACGAAGTGCCCTTGGGTAAGCACTGAAACCCAAGCTCTGAGAGGCGCCCATCTGTGGCTGACCCTGGCAGAAAGTAAAAAGGCCCACGGGGATCAATACAAATATACAAAAAACACTCTGAGTGAAAGATTTACAAAATTGACATTGATGACATTACTGTGTACAGACAGAAAAGGAAAATACAAAGATGGTAAGCAAAAACTCTGCCATAAATGATGATTATGATGACAATTAATACTCCTTATACTGTAAGTTAGGTTCTTTATGATTACTCCTATTGGTTCTTTTTCATTACTAAACATTTTTTTAAATACATGTTGATCCCTGAGTCAAATGTACATTTGCATCGAAGAAGAATTTGAAATCGTATAGGCCTATACTGTACAGTACACGTTGTTGTATAAGTGTTGTGTCTATATCAAGGTAATGCTAATGAACTGCAGGAGTTTTCCTACCTACTTTTTAGCATCAATCTGCATTTTACCATGGTTAACAATTAGTAAATGGTTTCCTGGACATGTGGGTCATAAAAAATATTGCACTTTATCTACCACACTATACCATGAGGAAACACAGAAAAAGATGCCTTTCTTTCCATGTTTTAGATATTCTTTTGGCCTTTATTTATAGTGAACAATAGACTGACAGGAAATGGGGAGAGAGAGAGAGATGGGGAGCAAAGGTTGTCGACATTAGCACCGCAAGTGCCCGGACCACTACACTAGAGGCCCGGGCCATAAAAATGCTTTTCTATTGGCAAGCAGTTTACACCCAATCCCACTCACAGAGAGGGCTTCCTAAAAGCCAATTTCTTTCGACTCAAGCGAGTGTGCACTTCAACCGGGGATTTTCTTTAAAAAGCTGAAGTGATGACAGCTAGATTTGCACAGCGCGGTTACCCAACTGAGTGGATCAATAAGGCCTATTACACGGACTGCACTACTGTACAAAAACCTCAAAGAAAGACATTTGGTAATAAGGCATCAAAAAACATATTTTTTTAAATAAGCTCTGGAACATTTAAACATCTGACCATGAACTATCTCCAATGTTTAAACAAAACCTCTACAGGTATATGTAAAAAAATTCACATACGCCAGATGCCCTCTCAGCCTATTGTAGGCACTACCTAATGGCAAGTACCATTGTAGCGGCTGTGCACAATGTAATAACACTCTTAAAAGTTTAAGAGTGTTATTGCATCGTGCACAGCCGCTACAACGGTACTAATACCTTTTCCCACCCTAACACAAAGTATTAACAATAATGTGCTCAGGTGGCACAGTGATAAAATGACCTGAATCCTCCGTGGTGCATCCGACTTTGTTGAGCGTATACAAACTCAATTCACCCTTTGTTAGCCTTCTGGTTGGTCCCTGACTGACCAACCAGCAGGCTCTATTTGCCTTGTCCCGCCCTGGTTCCGCCTTTTTTATGTTGAATTAGCTAAAACATAGTTTTTGGAGAAATAAAAACATTTAAAAACATTCCGAGTCACGTACTGCCACTGAGCAGCTCCATTTTACTGAAACCAAGTTTGAAATGAGAATTGAATACACAGAATAACAATACGAAACAACTGAATTACAATGGTAGTGGATGGAGTGTCCCACCGAATGTCCCACCAAGACACAGCAACCAATGGGTGTGAAGAGGGGCGGGACAACGGGCGGGACTTGACAAAGGGTGGCCCGTGTTTGGGGAAGGGAAGCTGGGCGAGGAGGGTGACATCACAGCACACAATGCTCATGGATTCAAATTCTCAGTCGATTTGGATTTTGTGTTGTGCAGCGAAAATAGCCGATCTACAAGCTCTTCATGGCTTGTAGATATGCTACTTTTGATTATTATTTTAAGATTAGAGCATTTGAAGAGGTCAAACGCAAGCAATACAGTACGTTCAGAAGCATCTTAAAATCGTAATAGTCTGGGATATTTCATATAAAAGCAAAGGAGAAACAGCTCTGACTCACCGAGTACAAACAGCTCTTGTTGCGAGGCACAGGCACTGTTGTATTATGGAACAGGAGAAGTTTACTTGTCCCATAGATCATTACAGCTTAGCTGTACATTTCTCAAGATTCATTTAAAACATATTGATTTTAGAGTGGTGTAGATTGTGGTTGTCTGTGGCTACATGTGCAGTTTGTGTCTGACTTGGTTAGCAAGCAACCTAGCCTACAGTGTGTGGAGAAATGCATCTTCTTCTTCTTCTTCTTCTTTTACGTTTCCGGCAGTGTAGACGCCTCATGGCGTATTACTGCCCTCCGCTGGTTTTGGTGTATAACACCTTTGTTCCCTCATCCCTTTATGGATTAAACTTGTCCACCCGAGTGCACCCCACAGTCTTCCCGTTCCCCACTTTGTCTCTTATTGTCTCTCACTCTGCCCCACTCGTCTGAGTGGGCGCAAATCCTTCCCTCAGAGTACTGTCAAGGTCCTCTCCTGTCACGTCCAACACATTGAGGAACCTTTTGGCTGCATCCAGCACCATTTTGATTCTTTCCGACTTTGTTTTAATCTCCGCAGCACAGTTAATAACCATAGCTATGAACGCTAGAAACTTCCTCTTGTCCATGGTAATGTGCTTGTCGTCCGTCTTTCCTTCTGCGCTTTCTGTTTGTACTGTTGCCCTAGTTTTCACCTCCACTCTTTTCACCGCTTCCGAGTATGACAGCTGTCCCCTCGCTTCTTTTCGCATTCTATGCACCATCACCTCCTGCTCTTTTCTCGGACATTGTGCTGCCCCGGCATAATGTTCACCACTACAATGCACGCATGTAACCTTTTCTTTTCCTTTGCACTTCTCCTCATAGCAGTTGTCCTTCCCGCATCTTCCACATATCCTTTTCCCCCCACAGACAGCGGCAACATGGCCATATTCCTGGCACCTAAAGCATCGCAGTGGAGCTCTTTCAAACGCTCGGACCCTGTAGCATACATAGTCCATGTATATCCTCTCCGGTAACTGATTCCCTTTAAATGTCAGCTGCACCGACTTAGTTTTCTCCCTCTCCCCGTCTCTGAACCGAGTTAGTCTTCTTACTTCACACACTCCATTTGCTTCAAGGAATAGGTCTTCCCTCATTGACAGAGGCACACCACTGATTACCCCCCTTCTCTTTTCCCCTCTTTCCCCAAGTTGGAAGCAGCTCACAGGACAATCTCCAAATGCCCTAATCTGCATTGCTTTCTTCACCTGTTCTTCGTCCTTGCATTCTATGACGACCATTCCAGTCCTAGTGATCCTCACTAGGACTACTTTCCCAATCGCTCCTTCCACAAACTTTCCCACTTCCTGCTCGTTACTGAAAACCCCGTCTTTCTGTACGTTGGCTGTCATTCCAACCACATACTTCTCTTTGACAATGTTATCTACTGATCCACTTAGCTCTTTCCTGCTTCTCTTCTCTTCTCGACTGCGCTCCATGTCCTTCTCACCAGTACTTTGATCATCCGAGTCTGGTCCCGACATTGTTTCAGAGCCACCTGTAGTATCCTCCGTCACAGCTCTCATTCCTCCTCCTTCTCCAAACTTTTCAGCTTCTTCTTGCCTGTCACACTCTATCTCCCACGGCTCTCGCTTACGGGACTTACGGGACTTCCATTCTTGTTCCCACATCTCTTTTTGCTTTTCTCCTTCTTGATCACATTCGATCATCCATGCTTCTCGTTCGCGGTGCGGGGGTTTCGAGCGTCCCGCCGCCATCACCCTCCCCTTCAGCTGCTGTCACTTTCCTGGCAACTACGTCAGTTGGTCACGTGACAGCCCCTGGAGAAATGCAGTTGCCAGGTCTGACTATTATAAGCCATGTTGGGCTAGGTTGGATGAAATACCATGCAGTGTTGCCAGGTCTGACTATTATAAGCCATGTTGGGCTTTTATTTCTGTAAAGTTGCTTGTAAATAATGGTGGTTGCTTGTGAGCTTGTAGATTGGCTATTTTCAAATGGCGGAAGTATTTAGGTTTAAAGTTATACCATGTAACTTTTTTTATAAAACAAATCTTAAAATGGTCCTAACTGTTAAATCGCTAAAGTTTTAGAACCCCCACTCCGTTATTTTCAGCTTCAAAAGCCTTCTCTTTATATGTTTTCTATGAGCCTTGAGGGGGGGAGAATTTTGCGGCAAAATGACGTCATCATACTACCGGCCAATCACAGCGAGGGTTATACACTGCCGGCCAATCACAGCGCATCTTGGAGTGGGGTCGCTAGGGCGGCCATATTTGTAGTCTCCCGTGTGTCTCTATACTCGGGTGCACGGTGAAGAATGGGTGAAGGAGTGTATCTCCGGAATGGCTGAACGCACAGGAACCAGGGACCCCTCAAAAGATAGATCTCGGCGAATCGAAAAACGGCCAAAAGACGCGGACGCGACCGAGGTTTGCTATAGAGCTACTGACCACAAGTTGAGCAACTTACACAGTATAGCTTTAAAGTGATCGTGTGGCCTATATTCACTTATTTTGGGCTTGTTTCCATAGACCTGGTTGTTTATTCCTCCTGACAAATCTGACAACAGAACTTACTTAATACAAATAGTATTTATTTTTGTGTGTAAATAAAGCACTCTGAAACTGATGATGGCAAATGTTGATAATAAAATAAAAATCAGAAAATGACGGCCAATGTTGTTATAAAATACATATACCTGTATATTTTTTTACTGAGTTAGAATCGTGCAAACATACCGACCCAAAAAACACGGAACATGTTCCTAGTGTGTGCCGCGCACGCACGCCACGCCGCTCCTTGCAACTCTCCCCCACTCCTTCAGCTTCTGCCTAGGGGAAACACTGCATAGACATGACAGAGATCACCCCTTGGATGTGCACTTTACAAAAAATAAATAAATAATACATTTCATCATTACATTTTTGTGGCATTGAACATGTTAGTTTGTGACGTATGTAGAGGGTAATGATCCACAGGTCCTGGGGTTGACCCGCAGGGCTGGCGGGCGGGTTAAAGATTCAGAAGCAATTATCGCGGGGCGGGTGGGGCAAGTCAACATGGAGAAATTCTCTCTCTCTCTCTCCCTCCCTCCCTCTCTCCTACTCCCGTCTCTCCTCTCCATGAATCATCTGAGCTTGTGTTGCTTATTTTATCAATCACGCCACACATATCTGATGATATCCCCGCTATATGTTAACGTTATCTTTGAATGTGCCTTGTAATGTTATGGTAGGACACTTACTGTATCTATCTATCTATAGATGTTACTGGACAATTGCCCGACATCCCATTTAGAACGTCACTCCTTTGCGTCATCAAGGTTGAAGTCGATCAGTTGGACGGTTCTCGAGATATGTGGGGGAAATGAATATGCAGAGATTCCATGTATTCTACAGAATGCATATAATCTCTGTGTGTGCATGTGTGCATGTGAGTCTGTGTCCTTCGTGTATCATGAGAACTGCCTGACAATCAAATATCTGGGCATGGCTGACACGGAATGGGTACTGAAGAAAGTACTCTGATAACAGGTATAATGGGTACTCAATGGGTACAACCGGTACAGAGGGTACAGTGGGTTTGCATAACCGGAGGGGCATGTTTTCCCAACATGGCATTATTCCCACCCAGCGAGCATCGGCCTAGTCATTCTAAAACAACGCAAATCTATGCATGTGTACATTTGAGAGTGTGTATCTGTCCTTCGCACATCTCAAGAACCGCCGACCGATAGATTTCAAACTCGGCAGACGTGTCGTCGAGGACCTGAGGGAGTGTGGTACCCGGCACCAAGGCGGTTCTCGACAACTGCCCATCTGACCGATATGTCCATATAAAGATTGCAGGTGCATGTGTTCAGACAGGCATCACACTACTAAATAATAGAAGTAAAGGGCAGTGAGATCGGCCTGAATTCTTTACCAAATATGGAGTCTGACCACTGACGTCACAGACTGGCCACATTAATTCTGAGATCTATATGCCATTATTGGACCTTTCTTCTTTATACGTATGTGTACATATATATACCTTTGTACATTTCTTTTTAAGAATAGCTGTGGTGTAAGAGTAACATTCTGGATCCCCCCAGCTAAAACCTTGACAGGGCCTGGCCTCCTTAAGCCAAACGGAATCATAGCAAAAAAATAAGTTGTAAAATTAAAACGTTACAATATAGCAAACACAATTCATTTTGCGTCAGGGTTATAAATTGTGTCTACTCTACAAGAGCTTGTTTGTTTTTATACCGTCTCTGGCTTGTTTTATATTCAGCACACAATTTAATCAACTATTGCAGGTGCATAAAAGGGAGACGTTTGTGGTTTGCAAGACAATAGCGAAAATGCAAATTGGATTCCCTTTTCTCGTTTACAATTAAATAGTTGAACAGCTGATTAACACTTCTCATTTCCCTCCATCACCAGCTGCAGCTGCACTCTCTCTACTCTCCCTCCGTCTGTCTCTCCCCTCCCAGTGCAGCACACAGTCCTCATTTCAACACCCAGAGCTTTCATCAGAATCATGAAAAAACAACAGACAGAATCTAGCAACTATTTGTGCCCGCCTGTGGATATGCACCATTCTCATTTCCATAAACCAAGTGTGTTGTCCCTCTCAATCCTAAATCTACTCATTACAGTCTCAGCCCTGGATGGCTTATTTGTGTGACATGGGACAATCTTGCTCCATTTATTAACTTTGATTGGTGTGCGTAAAGAAAATCCATTTTGCCATTTTCACAGATGAAATGATATGAAGCAGTAGCCGTTGTGCATGGCAACAGATAATGTTATTGGAATAGAGATCATTCTAATTCAGGGTGTTGATAACTGAATGAATCAGCGATGTGTACAAATGCTGCTTTTTAAATTGTTTCGTTGTTTCAGTGTAATACAAGTCATTACTAAAGCTAAATGAATTAATTTATTCTGAATTTTGAGTTTTTCATGTCTCCAAATACAGAGGCCTTCAGAAAATACTACTGCCATGCCACTGAGAAATACAGTGTTATGTGAGATATCAAAAGGACATAATTGTACATACAGTACATACATGCTTAAGCATTATGAACCACTGACCTATGATGTACATGCATCAGATAGCATGTAGTATAAGAATATGAAACTGCTATAACTGAAAAACTGTTGAATTGTTAATTGGTGTGACAATAATCATCAAGTAAAATGGCGAAGACTAAGGCCATTACACATAACGCATGAGTAAAACATTTATAAATAGGTAGAATACTCCTTTTGCAGGTGGAAAACATGTCCAGCAAATAAATGTACTGTAAAAAAAAAAGCAGCAGGTTTAAAAATGGGCATGCATGCTTAAAGCCACATGATTAAAGAAACTCACATCAAATGGAAGCAAGTATAAAATCACTTCATTTGCATGATGAAAGAGGCATGGTTAAAGCAGCGGGGGTATTGAGTCACCATCTCTTGTGCATGATATTATCAACTAAGTATATCAATGCACAGAGCACGTTTTATGATGGCCATTCATTATGAGATGTTGTGTGCATGTGGAGAATTTGGCCCAAGGGTGGCGCTGAAGGAAAGTGCATGGGGTCAACAAGATCAGTGGGGTTCATCCTTTGCTAGTGGGGCTAAACAGAACAAATCTTAACTATAATGACCTCCTGGGTTACTAGGGTTTTAGTTCTCCTCGGAATTCATATCAAAAGGTGCTTCTGGAGGCATGAACCCTATTGTTTGAGATAGAAATGGGATGCTTACAGTGTAAAGGTCAAGGTGGGCCACATATTGTACTGCACACAATGCACATATAGTATGCGCGTGCACGCAAGTTATGCACGCGCATGCTCACACACACACACACACACACACACACACACACACACACACACACACACACACACACACACACACACACACACACACACACACACACACACACACACACACACACACACACACACACACACACACACACACACAGGCCCAGACAGAGTCTTTCAGCCCCATCAGAGCGATAAGGATCTGGTGAAGGTCGTGAGAGGGATCTCGTTCTCAGCGGTGATGAGCCCGCTGATAGTGTCAGAGCTGTGGGCAGATTAGTTCAGTCCCACCCCACTGCCGCCCGGACCGTCCCAATGGTGTCATAACAGCAGGACTGATCCTATCATGGCCGGCACTGATGACCCTAAAAGTCCATTAAGGATTACACTTGGCTCAGCTCAGTCCAGGAATAGGGGGATATTGTGTGTGTGTGTGTGTGTGTGTGTGTGTGTGCGTGCGTGCGTGCGTGCGTGCGTGCGTGCGTGCGTGCGACCGTGCGTGTGACTGTGTGTGTGTGTGTGTGTGTGTGTGTGTGTGTGTGTGTGTGTGTGTGTGTGTGTGTGTGTGTGTGTGTGTGTGACTGTGTGTGTGCGTGCACTCGTTGGGCCGGTGCATGAATGTGTTAACCTCGATGCGTTTTTCTATACATAGTACATGCTGTACGTTCAAGTGAATTAGTGCATTGTTCTTTGTGAGGTAATGGGGCGGTAGTGGTGGGTCAGCTCTGGCTTCTAAGAATAACCTGGCAGCAGGTTAAAAAAAAACATGCCCATGCGTCCCACACATAGACAGGCTGGACAATCATCAGATTGATGCTATAAGGGGAAGGACATTTGTCTTGATGGTTTAACTGTCGTAGTCTATAGGTCAATGGTTTTCAACCTTTTTCGTATCAAGGTCCATTATTTATTGGGGCATTTGAGCCACGGACCACTATTTGATGATTTAGCCTCTCAGACCCAACACTTTGAATGTTTTGTTATCGTTGAATACGATTTTGTCCACAATTCCATGCTGTATTGATGTGTATTTTACATTCTCTAATTGTGTAGATTTCCTGTAAATTAAGTAATGCAGATGTATAACAATAAAATAAAAACAATAACTCAACTCTTGAGAGCGTAAAACGGAAATGGTGGGGAAGGGGAAGGAAAAGGAGAGTGGGAAGGAAGATTTTCTTGATGGTCTAAAGGTGGTTGCACACTGCACTGCGTGTTTTTGTTGCGTTTTGGAAATCCGAAAGCCGTAGGCCAGGGAGAGAGAGAGGAAAGAGAGAGAGAGCAAGGGACTCAGTGCGACAGCTGCGAAAATCGGGAAAAATTCGGCCCGAAAAACGCAGCAGTGTGCAAAGACCTTAACTGTCTAGACTACATAATTTGCTATCTCCATGCCTGCTCCACATCTTGTACAAGCTGTTGCATAGGACAACATTTAATTAAAAAAAGATATAGTGGAATAAAGGTCTTTGCACACTGCTGCGTTTTTCGGGCCGAATATAGGAGTGAATTTCGGAGTGCGTGAATAAAAAAATCAACCTCACGTTATGTCAATCACGTTTGCACACTGCCGCCCGTTTCGTATTTATTTTCGGAACAGGGTTGATTTTTCCCGATTTTCGCAGCTGTCGCACTGAGTCCCTTGCTCTCTCTCTCTTTCCTCTCTCTCTCCCTGGCCTACGGCTTTCGGATTTCCAAAACGCAACGAAAACACGCAGTGCAGTGTGCAACCACCTTAAGGCTCTGTTTCCAACTGTTGATGTGTTACCTAGTAAATAAATAATAAATGTCAAGTTCTCGTTTGACAACTTGATTGCACTGATTGCACAGAGCCCTTAAGACAAACAGTGCTTCTCACTTCTTTAGTAGCATTACATTATTCATTATTCACTGCAATTCATTTTAGTCCTCAGGTGAATTGAGATTTAAAAAAAAGCTGTAACACTGCCACAGCTTAAAAGTTAGGTTTTACATTTTTAAGTAGCAACAGATGTTGTGTTCATTATAGGTGTTAGACAATTAACAATAATACACAATGTTCCCTCTTATTGGAATGAGTAGTTAAGGTGTCATGCAATGAAGAATTAAAGATTTTAATTACATCATTGCCAATACATTTTTGTATTTTAATTAACAAGGATATTATAGGATATAGTAGTCTTTCCTTCAAGTAGGAGAGACCTTTACTAATGGATTATGCAGCTTTAGGAGGTGAATTAATAAAAGGGCTTCTGCAGTGTTTATGAATTGGCAAAGGATTAAAAATGGGAGGAATATTCACTATTGTGTGGGATTGTCATAATCCCTTTGGTTTTGGTCTTGTTTATTGTGCCGCTTCTGATTTGCATATTCTTGTAGCATCCAGGATTCTTTCATCCTGAAGCAGGGTTCTCAGCTACAAGCTCAAACAGCCCTCGACTCGAAACCTTAACAGCCGTACCTATAGTGCAGAGCTTAAACTTTCAGTCAATCAGTTATCAGCCTCCAAAAACTAAAACCGAAGGTGAAATATGAAAACTCCATTCCAAGGTTACATCTCCTACTTACCACAGCTCAGCTGTGGATTTATACTCCAGATCCAGCAGATGCATCATAGCTTATTTGGGCTTTCAATCTGAGTAAGCTTTGACATTATTTCTAGTGCATATTAAAAAAGAAAAGATCAAACATGCACGTCTTATTGTGAGACTCAGAAAGATTTTCATCAACGCTGACTGACAGTAGTGTTTTGATGAATAAAATATCGGTGCAGAGAAATGCAATCAAACCCGTTTTCATTAGAACCAAGAGACATCGAAAATACCTTTCTTTTCAAGCCTCCTACATAAAAGGACATTGTTCCAGTGAGAAAAACAAATAGCTGAGTCTCACTTCCACAGCTATGCGCAAAGAAAAGGTCATGTCACTAGACAGTGTAAGAAATATTCTGTTCTGTTATATTCATTGGCACAGAACTTTTTCATTTCTAATCAAAACATTGTCATGTAAGCCCCCCCAACAACCCCTATAGGCTTTGACCTTTGCTCTGCCTACCTGTGTCTACCAAAGCAAAGTGTGCCCTTTGAGTGAATGAATAAATGAATGAATGAACCAAATACCAACCAAATAACAGTGGCCAAGAACGTTCTCAGTTTTATACATGGTTTTCAAAAGATACACCTCACAAGTAATAGTAATGGGGGAGAAATGTCTTTGCAGCAGCAACCCAGCAAGATATGTAATAACGCTGCAAAACTCTGAAGCCATCCTTCAGTTTTCAGAAAAACAATTCTATAGGCCTACAGTAGTTTCCCCCCAAAATTGGTCAATTTAGGCAAGTAATGATTCATCTTGTAGCCTCGATCCTCTACTGTAATACATGACAAGAAAGGGGGGGGGGGAATCAATACAAAAAGACAATGATATATATTATATACTTTACTGTGAAACATTTAGTACATGTAGGAGAATGTGTGCTATCACTGTGAAGTGATGTAGGCTTCAACGTGTGATTTTCTTTACAGACCTCTCTGACTTTTGAAGGTAATTATGTAAAGGCAGATGCAAATATGTCTTCCTCCCCATCTGCCAAATAACAAGACTCTCAGGCACAGGGCTGCCTGTTCCCCTGCAAACAATAGAGTTTTCTCAATTCGAGCCCCGGTTATTTAAATGCAGTGAATTCTGGGACAGAGATCTGGACACAGTTTAGTGATAACAAAACATACTGTGTTACATTTGCTCACCATTCTTGTTTTAAAACAAGAGGGAGATGTTCATGATTTAAAGTTTCAGACCTACTTATTTAAAAGAGGGATGAATTTGTAGTTCTTTTTCTAGTCACAGGCGCTGGAAACTAGAAAAAGTGCTCTTCGGAGGTCTCCACTAGATCAGGTAGGTTATTGTGGGCCAGCAATGTTCGTGATTTGCCAATCAGGATGGAATATGAGAAAACTGACAGATCCGTCCAAATGATCCCATAACTAAAGAGAGATGTACCAATGTGGGTGATGTTTGGACAACATCTGTAGGAGTAGTATACAAATAATGTTTTGCTAAAATCGGCCTCCTGATGGCACTATTAACACTTATGTTGCAATGATTTTTTCTCTTCAATGTCTCGCGTTGCCATGGTTACCATAGACTTCCATGTAATTGTGCAATTGTGTAAAAAGTGCACGCCCATGCCTAGATGATGCACCACGTGTGTAGATGCTGTTCACAGCTTTCAAACAAAAAAATCTGCTTGGAAATCCGTTCAGGCATTCATGATTTATGGGCCATTATGTTTTCTTCAGATGTAAACAAACATGGCTGCCATGTTTGAAAGAATGGGTTGGTATGGGGGTTAAACATGCAATTTCGCGATCGCGATCATGCCTAATACATTTCTGGAGGTCCAAATTTTTTTTTTGAAAAAAAATGTTTTGAAAAAAAAAGATGTTTTTTTTTTTTCAAAAACGGCCCAAACTCGGGAAACTCGGGGTTGGCACAGCGTTGGTATCAATACAAACTCGGGAAACTCGGGGTTGGCACCAGATGTGTTAACAGGCCGATGTGAAACATTTGGGGCAGAGGTTCTGCTCTGGCATCCAGGGAGTGTGCACAGTTTCACATCGATCGAGCCAACAGTGCGGGAGATTAGCTTTTTTGCTGTTTTGGTTTGGTGTGGTGAAAGCTCAAAGTTCAGAGAAAGTTTTCACCACACCACAATGAGAAAGCATCTTGTTTCAAGCTATTATTTTAGAACCCAAAGCAAACATTTCAATAACCTTTTTTACATTCGGAGAGATGTGGTAACCTACTAATAGGGGGCTAAAATCCCAGCACCATTCTTTAAATGCCCAGAACACACCACCATGAAGCTAATTAAGTTTCCTTTTAAAAACTCACTTTGGCTCATTCATTTTCGGCTACTACTCTCTGTTTATGAGTTACTGTACAGTGCCACTACACAACGGAGTTGATGCAACTGGTTTCTATTCAAAGCGGGTATTATTACCAGCTGAGCCGTGTTTCTTACATTACAGTGATGTACAGTAAGAAACACAGCTCAGCTAATCAGTTAATAATGGTTTGGCCCTTTAAGGGACATGGAAAGATTGTTAGGGCTGAATTTAACTGTAATAATACATTTTAAAAACTGACCCCAAATCAGAGCTTACATGCTAATTATGTCATCTAAATATCTTTTCCTAATTTTGTGAAAATGTAAATGATGAAATATATCAATTCAAAGCAAAATTATTTGTCCAACAACATGAGCTGACAAAGCATGATGATACAGATTTCGGTTTTCAGAAGCGGTATCGTATGCTTTAGTGTCCAGGTATAGCTCAGTCAGTACAGGCTAGTGCTCGCCTTTGAATGGCAAGTTTCTGGGTTGATTCCTGTGCACTGCCAACTCAGCAGTGCAACAGGGCTTGAGTAACAAAGACGTGTGGTACTGGGAGCAGGCAGTGCTCCACCTCAGCAATCCATCTCCCTATAGCACCTTGTCAGGAGGGTAGACACCCTCCTTCAGCTGAAACCAACAGTAGGCCATTTCGGGTACACACCTCCATTCCGAAACCCCACCATTCCGAAGATTGACTTCCATTATTCGGAATGGTGGGGTTTCCCATTGTTCTATAAGACCCCACCATTCCGAAAATCAGAAACACCACCATTCCGAATATGCAGTTTCATTTTCACCCACCTCCACCCACTCTCAACCTCCACCCAATTTCACCCAACTCCACCCATCTCCACCCACTTCCACCCACCTCTACCCACTTTCACCTACCCCACCCACCCACCTCCATCCACACCACCCACCTCCACCCCCACCTGTACCCACATCCACCAAGTTTCACCCAGCCCCACCCACCTCCACTAACTTTCACCTACCTCCATCCAGATCCCTTCAGCCACCCCACCCATCTCCACCCGCTTTCACCCGCTTTCACCCACCTCCACCTACTTTCACTCACATCCACCCATTTTCCTCACCTCCAACCATTTTCACCCATCCCCACCCACCTCCACACATTTTCACCCACATCCAACCAGTTTCAGCCACCCCCACCTACCTCCGCTCAATTTCACCCACCTCCATCCACTCCATCAACCTCCACCTACTTTCACCCAGCTCTATTCACTTTCCCCCAACTCCACCCACTTTCCTGCCCCTTGGAGTCGGGTGAAAGTGGGCGGAGGTGGGGGGGCCAAAGTGGGTGGATGTGTGTGAAATTGGGTAGAGATGGCTGGGTTAAAGTTGGTGGAGGTGGGTGGGTGGAGGTGAGTGAAAGTGGGAGGAGGTGGGAGGAAGTGAGTGGAGGAGGGGGAAAGTGGTTGGAGGTGGGTGGGGGGTGAACGTGGTTGAGGTAAAGTGGGTGGAGGTGGGTGAAAGTTAAAATAATTAAAATTTCGGAATGGTGGGGTTTCGGAATGGAGGTGTTTCGGAATGGTGGTGTTTCGGAATGGTGGGGTTTCGGAATGGTGGTGTTTCGGAATGGAGGCCCGTCCCCGGCCATTTCAACCTACTTACTTACTTAATTACTGCTGAAGTGTTTGTTTTATACCACTTAAAAATGCTCAAATGTAAATTTACTCTAACTAGCCCTTACCCGTTCAAAGATATGAGCTCCGAAATGATGTGCAGTGTGTGGGTTATGGGATGTGCACTGTGCACACAGTATATGAGGGATGGAAAGTAACTTTAACTGGTGCTTGCATGCTAATATGTAGGAGCATCAATGTAAGAAATACCCGTTCCATTTAACGGCTACAGAGATACTGTGTACCGATCTGCATGATTTTTGGACAACATCTGTAACAGGGCCAGAACCCCCCCCCCCCCCCCCCCGCCCGCCCGCCCGCCCGCCTGCACACACACACACACACACAACCCCCCCCCCCCCCCCCCCCATCACATGTGCATGGCCTGAACAACAGCGCCCCTCCCTTAACATGTGTGGTCACAAAAGGTACTGTAGGCTAAATAGATATAGATACACCATAAAAATGCCAATATACAGCATATGATTTGTGAAAGTGACAAACGGGCTTCACAGTTATGTTAGGTGTGTTCATATGCTAATGGTGATGCGATTTCAGATCAATTGCTCCAGCCACTGAGGAGAAACGCTGTTTCAGACAGACAGACAGACAGACAGACAGACACTCACTCACTCACTCACTCACTCAGTCAGACATTCGCAAAATTATAGTATAGATAGTTATTGCATGCGGTCACATAGTGTATAGCAATGGTTCCCACATGTTTTGCCTGGGACGCAAACTATTGAAAACAGCGATTTTTCTTTTATTTCTTCACAAAATGACTTTTAATTCATGAAAAAAAAAATTGGGAATGTTTATGGAAATATTTGGAATAATAATAATTAAAAAACTAAATGTAGGAAACAAAAAACCCACAAATGGGTCCCGACCCAGTGCTTTGGAACCAGGGCTGTATACGGTGCGCCACCCGAGCACTGTTTATTGCGGTACATTATGAATTAACCTAAGACCCATTTCAAAAACTGTGAGTAGCTGATCTACAAGCTCACTACGCGTCACATCTCACATTGCGTGTGTCGCATTGTGAGCTTGTACCTGCTATTAACTATGTGGTAAATATTTGATCAGGAGTATTTTGACTCAAGTAGGGGTTAAGTACTTTGTCCACCACTGGCTGTAGTTCGATAATATATACGGTATAAGCAGATAAAACATTTAAAAAAGAAAGCTCAAAATATAGATCCCATCCCATCTCTATTCGCTATCTATACTGTATGGCGGGTGGATGACATGTAACACAGGTCATGGGCCAGGAATCAATCTCAGGCCTTGTGGTAGGCCTATTAGGTGGTTGACACATCCACTAACTAGTTTAGGCTCCAGTGCATTAGGAGTGACAGGATGATTTAATCTCACCTACTCTCAATTACATCTTCAGTACTGCCAGAGGCAAGGAAATGAGAATGGGCAGGCGTGCTTCATGAATTCTACATATGGATGATCAATTTTCATTTGAATTGGGGTGAAAGTGATGATCCCTTTTTGGACATCGCTATCTCAAACGTTCTGACTCGGGTTTACGTACAGGTGGATAGCCATTGTACGCAATTTTATTAAAGTTATGAGTAGTGGTTTTGGTCCGTACTATGCCTACTCTATTTATTTTAAGTGTGATTTTCATTACACAAGACCTTTCAGGACTACATGCACTACTTATACTTTTACCCATCAGCCAGGCAAATGAATAAAGGAATACGCCACTGTAAAAGTAACAATCAATACACAATACTCTGTATCACCAAAGCTATGTAGTTGCAAGGACATCAACAACTATACAGCCATTCTCCTCTCTGCCACTAGAGGCAGCCGCCAACAAAACACTGAGTTCAGTAAGGGACTGAATTTGTGTTTGTTTTCTCAGCTAGTATTGTCTGTGATCAATGAAAACGTTTGTGCATTGATCAACAAAGTTAATGTCACAAATGGACCAAAATGAGTATTGCTTTGACATTGACTTCACAGATAATAACAAAGAGGACCGAAACAATGGAAATGATATGGAATAAAAAATAAAAAGATTCACACTTACGTGTCATGTACTGTATGTTGTCATGGCCTTTATCTTTTGGCTTAAGTAGTGTTCATTTTGTAATATACATGATTTCTGAAGTCTCAGCCCACCGGCAGTGGAAAAATAACACTTGTGAAGTCATACCTCAGGCTAATTGTTTTAGAACTGCTAACAATCCCCCTCGAGCCTTATTAGCAGGTAATCCCATGTGCGAAAAGAAACAAATGATTTTCCCCCCCTTTTTTTAGGAGCACAACTTTATCCTGCTGTTTTGTTGACATAATTTGCACATACAAACAAGATAATCAAAGACAGAAAAGCGCCGAGTTAATTTTAGGCTGTTCTGTTTCTTCATTCAAAAGCAATAGTGAGGAAAGTTTAATAACCCTTCTTCCCATCCATCAGAGGCACAGTAAAATCACAGTGGTCATCATTACATACCAGGCACTAGTAAACAACAATGAGAAACAAATGTAATAATAATGTAATGATTGAAATATTAATATTAATCATCATTACCAATAATTGTCATTAATAATCCAAATGTTGATGGAATATGAAAAAGCAGACAGATCCGTCTTGATCACATGACTATTAAATAATGTGAACCTATTTGCGTAATGTTTGGACAAAATCTGTAGGAGTAATATTGAAAAATATGTTTAGTACAAATCACGTTTGGCACACTACTACTCCTACAGTTTTCGTGGCACACACTCAAGGCATATGTCAAATCGATCGGCTTCATCGGGAATCGTGTGCTTCCATTTTTTGCTAAGAGATATCTTGAATAGTTTCATTTATATTAATTTATTAGTGAATTCTATTTTCAACATTGACTTTAATGGGAAGATGCGAAAAAGACGACCCAAAGTTTTGCACACTACTCCTCCCAGTTTTCGTGGCACACACTCACACCGGTTTCATCAGGAATCGCGTGCTTCCATTTTCCACACACGCCTTTGGCCTGGTGGAGACAATTACCCAGAGATAATAGGTCTTTTAGGTTGGATGAACACGGCCACATACAGTAACAGTATCTAAGACAAAATAATATTGAAATAACAATCTGTTTGCATCCCTGACTCCCTGTTCATTTCAGGGTCATGAACTACTTTGACAAGGGCTGGTTCAGTGCTGTGGTTAGCCCGAATGGCATGCCCATGTATGGTCATGCGGGCCAATGATTTCAAACTTGACGTGCATATCGGCAAGGACCTGTGGGCATACTGCATCAAGTGAGATATTCAGATCAGCGGATCCAAAAACATAGATAGAATAGTACACTGATGTAATCAATATGACGTCGTAACATGAAAGGCAAAATTAAAGGTTTCTCCCCTGAGCAAGCTCTAATTTAGCTCAGCGGTAATACAATCTGCAATCAGCACTTGTACGGGGGGAGCAGGGTTCAAATCTCGGGTAGGACATGAAAGTGCGGCAATAATTTCACTCCCATGGTTCGTGCTAGCTCTGTTCTCCTCTTACTCCTTTGTCCCTCTACATTGCAGAGGGATTTACCAGTATGTAGGCATAGTGCAATATGCGGATATTGTATAAAGTAAACAAACCAAAAACTATCAAACTAAATATTGTGATATGGGCCGGCCTATAGTACGGGCTTCACCGATATGCATCCTGATATTTTGAGCACAGCCCTGTCATAGATACAGTACAGACAGATGACAAATTACCCACATTCTACGGTGAATATGAGTATTAGGTAAAAGGCTGGAAAAGGCAATTTTAGCTTTATGTCACGGCGCCCACTAGATTCTAATTAGCGCGCTATGCCACTACGCTTGTCAAGGCATCACATAATCTGACATGTGCCCTCATGTAATATATATCGTTGCTGTAGGTGGAAACCTTGTATGTCCAAAAAACTTTACTTTTCAGGAAATGGAAAAAGAGAACCTGGCTGTGTTACAATGGATCAAATGTAGTTATTATTTAGTCGCAAGCTTGTGTTACTGTTAATACATGTCATTGGTTCAATATTCATAAAACACTTACTCCATAGTCTCGAGATTGACGGATGCCAATGACAAGCTCGCAATGCATCGCATCTGTGAGCAGGTACAGTAGTTTGGCTATTCTTGCTACTTCTGCGTGACACTGTAGAGCATTGGTAGGCAACCTTAGGCACGGGTGCCAACATTGGCACAGGGGAGGGTGATCACAAAAGTATGTAGACATGGTACACTGATGACCATCTAGAAAATAAAAACATGGCACTTAATTTCAAAAAGGTTGCTGACCCCTGCTGTAGAGTGACAAAGTAGGGCATTAATACCAAAACAAAAATGTAAAAGTGAAATGGAGATGCAAGGTTGTTGCCAGACACCAGCGATAAACAGTAGAGAAATCCCACTCTCCTGTCATTTGATCTAACAGCAGACAGGATGATTAATTTGGTTATGAATATGATCTATGGTACTGTATGAGCATGACAGCTTTGCCACGGTTTGTCTTAAATTTCCCCGAGCAACATACATGAGAAATTCTGCTGTTCTTACACTATCCTCTGTTTATTAATAACTAGAAGCTTCGGGCGGCCCAGCGTCTAGTCGGCGACCTGGCCAACTCGGAACAATGTAAATAGGGAATGAATGCCCCGCCCTTTAATGCAAATCCCATTATACCTGTTTTCATAGGACCCGTTTTGACCATTTGTCTGCCTGTGTCCATTTATGCCCATATATGGAGATATCTGTATCTGTCTGTCTGTCGGTGTCCATTTTATGTCCATATATGGAGATCACTGCAGTTATAGTTCTGGGTCCATTTTATGCCCATATATGCCCATATATGGAGATATCTGTCTATCTGCGTCCATTTTATGCCCATATATGGAGATCTCTGTATCTGTCTGTCTGTGTCCCTTTTATGCCCGTATATGGAGATCTTTGTGATTCTGCATCCATTGTATGCCCATATATGAGATTTCTGTCGCTTTTTCAAACAGATGGTCAAAACGGGTCCTATGACAACAGGTATAATGGGGTTTGCATTAAAGGGGGAACCGGCACTGTGTCTGCAACACAGTCGGAGGCACAGACAGATACAGAGATCTCCATAATGGGAATAAAGGGACACAGACAAACAGATGGAGGAGGAGACAAACTTAATGCAAACCCCATTATACCTGTTGTCATAGGACCCGTTTTGACCATCTGTTTGCCTGTGTCCATTTATGCCCATATATGGAGATATCTGTATCTGTCTGTCTGTGTCCACTTTATGCCCATATATGGAGATCTTTGACCATCTGTTTGCCTGTGTCCATTTATGCCCATATATGGAGATATCTGTATTTGTCTGTCTGCATCCATTTTATGCCCATATATGGAGATCTATGCAGACACAGTGCCAGTTCCGGAAAATCCTGATGTCAGACATCAGAATCCGAACCTTTCGTGCTGGTTCCAGAAAATCGTGTATCGGGTCGGGTCGAGGCCGAGCACTGCACTACCTGCTGCGGTGGCCACCCTTTAATGCAAACCCCATGAATGCCCCACCCTTTAATGCAAACCCCAATATACCTGTTGTCATAGGACCCGTTTTGACCATCTGTTTGTCTTTGTCCACTTATGCCCATATATGAAGATCTCTGCACACACAGTACCGGTTGCGGAAAACTCTGATGTCAGACTTTATGCCCATATCTGGAGAACACACGTGCCGGTGGGAAGAAGGGTTCTCGAGATACGCGGATTACATACATACATACACATTCACAGAGATTTTGTGTTGACTCATGTGGCGTACGTGATGTCAGAGCCTTTTATGAAGTGATGTCACAATGACTCAGCGCTTGCGCCGATTTCCTCCGGAACAGCCTGATGTCAACAATCAGCTCCGCATAAGGAGATTCCGAAGGTTTCGCGCCGGTTTCGGAAAACCGCGAGTCGGGTCGGGTCGAGGCCCGGCACTGCACTCCGCGCGACGGCGGGGAACGCGCGTGCCGAATCTGAAGCCGGTGGGACGAACGGTTCTCGAAATACGCGGATTACAAACAAACAGACAGAGATTTGTCGCATTTATAGATAGATTATGCAGATTCACTTGCATTATTAATAATGCAAGCTTGCCTTCTACTAGTAACTAGGCGATATTTGCACAGAATAATTAGTGTCACCTCAAATACATTACTCAATATTTCAAACAAATTATGTTGTTATGAATATTTAAAAAAAAGTACAAGGTAATATATAAAAACAAAGTTGAAATATGAACCAATGAACTTCTAATCTTAGAATGTGCATCACCTCACCAGCATTTCTATAAATATTTTGGATGGGGATCCAATCATATGGGCTACATGAGTGATATTCTGCCATCCTATGCACTGGGGAATCTCACACTTACAATTTGATTGACAGCTGCCAGCAACACATTGATGAGCATGATATGGACTACTAGTAACAAGACAGAGCCTAAAAGCCCTGTGAGCATCCTGTAGACTAGGTTAAAATAAATCAAAAATGCCTTTTAGATGAATGACATCATGTCATTTTGGCCTGAGAGCACTAAAGGTTATATGGTCATTAATGGTTAGGAAATCATCTGAGCATTACTGTGCTCAGCAAGTTTCAAAGAAAGCCGCTCATTCCATATTCATGTTGGTGGACGGACCAACCAAAATTCTAATCATCCTTAAAATAAATATTACAGTAGCCTATAGTATACAGATGGGTATAATCTTCATTTCTTTTTTCATCAATTATGCAAGTATGAAACATGCATCTGAAAGAGCCATGCAGTCAGTGAGGATGAACAAAGAAAGAAGGTGATAAAGAGAGCTTGTTAATAAATTATAGACGTTGAAATCATTATTCCAACCATGTGGTATCTATTAGGCAACATAAAGTATATATATGTAAAAGAAGATGTATGTAGAGTGCCACAACTGGTGGTGTGTGTGTGTGTGTGTGTGTGTGTGTGTGTGTGTGTGTGTGTGTGTGTGTGTGTGTGTGTGTGTGTGTGTTTGTGAGTGAGTGAGTGAAAGATCACGGTAATGATGGCTCACATGCACATACCACATTCTCCCACGCAGGCCTCATTCGTTATAGCCTCCTAAAGAGTAGGGGATACCACAGGTCAGCGCGTGAGAGACAGGAATGAAGATATAAATGGGGTTGATAGAGCCGTGTATGACAGCTCCTTGACAAAAGAGACTCTTTCTCCGTTGCAGGGGGAGTCATTATTTATACATTAGTGATGTGGAGCTAATTGTATTCATCACCGCCGCTGACAAGCCTGCTGAGATGACATGCCGTCTGGCTTCATCGTACGCTGCCATTTATATACGCCGCTGCTACGGAATGCAACACACAAAGACCGGCAGTGCTCTCTCAGGCGTAGGCGCACAATGTGACATGTGAAAATTGACCACACTTGTCGTTCAGTTACGTTCCAGCAGTATAGGTGGTATATGCTGTAAACATGTAAAACTTTGTAATGAAATCAATTGTTGCACGCACGCCGAGTGTCAGGAGATAAATGGATTTGTGTTTGTTTACGTTCCCTCGGATATTGGAACGGGTGAGATAGGCTAATGAAGATGGAAAAAGAACAGAGGACTTCCCTGCGGGTTGACTGCAGACAGGTGTACAAATGGCTTTTACGTTTACAAATAGTTATGTTGTCTCCCGCCAGGGCGTTTAGTCTGGATGTCTATTCTAAAATGCGAGTCATTGCCCTTGATCCCTCAAATAACACTAGACCAAAACAACGTGGTGGAAACATTGCTGAAACCTCCCTATGTTCCCCAGGTTCTTCTACGTTCCCCAGGTTCTGTGTTCCCACTTCCCAGGTGGACATTCAACAGGTTAGCATTCACCAGTGTCGGCAGGTTAGCATTCACCAGCGTTAAGGTTAAGGTTAGGTTTAGGTGGTAAGTGGGGAACATAGAAGCAGGGGAACATAGGTACGGTCCCGGGAACATGCAGCATGATAGTGCATGTGCAATTGCTTTAAGTTTTGCCCAAAACAGTGGCCTTGAAAGGGTCCAATGAGGCAATGGGCCGTGACTAGCAAAGCTCATTGAAAAATGGAGGTACAGAAAAACAATAGAATGTAACCGGCACAACTTTGGCTCTGCGTGTTCCCTCCCCTGCCTGCTCCCATCCCAAAACGCAAACCCCCAGGCTGGAATCTGTGCTCCCTCTTCCTCTCCCCATCTCTCCCTCTTAACTCTCCCCTTCTCCTCCGACAGAATCTAATCTAAGCAGATTCGCTCCCCCTTTGAACTACTTCACAATTAGGCAAAGAGGAAGGCTGCCCTGGCTACACTGTCAGCTACAACCACTCGGCTCAGCTGGAGTTTGTCTTTGATCCTGTAGACGAGGCTGGAGCACAATGCTGAGGCTCCACCATACAGTGCCCCCAACGCAGTGGCGTCAGTTCAGAAAAAGCTAAGGTTTGGCAACATGACTGGTGTCTTGCGCGCGTGCAAGACACCAGTCATGATACATTTATTTTAAGAAGTACATTCTATTTTTTTCCCCTGTTTCTACGGTTTCTTGGGCTGGATATGGCAACCTGGAACAGTTGTTCAAGTGCAGCTAAACTTGGAATGTTAGTAAACGTGCCACAATTAACAATAATGAATTGCACCTGTGCAGCTGACCTGCGGAACCTGGGAATATACATACCATTTTGTCAAGATGGGGAGAATAAAAGTGTGGAAGTGACCATTGTGTAAAATTTTGCATTTGTAGTTATTTTAATGTAATTTAACAACATAATAACCAGCACAGATAGACAAAGAGACATTCATGGATTTATATTTAAAAGTAACTTTTAAGGGGATTCCAGACGGTACGCGGTCACCGCCTGCTAGTAATTCATTTTCAATGAGAGGCGGGCGGCTATTTCGTCCGCGCAGCGAAGTTTAGAGGCGGCGAGGCGAGCGGGCGCAGTCCTGTGAAAATCCCCGCGAGCGTGCTCGTTTGTGCATGCGTACGCGGGCGGTGAGAGATGGATTGTGTTCATCTTTGTGAAATACCGTGCAGCGTTTACTCAAAGAGCGAGTGTGTTTGTGTATCACCGCGGCGTGTTCCTCGCAGATCCAAGCGGGAGCCCCGGCGGCAACCGCTGTCCGTCTGTAGAGCGCCTTATTCTCCCCCTGGACCCAGGGTATGGCAGCTGCATACCCCTGCCATACCCAATTGACGCCCCTGCCCCAACGTCTTCCATTCAGATCGCTACGACACGAGGGGGAGACACAAATTGCTGGATCGTTCGCATCCTTACTCACCATTTCTCCCCTTCAAATACAAATTCAAAAAGCTACTAAAGGAAAACAAAACAAATGGTGGCGTCACCATCATAAGCCGTGCTGGTGTTGGGACTCAGCTTGACGCAGGCTGTAATCTAGCAGTGCTTACTGTACTTTTACTTGACACATCTCATGCTGTAGGCTGGGCGGAGTAAATGCTTATGTTTGCTGTGCAACGGTAGCTTGCTTTGAAGATTAGACTGACTGGTGTGTGTATTAAAATGCCTCTCTGACAGAGACAGCTGTGGAACATCTGTCACCACCCCCTGACAGAGATAATGGTGGGTTGCCTTCATAGAAAAGGACTAATTCTGACAATAGTTTAAGTGTAGTGTGCTGACCTGTTTGTGTGTACAAAATGCCCAAGTGTTGGTGCATGCAAATGCACAGTGTGGGAATTAATCTTAGATTTAAATGAACGAATTGCAGAATCTCCATATTTATACATCTTTTTCATTAAGTTTATAGCAGGACATAATAGCTACTTAAACCTAAATAGTGTGTGGTAAAGCGAATTTTAAATGTAGCACACTCTAATGGTTCTCGAATACCCCTTTTATTACTACTGTATATTTTGATCTGAGATACAGGCATGTTGACTGAAGGGGCACAGATTAATTGATATTAATGACAAATCTTTACATTACCAATCTAAGGAGCACATTCCTAAGATGCCAATGTGATTAAAAGGCTAAGAGTTAAGAAGCAATAGGCTCTTTATGCCAATGTAAGCCCATAATTACAAATAATTTGCGGCACAAAACATCATTTGGGAACTCAGAAAGACAAAGATAACAAAATTACTGCAAGCATACAGGAACTATTCATTTAAATTATAGTTCCACCGAGATGTTTAATTGACTGTGACTCAAAGCAAATGAACAATGATGTAATCTTAAAATATTTACAGGAAAGATCTTAAGACTTCCCTTAATTCATTCATGTAATAGTTTAAACCTACTGCTTTGAGCTGCAATGACACATCAGTAATACCAAATATGACTCTTTGGCTATGTAAGAGGATTGTTAGTGTGGTTGCCCTGTTCTATAGTACTTTTCCGACTTTATTACATTTTACAAGCAATAAAAGATTACAGCAGAACATAATATACTGTATACTTTTTAAATATTTCTCATGAAAATATGGAGAAACTTAAAGTGATAGGCATCATTTACTGTAGTTAAGGCTGAGCAAGGCGCTTCATTTCCATAGACAAATACAAAAGACTACGCTCATGGTTCATGATTTCATATAGAGCATTGCAGTTGAAGCCCCACCCCGTCCTCACTCTGGTGTCGGAAGCGTTTTCCGCATTCATTTCTTCCATGGACATTTCATAAAGTATTTATTTAAACGTTTTTAAGCCTTGGACAAAGCCATCTCGGCTGGAGAGGGATCATGTCAATATTCACATTTTTTTGAATGCAAAGATTAATTAGAAAGCTGAAAAAAAGGGCAGGGTACAAGACTGTGTACATCATTATTTTTAAAATTGCGGAAACTACACTCCCAGAATGCATTGCGAATGTTGTTGTTGTTTCCTGAAATATAGCCCTTAAATCACGCTCAGTTTAGTTATCCAGGCCAGCATATGGCCTGAAATGTAGTGAGTGTCATCTCTGTGGACGCTCTTATCGTCATCCTTAACATAGTGCATCATATTTGTAAAAGAAAGACGATCGCTCACGGAGTTCTTCTGAAGCGCAAGAATCCGCCGGGAAGACAGGGGGCAGTAGCTACTTCCGTGGTAACCGCAAGATATGTGAAAGAAGAAGAAGCTAGACCAATCACAGACGTCGATTTCATGGGATGTACATGTTTAGCAGTATGGGAAATGCAGTTCTTCTCCGTGCAATCTTGATTAAAATGTGTTTTTAATAAAACTAGAGTGATTGCATACATACTCGGGGGTTCTACAGGAGCATATAGAACCATTTTACAACCACCAGCCTAGTGGTAAGTGTACATTGAATTGCTACGACTTTGTGGCTGATAATGAAAAACCCTATGGTGAAAATGAATGGAAAATGGACTTCCAACACCTCACTGCGATGCTCTATAGTGTACATTATGAAGATACTGTACTTCTGGTCTAACTCCATCCAATGGTAAAATAACCTATTATAACCGTAATATTATAATAATAATTATAATACCGGTAAGTATAATAGCAGTGTTTTAGGATAGTGTATTATGATAAGTAATGGGATGACTGCGTGGTTTTGGAAGATAATGCATGATGTGGAGGCAAATTATACTCTGACACAAAGCAGACGTGGGTTTGACTCCAAAGAGTACATTGTTTTTCGATAACTGCATCAGCTCGGAGTTGATTATGCAGCTTATACAATAGTCACTTTTCAACAATTTAAATATAGAATTAGTGTTTATACTGTATACTGTATACTGTATATCTGAATCGAAACTTTGTCAACATATATATTTTTTCTCTTTTTTTTTTTTTTGCAACCTATTTTTCACCCAGTGCCAATTATCGAATGTAATCCTGGGCGCTACACTCCCTCTGCCAACCTGGGGAGAGCAACAGACTGACCTCATGCTTCCTTCTATGCCTGAGTAGTCCAAGCCACTTCTTTTTACCTGACAGGGGAGAAATTCCCCAGCTGGACGTAGCATGTGGAAGGAACACGTTATTCCCACCAGTTCCATTCCCCACCATCAACAAGTAGGACTTATTGTCGATATCAGCCGGTAACACGCGGGAGTCTGTCCCCGTTACAATGCGCTAGACCCCTGGGAGATGGACTGCTGAGGTGGAGCCACACCTACCATCAGCTCCCAGTACCTGCCGCACGACTTGCCAAGCCGCGCTACTCATACGCTGAGTTGGCGGTGCCCGGAATTGAACCCATGACCTTGCGGTACAAAGGCAAGAGCTCTACCGACTGAGCTACCCGGGCACAAGCTATCAGGCGCCCAGAATGGCCAGGGGGAGGTAGTATATAAGAGACCAGGATTACTGCATGTTCTTTGTGAGGGTACCTACCCTAGGAGACACGGGGAGAACATGCAAACTCCACACAGAAAAGCCCTTTTGCCAACCCCACTTAGGGTATGGGCACTGATGACGCAGAAGAGAGAACACGCCCCCCAGCACCCACAGGGTCCCCAGTGAGAATCGAACCCATGACCTTCTAGCTGTGAGGCGACAGCACTACCGACTGTGCCAACTTTGGAAAAACTATTACCTTAGTACTCCAGCAATTGGCGGAAGCCATAGCCATATGGTAGTATAGAGTACTAACTGAGTCAGTCAGGTCAGGTAGTCAGGTCCTTTACACACACATACACAAACACGGCCCACTCAAATACAAACACATATATTTTATGTTCCCTGGACCTGCTTAACAACCACTGTTATAGACAATCCTTTCATGTGGATGGGAAGACTAGGATAGGTGGGTGGTCATGTAGAAGGAGGCGGAGGGACTGGGTCAGGGAGGTGGTGCTAAGGTGCCAACCAGTGTACTTAATGAACTGGTAGGAGTGTCCCATAGAGTTATTATATATTATATATATCTAGAGGTAACTGGAAATCCCAGCCCATTTATTTGTATGCTCACCCAGCTCATAGTCCCTTTTTACCGCTTTTTAGCCCTTCTTCTGTCGGCTTAAATAACTGTTAATACAGTACAATTATTGTAATGCGTTTTCAGTTAGAACACTGATGAGGCTGCTACGTCAGGTGTGCAGGTAATCTCAAAATAATGAGCATCAATGCATCATTCATCCATCCGATCAGAATAGAGTATTCTCTGTGGTCACAGTTTAAAGTCACAGATAATAACTACAGTATGTTGGAGCTAATTTAAACCATCTGCAATCCCCTACTTCATAGTCAAATGCATCTTTTTCCAGTACATTCACTGTCTCACGGCAAGTACTTGATTAATTTTCAATCAATTTCTTGAGGCCATTTTCCTGAAATGGTCCCAAGCAATCCAATGCCCTTTCCGCTGAAAGCAGACGAATACTTATGATTTTCTTTTATTGCTTGACTCTCCTTTTTCTCTGTGTGGGAGGACATAATTCCCTTTGTATTTATCAGGTGTGTCAAAATGTGGCACCTCAAACAATGCTAAATGGCAGACACAGTACATCATCATGAGACCAAGGCAAAGTGGACAGCATCAGTGACAATTTTATTTTCGTGCACCTTCTGACCTCCCCATGTACAGGTTCCACAACTTCTTTCCAAGACTGAACAA
This sequence comes from Nannobrachium achirus, assembly GCF_963921795.1. NCBI lineage: Eukaryota > Metazoa > Chordata > Actinopteri > Myctophiformes > Myctophidae > Nannobrachium > Nannobrachium achirus. Next base: position 31,758,771 of record NC_137823.1, read on the forward strand.
AATTAATTTCTCTCTCTTTTCCCGTAGATGGATTTCTTTTCTTTTTTTGCCCTTCAATTTCCTGGAGGTCCACACTATAGCATTCACTGCCTTCCCCATTAATGCAATGTGAATGTGCTTGACGGGGCGGAGACACTGAGGGTAATTGATCATCTCCATGTTTGGGGCACAATTGCTCCCCTGGAGAGTGAAAAGAGGGGTAACACACAGCGCCTCATTGTCAGAGAGAGGGAAGAAGGAAGGCAATCAGAAGAACTGCTGATAAGGGATTCTTGGCCCTCTCATTTCCACGTCAGTCCTTCTGTATGTGCGTCTGCAATGCATAGTGAGCATCAGCAGTGACAAAAGGAGGTCTGGACCCTTATCAGTTGAGAAGAGCGCGGTGGTAGCAGGAGGGGAGACGGGGTAGAGTTTCACCCTCGTCAGCAGGTTTCTCACAGGCAGACGGCGGGCGAGGTCAGTGTGCTGCCGAGCTGCTTTAAGGCACATAACATGGCTCGCCTTAACACATGTTAAATAGTTAACATGCCTCGTCTTCACCTCCAGGCAGCTTGAGCCAGGCCGCAGTTCAGCCAAGCGGCATGAATAAAACATGGCATAGCTGGACCACTGAAGGGCATAAATAATGGAAATGGCGAGCACATCCTTTCATACAGAGAAACAACACAGTGATGATGAGACACTAATGCGACATTTATATTGGAAGTTCCACCAGTCGCAGAAGGGCTTCTACATGCTGCAGAAGCCTTCTTTAGCATATAAGCCTATTGAGACCCAATAGGCCTGGCCAATCTCTCCATCGTTATGGAACGCATGTCTCTTCGCTTATGCAAAACCCATTGTCAGAGTACTTGGTGGCGGTGCAGTACCCATTATTATCATAGTATGAGGCCAGTCCATGACGTATGTCAGCAGCACTATGATGGTCATATTGTTGACATTTGGGCATTTCCATGGGCATGAAATGGACACTCCCTTGGGTCCTCAGCACACACAGTTTGCAAGGGTTGGGCCTGAACCGCGGTCTGGCGGTCCGGGCAGCTAGGCGCATCGCGGGTTGAGTCCCGTTCTTGACGATCTTTACGGCATGTCTCTCCCCATCTCTCTCTCCCTGTTTCCTGTCCATCTAGAAGACTCTGTACAACTATCAATAAAGGCAGAAAAGCCCCCAAAAATATAGTTTGCAACGGTTGAACAGTTCTGAGATTTCAAGCATTTATACATAGTGCATTTAAAGATAGATGACAGCTAATCTACTAAATGTATTTTGTAGATAATTTGGTAACACCAAACATTCATTTGGAAAGTGATTTCACAAGCAGAGGGAACATTTATCATCTCTGTAATGACATTGCTTTGGAAATGTTAATGATTCACAAACAAACCCCAACCACTTAAGCCCTATATACTTCATCGTGCAATGAATAGTCGATCTACAAGCTCACAATGTGTCACATTGTGATGGTGTTGTGAGCTTGTAGATCAGCCATTTTCACAATTTATGATTTATTGATCATTGAAAAAAACCTGCTCTGAAAATGCAAGAGGGTCCTGATCCAGCAAAGGTTTTGAAGCTGTGGTACAAACAACTATGCATGGCAATATGGAAAATATCACTATCAACTAGTAGCCACACACACTACTGCATCCCATTGCATCTATGTGAAAGCACCACATTTCCACTTGGTGCGTCCAGTGCACACGATTTTATTCACTTCAATGTTCACTAAAAGTTAGCGAAATGAATGCTGCGCTTGCTGTAAACCTGCACAGACGGAATAGAGGAGTAGAAGTTCTCAAATGGTGTCAGAGTGCGAGTGGCCTCAGAGTGTAACATTTCAAGTGCTGACATTTTCTCATTCAAACCAGGGGCTCTGAAATCCTTTTTCTTAATTTGTCTATAAAGCTGCTGACTATGAAGACCATTTCGCATACAGAAGGGAGAAGGCAGTAGGAAAAGAAAACAGCTGTGTGTGTGTGTGTGTGTGTGTGTGTGTGCGTGCGTGCGTGCGTGCGTGCGTGCGTGCGTGCGTGCGTGCACTTAATCACATGCACTCATGCCTTAATGAGTGCCACAAGGGCTGGCACTAGGTTTTTGAGGAGCTCAAGCTAAAATGTGATCCTGCATGAGAAAACAGGATATGGCCACGGTACCAGTTCCAAGCCCTGGCTAATACAACTCTGGACTGCACCCAAGTCTGAGAATGCTTCTTTGATCTTGTCGGCAGTTTACGCAGTTAATGAAGGCAGTGGGCTGACAGGGTTCTGTACTGGTTGGATATCCCCATCTTCACTAACCAATCATCTATTCAATGTTTTAATTTCCACCAGTCATGACCGCCTCATGCAGAGCATTTTTTGACACTCTGTATACTTTAGGCGTCTATTTCTGCCAAACATGTGCACCTGAACAATGCGAAAGCATTCTATTGATGCTTGCAATAAACGCATTCTTACATTCTTGCATTCTTACATTGCCAACGCATCAATTACAATTAATTCATTTCATATTAGCATTGCTGTATCTATATTTTTGACCCAGCAGATTTGGTCACATTTTCTGAAAACCCATAATAACTTTATGAAATTAATAAACTTGGTGATTCTTTTGTGTGTGACAAAGTATTTGCTCTAATCAAGCCATCTCAGAAAAAATATTGGAAAGTCAAAACTGCCATGACATAGATGTTCTTTATAAGTGTATGTAAACTTTTGATCGCAACTGTATATCAATGCAGCCTAGACGGGTCACATACTGTACTTCTCGAGATTAGGCAGCTGTAATGTCACAGCTATAGCTGTAGAAACGCTGGTTGATAGCGACTCTGATCAGTGCCTTGTTCTAGCTTTCTGTTATTCTCTCTGCTTCCCAAGAGCAATCAGAACCGAGGACGTAAACCAGAATAACAATAATCTTGTTTGGAAAGATACAGTAATTAATTCATAGTGTCTCTCTCGTGCTTATGGTGTCACGTACACGAACGTTTGCTGATCACCTATCATTAATTGCCATGCACAATCCTCCACCACTTGATTTCCTGGTTTTCATTGTCGAAGCACACAAATTATATAATATATAATAATCTGATAATAAAGCTGATGTGACATCTCACCTGTTAAGTAGGTATTCCACTGCTCTCTGACTGCCTGGTGCATTGTCCTAGTCGTCTAACACCTAATCTAGCCGTCCTCTTCAAATAGGAAACAAACTATCATTTGTGCACACTCATGAAGGCTGGACGGGCAAAACATTTTGTTGCATAGCATAGCATTCATTAAAGTAGGCAAATGGAATGTTTTCGAGTAGGACCATGTTATATAAACATTTAATTGGTTAACCATGTCTTTGTAAAACAGAAAATAAATTTGTTATCTGCGTCATTCTTTGTTAGTGCCAAAAGTTCATTCGGCAATACAGTGTAACAGGAGCCGGTTGCCTCTTCACCAGAATCTGCATATTCCTGGACTTTGCAATGATTGCAAATATCAAGTTCACAAGGAAGCCAATCGCCAAGTGAATAACCTACATGGCTTTGCAACACCAGCCGAGGCTCAACAGACAGTCAGTCATGCCCCTTCGCTTTTTCGCCTTAGTATCTACAAATTAAGCTATAAATTAATTATATTAATTATTTCCAATATTTTGTAATTAATTGGCCACATAGTTAGAGACAGAAATGCATTTGCTACAGCCTAATTAAAAAACAAGTTTGAAAAAGTACAGTGATGGATCAGCACAATCACGGACTATAACTAGATGCTCACATAGCATGAAGGACAGGAATGGAATTACCATGAAAAAGTGTTGTTTCATGGGCAGTGCTTCATGTGGAAGAAGCTCTATATAATCAGCAACTGTGTATTTACATTTTCAGGAGCTGGTTAAGGCAGATGGTGAATCCAATGCTACACGATGTAAGTGCTTGGGAATGCAATTGATCTCAAGCGAGCAAGCAAGCAAGCAATAAAATATTTAAAATAAACAGACATTTTCTTCCCCATTGCAAAGGAAAATAAGGTAACCATACTATACTATATTTGTGGCCAGTGTACATAAACTTCTGTAACGCTATTCTATTAATCAACAGATGGACGCTGTGGACACAGCCCATTGTGGATGAACGTTGCGAAGTCTGCTTCAGCCGACTTAGCAGCGCCGTCCGAGTTATGTTCTGATAGGGACAGAATCGTAATCCTCCCCATACTTTCGGTACCAGCAACATGTATACACAGCCTCGCACACGGTCCAAGTGAACACAGTGGACACTGCCAACCCCCGGTTCAGCCAATCACAAGCTGCGTCTCATCTCCTACAGAAAGAAAACGCGTCCCGGTGAAACGTTTCACCGTCGGGTGAAAAGAAGCAGTTGCCTAAAAACAAGTTTTAATCTTATGTACCGGTACAAAAGACGTAACAATAAAGTACAACCTTGAACCTTGAACCCTTGAGCCAGGCAGAGGTGACATATGAGTGTGTCAATCCTAACCACATGACCAGCTTAAAGGTGACCAGTGGAAATAGAAGAGCAAATTAAATGTGACAGACTGTCACAACGGTTTTTCATTATTTCTGATGTGTTCGAGAGAACAGCCCATTCGTGATGAGATCCCCTGTAGCCTGCCTATCTGTCTATTTCTTCTTTAGTCTGATTCAATCGGTGCTGCATTACAAGAGTCCACTAGATGGCATAGCACTAGTACTTCTCTCTTGTTCTGTGTCAAACATCTCGTCAGGGTTTTTATTGCGACCGTCAGGTCGCACTTACTATCAAAACCTCCATCAGCTGTCAGTCTGTCCGTCCGTCCGTCCGTCCGTCCGTCCGTCCGTCCGTCTGTCACACGTCACACTTTTGCCCTGCTCATATCTCCGCAACCGTTGCCCCGATCCATACCAAATTTTGCACACATACTCCTTGCCTGTTAAATCACAACCTCCACCCATCAATTCACACATGACCTTCTTCTAGCGCCGCCATGAGGCCGATTCTTGCAAAACACATTTTTGGACACAGCTCCTACAATTTTTGCCCTAAAATCACACAAATCTGTACACAGCATGTCTACACTCATGTCATCAACATGGATCTGTCTCATATAGCGCCACCATCAGGCCGATTTTTTTCAAACACATTTTTGGACACTGCTCCTACACATTTTGCCCTAAAATCACGCAAATCGGTACACAGTATGTCTACACTCATGTCATCAACATGGATCTGTCCCATATAGCGCCACCTTCAGGCCGATTTTTTAAAACACATTTTTGGACACTGCTCCTACAGATTTTGCCCTAAAATCACGCAACTCGGTACACAGTATGTCTACACTCATCTCATCAATATGGATCTGTCACATATAGCGCCACCAACAGGCCAATTTCTTCAAATACATTTTTGGACACTGCTCCTACACATTTTGCCCTAAAATAACGCTGCGACCTGACGGTCGCTTATCTCCCTATTAGGGAGTCTTACTGGTTGTCACTATATAAATATGTTAACATGATTTAAGTTTAATTGTCGCCGCCAGGAGAGTATGTTTTCGCCCCTGTCCGTCCGTCCGTCTGTCTGTCCATGTGTCCATGCGTGCGTCCGTCCGTTTACAGCTAATCTCCGGTGCCGTTGGCTTGGTCTTGGCCAAACTGAGCACACGCACTGAACACACTCCCTGGCTGCCAATTCAGAACCTCTTCCCCACATTTCTCACAGGGCCCTGTTCTAGCGGCACCATGAGGCCGATGTTTGCAAAACCCATTTTTGTACACTACTCCAAGAGATTTTGTCCACAAATCATGCAAATTGGTAGTATGTGATCAACATGGATCTGTCTGATTTTCCATATTCCATCCTGATTGGCTACAATTGGCTTCCAAAGTGGAAAACTTTGTATGCACACTCCCTGGCCTAGAGGCTAAGGAAAAACCTTTGCCATGCATTTTTCACATTTGCCTTTTTTTCGCCACCGGGAGGCCAACTTATGTAAAACACATTCTTTGCTATTACTCCTTTCAGATTTTCTTCAACAATCACACAAATCAATACACATTATCTCTATAGTCAAGTGATCAAGACCGATATGTCTGATATTTCATATTCCATCCTATTTGGCTAATATTGGCTTGCAGGATTGCTCAGTTTTTGAACAAAATGCCTCAAATCATCAACGCAACTTGCGATTACCGCCAATTTGCCACACATATTCTCACTATAGGTCAAGGAACAAATGCTATAGCGCCACCAGCAGGTAGACTTTAGCAAAACACATTTTTGAAACACAACGCCTCAAATCATGCATGCAGCGTCCGATTGCCATGAAAGGCCCAACATTGGTCGAAGAACACATGCCACCCTTTTCACATTGGCCTATTATAGCGCCACCAGGACGCCTGCCCAAGTTCATCAATTTAATACATTGATTCTGTATCCTTCTTTTATGTACAGTATCCATGACATGACGTGGATATTAAATCCTTGTTCGTTTTAAATGAAAACATAGCCTACACCTACCAGCAGTTCGATCAGTCTCCATCTTTAGGTGATGGTGGACCTGGAATATAAAAACAAAGAATTGTCACTTGGTGATTTATTTGTGTAAATGTCAGACTCGACGAACACGGAAAATATAAATTATAAAACACTGCGGTCAACATTGATAAACATTGGACAAGATACATCTTGGTCTGAATGCCTATACATGATTTGAATGCTTTAACATTTGACATTTAAGGCCAAACATTTCAAAGATCATAGCATAAACAATAAGTTGAAGAGTAAATTTGGTCTGATCATGATTCATGTACATGTCAGGCCATTTTCAAAAGAGCCAACTTTTCATTTTTCACATTTTGGAAGAAAAAGAAAGAATGTTTTGCCAATTTCACACTGAGGTGCCCACTGCCCAGTCTTCAAAAGTACTACATTGTTGTATTCCTTTTCACAACTAATGAATGTGACTTGTCATTGTGACTTGCTAGTAACCATATTGAATAATAGATCTGGTCCAGAACTCCTTCTAATGCTGTGGACCCGAGCTAAATGCAACACAAATCTCAGCAGCTCCACTATCCTTAAGGCTGCTCCACAACCACAACGCAATTCTGCGTTTCTTGGGTTAAGCCCTTGTTCAGTTTTTTTTTGTTTGTTTTAGTTTTAGTTCCTTACCTACATCAGGAGGACTGCAGTCATGGTAGGTCACAGACTCTGACAGGTAACCACATTTCGTGTAACACAAGAGGCAGCCAATTACATTTTGAACCGAAACAAAGATAATTTATGCTTTGTAGTGGCGTCCTAGAATTAAAATGCTGGCTATTGTTGCTTTGTCCTTGAAACTAGCGAGTTATTGCGAGTATAAAAACAGGTAACAAAATTCATTATGTATAGTAAACAGTGTCCAGTGTCCACTAGCCTACTGCTCAGATAGCCCTGAAACATGACGGTTGTTGTTGATAATCATTATCTGACGTACGACTGGTCATCGACTCATCGTTTACCTGCGTTGGTGGCGGCGGGTGCAGGCGAATCCAAAAGCCCTATACAAACTACACCAACAGTCCAATTTCACAAACAAAGTGCCTTAAAGTCACAATAAGTTATAAAGCCTGGCCAGCATTGTATAATTATTGGCCGGCACTGTGTTCGTTAATAAAAAGCCTTTTTATCAGATATTTTTTCGTTTTCCCATGCATTTCCTGGTGTTCCACAATCCGCATGCGCACCAGTGCTCAGAATACACTGTTACTTTCACATGTGTTGTCAGTAAATGACAGCTACTATGATACTAATTAAGGCAATAGCAGAACCTTTCCAGTGAGCCAACTTATAGCTAATTGCTGACTCTGACATGAGTGAAACACAACTTTAATTAGTACCCTATCATTCATTGGTAACACCTGTGAAGTAAGGAACACTAGTGTTCATAATCTTTTTAGGGGGTTCCAAATGCACCCTTTACCATACCTCTTGTTGATGTGGGGTCCTTCCTTGAAATAAAAAAGAACCACTGAGCAAATCCAAACAGCAGTTGTGTAAATGATAATAGTATTTATTTGTGTTCCATTCACGTCTGCCAATATTGTTGTTGATTAATATCATTGGCTTGTTATTTTATGTCAATATAAGGAGCCAGAATGCAACGAAAATAAAAATAGGAATGGCTAAATAAGAATTATTTAATCTTTCAGACATGCTGTGCTTCTTTGCCGTTTTCATTCATTAATAGGCCTCCGTTTATTTTATAATGTAATATTTTAATATGTATCACAAAGCTTTTGCAGCATATGCTATGAAAAAGGTTTATTTGCTATTTTACAAATCAAAATGTATGTTGTGTTGTAGGTAGGCCGCATGATGTGGGTTGGGTTGGGCCATCATCAAACATCATGATTCTGCTGCCATGATATTCATGTCTCTTGAACGGAATATTTCAAGCAAGGAGGGTAATGGAATGGAAAGATACAAACCTATTGACATATTGATTGCAAGACCTTGCGGTGATGGAAATGCTCTGCATTCTCTAAATTGTATATGGACTAAAGTATAATCTTCCAATTTAAACTGCTGAAGGGTGCTGTAAATAGATTTGCCAGTGAAAGAGAGTGATAATGACTTGTGGGTATTTGGACAGAGATATGCCATCAGATTCAGTGGACCGGACCCATATGAATAATTCTTAAAGTGAAGAGAAAGGATCACATCAGTCTTTGGATCCCCATTAGCTGCCACCAAGGTAGCAGCTACTCTTCCTGGGGTACACAATAAAGACAACAACCCTTATCGCATGTAACACAACTCAATAAAAACATGCAACAGTTAAATACATTTCAAGATAAATAAAAGTCAAGCACCTTAGGTGCATCAGTGATCGTTGGTAATGTATTACAGTAGTGCATGTTGTTTTTACATTTTTTTACCTGTGTGAGAGAGCACAGACAGTGCAGTGTCGTAAAACGTGTTAGCTTTTCCATATAGATTGTTTTATTTATTGAGTCAATTCTATAGAGTGCTGTTATATTGGATGTGTAGCTGCAAATAGCACATTAAATGCATATGTGTAGGCGTACGTGGTTTCAACCAACAACAAAAAACAATAGCAAACTGTGACATTAGGCAGAATACAAAACAGGATACGGCACAGCAACATCGCACAGCACGAACCGACAAAAACGTGTGTTTGTGTTATTTTTGGTTTGCTAACTGTTAAAAGAAAAAAGAATAACATTGTGTAGGCATTTTTGCTGTCAGCCAAGGAAATACTATTTCTAGCGGTGATTGCAGTGGATATGCAACCAAATTGATGTATTTATTTATTGGCACACATGGCTGCAAATTGCAACTCGTTTGTAACAGCTTTTACTATGTATTCAAACCGCAAGCAATTCAAGAAGTCAGGCCCAGCTAAATCAATTTATTTTCTATTCATTTCTGAATATAATTGCCTAATTTCTTATGCAGGCAGTCACCATTGCTATAGGCTCACCACAACACTGTTGATGTTATAGTGAGCATGCTCAACAGACAATTGATGTGGTTATTGTCACAATGTAGAGCAGTGAACAAGCTTGAAAGTCAACGTCAAACATCATACATATCTCCTTTACCTGATACAATTTCTTTACATTCATGCAGATGCTTAAAGGACGACTTCAGCCATTTTCAACCCATCTTCGTATAATTTCTCCAAGGGAGGGCTGTGGACCGGTCAGAAACCCGCCTACCAGGGACAGGTAGGCAGGTTATTTCTAACAAGATTCAAGATTTCAACTTTTTTATTTTATTGTTTTAATGAATGCGAGAACAATGGCTTCTATTATAGCATGCCAACGTTCCAGATATAGAAAGCCTGGAGTTTGGATTCCCCATCAACAATGTCACTGCAGGCGGGTTTCTGAACTGTCCACAGCCCTCCTTTGAGACAGAGAGTGAGTAGATAAAATGGAGCCATTTAATTATGACCATCTTTGAGATGGACCAATTATATGAAGATGATAATGGCATCCTTTAAATGTGAGTGTTTAGGTATATGACAAGCCGTTAATATTGGCACTTGCATCACCTAAACATAATATAAACATAGTGGAAAGAACAACGGAAGCAAATTTTTATTCATCATTTAAAAAAAATGTGTGCTTGTAGATCTGCTATTCTCACTAGTTTTGTGCGACAGTCTTGAATGATGAAGCAGGGCTTTACTTTACGAAAAATGTACAAATTTGAAACTTGGATTGGGATTTTTTCTGCCTGACAGTGACGATATGCAGGAAATGCATGGAGTGAGATACAGTCCTGCAGTATCTCTTGTGCACTACACTAACCCACCGCTCTACACTCCCCTGTCCCGTCCTGTGCTGTGCTATGCTCTCTGTTCTGCTTTCTCTCTCAGTGGTGATATACAGAGTGCTGGATCGGTGTTGTGATGCTTCGTCAGCTCCATCAGATTGTGCAGATCAGATTGAGGCGCAGCCAGATGTGACCCTGAATGTGAGAGAGCGGAGTCATCGCCCCACACATGGCCCCACAGGTGCTTGTCTAAATGTCTTGAGAGAGACAGAGAGAGGAGCGAGATTAGAAGAATGTTGTTCTCCTCAAAGTAAGGCGTTTTTTTTTTTTGCCTTTTTTTTTTACAATTTATTTCCCTTGATGCTAAAATATTGACTGCATGTCTGAGGGATTCTCTTGAAACTTGTCCATGATTGATTTAGTTGGTTTTTGGATATCAGGAAGGACAGACACTTTGCTGCAGCTGTTTTGTGCAAAATCTGTAGGCTAATTATGGTTTACTTCAGCAAAAACACATCTGCGCAAAAATATGTCCTAAAGATATATAGCTAAAACTATAACGCAAGGTATTAGTTTGAATTTTTCCTCCCAGTCATTATCTGGGTTCCAGGTAGTAAGAAATACAACTCAGGGATGACTGGAAACAAGCAGAGAGATTACAACAATAAAAAATAAAAATAAATACCTGGGGGTAAAAACATAATGTAAAAACAAAGCAGAGTCAGACATTAAAAGCGATATTGAATAGGTGCGGTTTTAGGGATGTTTTGAAATTGCGTGTGAGGTGGAGTCTCTGATAGGTACAGTATGTAACCTCGTTCCTAGGCTCTTCTCATCTCCCAAGGAGAAAAGTCAGGGAGCTACAGTATAGCACAAAGTGTCTAGAGCATAACTTCCGTTTGTACTTTAATTCCCTCTGTCCTCATAAGCAAGAGTTTATGTCCATGATTCGGAAAACCCGACCATTGAAGCTACTATGAAAAGCTCCACCGGCTGTCCGTCCATCTGTCTGTCCATCACTTTGCACACACACTCCTTGGCTGTCAAACCACAACCTCCAGCCTTGATTTCTCACATGGACCTAGCGCCACCATGAGGTCGATTTCTGCAAAACACATTTTTGGACACTGCTCCTACAGATTTTGCCCAAAAATCACGTGAAGAGGTTCACAGTATCTCTAAAGTCATGTCATCAACATGGATCTGTCCCATTTCCCATATTCCCTCCTGATTGGCTACGATTGCCTTCTAAAGTTTGTGTATGCGACCTGACGGTAGCTTATCTCCCGATTAGGGAGTCTTACTGCCTGGTTATCAAACCTCCTTGATAGTGCGTGCCTTTGCCTTTCATGCGCCCAGGTCTCACTGCAGCCTTGCGCTGTCTCACTGATTGACAGGACATGCAGCTAGTCTCTCTCTGTGTGTGTGTGTGTGTGTGTGTGTGTGTGTGTGTGTGTGTGTGTGTGTGTGTGTGTGTGTGTGTGTGTGCATTGCCAGATTTACACTGACTATTTTTTTTACGTCTGTTGTTTCGCTTCTTGCCCTTAAAGCGTCTTACTCGTTTCCTTGAAGGTAGTTCCTGTACTTCTGCTTTCAGTAGCAGTTCTTACCCAGCGTAGGTATGGCATTCAAAAGAAAAGGGTGGGATACACAGTTTCTCACAGTTCAGTTTTTAAAAAGTTGGTTTGCATAGAGTCAGTGTTTTATTTCCAAGAGGCAGTTTGTGAGGGTGGAGTGGGTAGCAGAGATTATTGATTTGGTGGACGTATAGCGCTGCATATCATTGACATAGCAATGGTAGCCTCGCGTTGCCAGACAATCACACTGCGTGTCCACCGAGGGGGCAGATTCGTGTCTGCCAATGCGAGGCTATAGCAGTGGAAATGGAGGCCATGATAGCAGATGATGTGACCAAGCTGAACCATACTGTATAGGCTACCGTAGAGGATGAAGAGGAGGGCACCAATAGCACCGAGCCTTGGGGGACACCTTGGGTTACTGGGGCTGTGGCAGATTTTGAGATGTTGATAATAATGTAGTGATGTCTCTCAGAGAGGTACTGTACTTGCCTGGCGTTGCCAGTCTCTATCACACACTTCATTTTGGGAAGAGAGTCTGGGATTTCAGGAAGAGTTTTCATTTCTGGGGTTTGCCCCAAACCACGTGCCCCAAGCTTACAGAAACCATGTGCCCCAAGCATACAACCCTGATTGGCCAACCCTTGAAGCTGGTTGAGGAAATAGAATCTCAATGGATCAGTGCCAGACCGTACTACAACACCACTACCGCCAGGGGGTGTTGTTGTGTTCGGTCTAGTTTATTAACCAGGCAAGTACTGTACAATTTAAACAGTCAATTTTACTAAGTCTAAGTGGTTAAACTGAAGTGATATTGATGAATTTCAAATATTATCAAAGTATTCTGCAGCAACCCTGGACTTGCATCACGGCACCCTAGGGTGCCACGGCACCCACTTTAGGAAACCCTGGTCTAAGGACAGGACAAGGTCATTTGTTACTTTCAGGAGGGTATTTTCAGTGCTTGGAGTGATCTGAATCCAGACTAAAATGGTTCACAGAAGTGGCTGGACGTAGTTTTTCAGTTGTGACGAGATGACGTTACAGTATTTTATTATATATTCTTTATTTTTATGGAAAATGATGGTTGGATATGAGTCTGGAATTGTTTGAATCGTCTTTTATGAGGATGGGGGTGTTGGCACTTGGCAGCCAGTAGTTTAATTGCAGGTTTGACAATACTTTAACAAGTGGTAAGGAAGAGTTGATTGTGCAGGTAATGAGGGGGCTGGTGGTTTGTTTGGGGACAGGTTTTAACAAGATTGGAGGGGATAGAGGCCTGGGCAAAGTTGGAGGGTTTTATTGTACTCAGTAATGTGGAGCGATCAGAGGGGGGGGGGGGGGGGGGGGGGATTGGGGAGTAGTGTGGGTAAGGGACTCGCTTGTTAGGTAGTTAAAAGCGGGCTGTTGGCAGTGGTGGAACAAGTACTCAAATGTTTTACTTAAAAGTATCAATACTGCAATATAGAAATACTCTGTAACAAGTAAATGTAAAACTATACTTTAGTAAAAGTACAAAAGTATTGGCTTGAAAATATACTTAAGTACCAAAAGTAAAAGTTTACATTTTCAAATGTATAAACATATTTTCAAAATAGCAGATCTGCAAGCTCACAATGCGTCACGATGCGACGCATTGTGAGCTTGTAGATCAGCTATTTTCAAATGGACGAGATTGTATCTAGGGCTGAAAGTGGTAAATGCATGTTTTGAAATAATAATCGTAATCTTCAAAGTAACTAGTAACTACATTTTTCAAATAATTGTAGTGGAGTAAAAGTAAAATATTTGCCTCTGAGATGTAGTGTAGTAAAAGTTAAATTATTGAAAAGTGCAGTACTTGAGTAAATGTACTTAGTTACGGTACTTTACATCAGTTTGGAGGCGAAGGAGTGTGAATGAATAGTGGGTAGAAATCTATTTTGAGATACTGCCACTGTACAATCCTATCAACTCATAATAATATTATGAATCATCTATCAACTCATATCATGAGTTATAACTCATAATATGACTTTAGATGATTGTATAATGTATGTAGCCTCTTCAATAGCGCCGTGCTGACGATGACTCACCAACTGAACATTGGTAACAATAGAGGCAATTTCCTCAATCCTGACCTGTATAATCACCACAGCGCCTACTTGATACATAGCCGAGTTATTCAGTCATTATTTTCACATGGAAAGCCATGGAAACCAATTAAATCTCTTAAGCTTAGGGTAGTTTGCCCAAGTAGTCTAATGAGTTGGCGATCTCAGAGTACAAACAGCCCACTCCATCAGTCTATATTAGGGCTGTAACGATATAGTAACTGAATCGAAAATCTATTTTAATTTGCAATGATCTACTATATCAAATGCAAAAGCATATATCGTACCGTAATCGGTATCAAATTGTTTTGCAGTGTAAATAATTGATTGTATGGGAACTAAGTGTCGTTGCCTTGTATTTAGCAATTTTAAGCTGGAACATGAAAAAGAGGGGTTTAATTACTTTTCCATTCCATATAGCTACTGGGCCTATCGATAAATGTGTGTAATCTCTGTGTTCACGTCAAGGTGCAGGTTTATCCATAATGTGTTGAAATATAATTTCCATGTATTTGCTAGAGAATCAATGTGTTGACTTATTTATATCCATAATAATAGATTTGTACCTTAGAAATATGCACTGTTGACACGTTTCACACAGATTTTATTTCTTTGCTAAATAGTTACTATATCGATTTAAAATCATTGAATAAAATCGTATCGCATCGCCATGAATGAACCAATATCGTCCAAGTATCGTATCGTCAATCATGCACGTGATGCGTATTGTATCGTTGTTAAAATATATTGTACCCCCCTAGTCTATATGTTTAGTTTCTCGCTCTGCCTCCTCTGTAGACATGTAGACTACGGTAGTGCTTGAACACCATGTTCTGTGTATCACCCCTTTGACCCAAGGTATGCATCTAATTGTTATTACTTAGACCCTGTGTCTGTGTGCGCGCACGTTTTATGTGTGTGTGTGCGTGCGTGCGTGCCTGCATGTGTGTGTACAGGTATACTGTATACGAGTCTTTCACTCTAAGCCTGGGCACGCTTGTGCATTGTGGATGCATTACCGCTGATGTGGCGCTTTAAGGGGGTTTGGAGAGCAGCGATGGAGAACAGGTGGCGTCTTAATGATTCGCTCACGGCCTGCTTACTCTCCAAACCCTGATTGCACTGAAGAGAGAGCGCAACACCAGCCACAGTACACGACTACGCGCGCAAGCACAATCCAACCCCCTTCGCTGTCATTATATTCCCTCGCTGTGTGACACAGTGGCTGTGAATGCTAACTTGGCTAGGGGCTAACCTCCCTGTGGGCCTCTGCCTTTAATCTGCATGTAGATCTCTTTGATGTGCTGTCTAGGGAACGGAGGAAAGCATTACTCACACTCCCTCAGAGCTCATAGCTCACGGTCCAAGGTGACTGCACCTGGCTAAGGTGAAACTTCCACTTGTGAACCCGGGAGCTTTGGTGAGATGGGGGGGAGGGTTGGGTTTTGGGGGGGGAGGGTGTCGTGGAGGGTTGCCGCTTGCTTGTCACAGTTGATCAGCTGGCAGTCCTATAGTGATTGACCCGGGCAGGAAATCTTTAAGTCGCTCGCGCATGGATGGAGGAAGAGACGGCAGCACATCAGCGCGTCAGGGATGCAGATTGCTCATGCATGCTAACATGGCAGTCAAGGTCAGCAGGAGAGTCTAAGTGACAGCTCAGAATCCAGATGCCCGCAAGTTATGGTGGACATTGATTTAACACTAGTGCTGCTAAGTGGTTTTATGTTGATCCCATTCAAAGATGATGTATTGATGTAAAATATTTATTAGGGTCATACAGTATCTCCTTTATTTGGACCATATGCTGTGTAACTTAGCCTACCAGTATAAATGAATGGTGCAAAAACATTATCATTGTAACAAAGGTTACAGGTAAAGTAAATTATATCTTTTGGTCAAAACAAAAGAAAACATTTTCATGCATGCAAATCGAAAGCATTAAAATCGCTAAAACAATAGAAAGAAGTAAATGAAAACATTTTAACACTCATCTTTTCTTTTCTCTAATGACTACCTAAAATATGAACAAAGTTGTCCTTTAATAGGGAGCCAGTTACTGGTGTAACACTCTCTAGCAATGATTGTTATTAGGGATGTCCCGATACCACTTTTTTGCTGACCGAGTACAAGTACGAGTACTTCATTTTGAGTACTCGCCGATACCGAGTACCCATACAATTAATAATACAAAATGTCTTTAAATTACTTTTTTTTTTTTCTTTCTTTTTTTCATCAGATGTTCCTCACTTTCTGGCTGTATATAACACATTAAATTGCATTGCTTTCCAGGTTTAGCCCATGGAAATTCCTGTACTGTGCATGATCTTCTAGATCTGCTATGCTCAAACATTTTGTATTTTTACTTTTGATACTTTAAGAGAGAGAGAGAAAGGCGAAGTGGCGGAACACACAGGGTACTCGGGCGCTTTGTGAGCAGTATATCTGACGAGTACCGATACCGCAAAATAGGCCGGTATCGGGGCGAGTACCGATACCACGAGTACCGATACCGCATCCCTAATTGTTATCAGAATATAGTGCTATTCAACACATATTTTTACAAACAAATATCACTCGCTGCACCTTTAACAAGAAAAATCACCAGAGCCACATTGGCAGATTTTCTGTTAAACAAGGGAGAAACATGGGAACCTTGACTTTTACATGTTGTATGTTAGTTGATCAAAGACGTTTATAGCTCAATTTAATAAACATTCAAACATTTAAATCAGTCTAATACAGAACATGATGAATTCACCAACTAGATCATCCTTATAATTGTATTTGAAGCAACCTTAATTAACCTGGCCGTACCTTTCATTTTTGGAGAATTAATAAGTCATGGAATGACCCCCACTGTCCCCTGTCCCCCACTTTAATAAGGCAAATGCCCCAAGATTGATTTCAGACCAGTGGTCCCTTATCTAATCAAGAATGTTATGTGTTTCTGATATATAGACTTCGCACGTGTGTGTTCGCGTACGTGCGTGCGCATGTGTCGTGCACATACATGCATGCATTGTAGGTGGTGCTGACTGAGTATCTTGGCCTGGTGAGGGTTGGGGGCCAAGGTACAATTTGCATTTTGAACGTTTTCCTCCCTACTGGGTTCTGTTTCTTTTGCCTCCACCTAACCATAAACCCTGTGATTGTGGTAATTCTTTTTTAAAGGGCTCATATTATTAACTTGAGATTGCTGAATGCTTATACATTCATTACTTTTCAGATATCTTAAATTATATGCCCAGTTCTACACCATACATACATGTACACACCCAATATTTTTCATTATACAGTTAAGATCGATACTTTGTTTTCCCGTCTGTCCAGGCAGGCAGAGTACCTACGGTTCGGCAGGTCCCTCCAGCAAAGGCCGTGACCATGGATGGGTCAGCCGTTGCTCTAGCGACTCCTACAGGTTAGTCTGGGTGCCTGTTCAGCAGAGTGGAAGTGGGAGGGATAACATGTTTAACGACACAATAAGCCGGCAATTTCGACTATTTACTCCAGCCGCCATAAGTCACATCTGCCCATGAAAGATTGCGGTGCATCTTGGGAATGGGCTTATTGTGTCTCAAAAGACATATTTAGCCACTTACATGCATGCCCCCAACCTGGGGGCATGCATGCAAATCAAAAGCGTTAAAATCACTAAAACAATAGAAAGAAGTAAATGAAAACATTTTAACACTCATCTTTTCGTTTCTTTAATGACTACCTAAAATATGAACCCCTGTTGTAAAAAAACAAAGTTGTCCTTTAATACAGAGTCAGTTACTGGTTTAACACTCTCTAGCAATGATTGTTATCAGAATATAGAGCTATTCAACACATATTTTTAAGCAGTGGGCGACTCTGTGTGTATCGGAGGAGACATTGCCTACACTCTAGTCTAGTCTACACCCTTCCCAGTCCCAGTCCCTTCAGGGACCATACAGGGACGACACACGTTGGCATAATTACAAAATTGGGCTGAAAATTTTAAAAATAAACTGTTGAATCTGTTGAGTAGGAAAACCACGCAAGTCTGTGGCTTTACTTTAATTATATATTAAAGCCTTTCGTATGGGTACTAATACCAAAAACACTATACAAACACGAGGAGTTTTGATCAACCGGGACAGCGGCTTGAAAAGATGATTGCGTGCAGCCAAGCTCATTGAGCCGACTTGGCTCACCCCGGCCTGAGGGAGCCCCGGAATGGGTGATTGGATGGGGCCGATCACCGCCATGTGGTTCTGCTCTGTGGCGTTAAGGCCAACTTGTTTTTCTATATGACTGCGATTCTCATAACAGATGCGTTTGTAAATTCTCACTCCCTCCTCCCTCCCTCCCTCTCTCTCTCTCTCTCTCCTCACGCCTAAACTTCTTTCCATGCCAGTGTTGCCATAAAACACATCTCCGAAACCCCTCATGCTCGAAGCCGGAGCTCCCTGGGTTGAAGTGCGAGTCGCGCCACCAATCTTTGTTGGGGTACCGAGAAGGGGGTTTATTTCATATCATGCTCCATAAACCGGCACTAAACCAGGGAGAGAGGGAGAGCACAATCAGCAGGTGAACACACTGTGGGCCGCGGGGATGCTCCCAACGCGGAGCTATACCTCAAACTCCCCCAGAATCACGCCGACCGTTAAATCAAAGATGGGGGCGGAAGCCATACTGCAGAGTGCCTGAGATTAGTGCCGGAGAAATGATTCCTCCTAATTGCAAAAAGAACCCCCAAGAATGCCTCCTTGAAGCAGTATCATGATGGAAGTATGAAGTGAATAGAGCTTACAAAGGATTGCAAGAGGCAGTGGGCCCACCTTCTTATGGACCAGGTTGCAACCTAGTATCACGTCAAAGCTTGTAATGTTCCCACTTTGGCTTAAAGGACAACTTTGTTTTTTTACAACAAGGGTTCATATTTTAGATTGTAATTAGAGAAAAGAAAAAGTGAGTGTTAAAATGTTTTCATTTGCTTCGTTCTATTGTTTTATCGCGTTTACCGTGCTAAAATGTGGGGCATGCATACGTATGGGGGCATGCGTACAAGTGGCTAAATATGTCTTTTTAGACGCAATAAGCCAGCAGTTTCTTTATAGGTATTTACAGTAACACTTCTAGCCATTCAAGTCACATCAAACCATGAAAGGTTGCGTTGTATCTTGGGAATGGGCTTATTCTGTGTAAAATGACATATTTAGCCACTTGTACGCATGCCCCCAACCACTGAAATAAGAATCTCTAAAACAATAGAAATAATTAAATAAAATAATTTTAACACTCATCTTTTATTCTTTAATTACAATCTAAAATATGAACCCTTGTTGTAAGAAACTAAAGTTGTCCTTTAATTTGTCAATGATGACACTAGACCCGATTAAGCATGAAATGAACATAAAATACCCATATGATGACGCCATGACGCTATATTTTCCAACCATTTAGGCATGAATTTTAGGTGGTTTCATTCATTTGACACTGCTAGTAAGGTTAAAGTTTGGCAAAAGTAGTGGGGTTGGGTTTGGGCTATACTTAAAGGACCAGGTCACCTCTGGGACAACCAGATCTTATTTTATTGTTGTGTGGGACACGATCAACACAATCCTGAGTTATTTTCATGTTCAATCTGTGTTTTTAGATATTTAAGTATTTCAGCCGATTTCAGCATGCTACAACTGGTCATATGATGCAAAATGCATCATATGACCAGTTGTAGCATGCTGAAATACTAACAAATCTAAAAACACAGATTGAACACAAAAAGTAATTCAGGATTGTGTTGATCGTGTCCCACACAACAATAAAATAAGATCTGGTTGTCCCAGAGGTGACCTGGTCCTTTAAGGTTAGTAAGTTTAATGTGAGTTGAGTCGACACTGGTGTGTTAGAAGTTAACTCTAACACATTTCCTGCCAGGGGTTTATGAATTATGATTAATAAGTTCTGCCAAAGAAGGAGATCTCCGTCTTAGCGTTTTTTTGGTTTCGAATATTGGCATTAATTTTGCATTTTAATATAGGGCATAGTGTCAGGACAATGATACAATTTTAAGAAAACAAAGACAAAAAAGAAAAACAACAACAGCAATACACACAAAATAACCCCCAAGGAACCCTCCCCAACCCCCTCAGCCAATCCCCACCCCAGAGCGCTACTATAAATTATTGCAAACTATCAGGAGGCCCGCTCCTGTTCCAGGAAGGAAATTAGTGGTCGCCAGACCTTTTCAAATTGTTCAGGTTTGTCCTTTATGGTGTATCTATTTTTTTTTCTCCAAATGGAGGGTGTCTGTCAACTCTGTCAGCCATCTTTTCCTTGTGGGCACTGGGCACCTCCTTCCCCTTCCAGCCCAGTAAAATAAGCTTCTTAGCTGTGATTAAACCATAGGACAAAATATAAACTCCAAAAATGATTAGTACAGGATCAGTTTGTAACTGTACTTCGAATATTCTTGAAAAGAAATTAAATAAGTCAACCCAGAAGTCGTGTAGTTTAGTAGAGAGTGCAAAGCTGTGCAACATGTCAGCCTCAACCATCTCAAATTTTTCGCAAATTGGGGAGATTTCCGGGAAGATATTATGTAACCTCACTTTCGAATAATGGATCCTATCCTACTTTAAACTGCATAAAGCAGTGTCTAGCATTAAGCGAACCGTCTTATCGTTTTTTTTCTAATCAGCGTATTAAGATCGCTGTTCTCTATCGTTCGATCAAGCTACCGTTGCTAATAGTTGCTAGGAGACGAAATAACCCGGAAAACAAAACATCCATTCCCCATCCGGTCCCATTCAACTGCAGAAGAAGAATGCCCTGTACCTCCGCCCCTAGGTTTGGAGAGGGGAAAATGGCCCCCGCCAACATGATTTTTTGTCACAAGTAAACCCTGTTCTCAAAAGTTGTGGAGATAGATGTGTGAGATCTGTGGCTGTGAGAGGTTCTTAAGGCAGGGTCATTTCAGGTTAGGCTTTAGGTTGTAATGCAGGCTTGGTCTGCTGGAGACGATGGCTGTATGCCGCCTCTTACAGCTCCAGACACAAGACACACGACGACCGATTTCATCATTTTCATCAGCCTGTCCTCAAAGGCTATTCTGATTGAAGCGGGGGTAATACACTGAAGTGGAGGGGGGCTGGCGAACCTTTGGAGTGAAATAGAAAGCCTCGCCACTCCAGCAGTGCCACTGCTGGTAACGGCAAAGTCTCTGCTGAAAGGTTGGGCTGTACAGTTAATTCAAGTTGACAGCATAAGGGATAAAAATGGCTTTCTCCTCTATAGCCAACCGGTGGGCTAACCCTGTCCAATCTCTTTGATGGAGACGGGTGGGCGCTCCCTCCTCCCCCTGGTTAGAAGAGAGTGGGAGGGGATATGCTTTATCGCAGGTGAAAAGTTGCAATGTTTTCCGAGTGAGTCAGCCTCAAGGGCAGCTATAGCAAGAGATTAGACGATGTTATTAGAAAGTAATGGGCTGTACCCTCCACTCATAATCCTACCCCCACCTCTGAGCGGTGTGTGTGTGTGTGTGTGTGTGTGTGTGTGTGTGTGTGTGTGTGTGTGCGTGCGTGCGTGCGTGCGTGCGTGCGTGCGTGCGTGCGTGCGTGCGTGCGTGCGTGCGTGATACGATCGTATCAGTATCATTACACCTCTTGCATTGTGTAAAATGTCCCAAACTTATCTCCATTCTCCTCTGATTGCTGTTGGCTATTTTAAATTGGCATCCTCTTGTCTTAACCACTAAACCCTACAGCACAGTATATACATTACTGTACCACGAATAGCTAAACTATCCGATGTACAAGCTCACAACGCGCCGGTGCCGCGATGCAAAGCATTGTGAGCGTGCAGATCTGCAAGCCAAATGAGTGCTCGTGCCGTGTAGTTCAATCTTTTCTGCTTCTTCTTAAATGGGCTTATCAACTTCTTTTTATACATTCTGATTTTATTTTAATGTTTTTTCTTTACTCAGTAAGGCATTTTGAGCAACATTCTGGGTATGAAAGGTGTTCATTAAATGAGTACCGTATTATTGAGGTGTGGTTCTGAAGGAAACTAGCCATATCTGGTTATGGGGTTTGGCTACTCTTTAAGTTCAAGTAGGCCTACTATATTGAGCATGTGCAAGAAAAATGTTCTGCTGTTTTATCAGCGTCTGTATGTGTGTGTCTGTCTGTGTGTCCTGATCTGATCTTGTAAACCGCTGGACCGATCAGCCCCGCATTTCATGTGCACACAGCCAGTACTGTAGGCCAACTTACTATAGAACATATGTTTTATATTGTTTTGAAATATTGAACTTTAATTTTATAATGGTAGACAATGGGGTTCAGATCAGGCTGAAACCATCAGCTCTGTAGGAGCTAGTTTTGCCTAATACACAATGCCTCAGTACAAATCAAAGTGCAGAAACATATGCAGAACATACCGCCGCAGTGTCTCTACGAACATCTTCATCAATATGATGATAGATATTGTTACAAGTTGTTATGCATAAAACATTTATAACAAGTGTTTTAATGGATATCTCCACCTTTTGTGTTTATTTGTACATTAACGCCCTACTTCACCACATCTGTCACACAAAAGCATCAAAAGTAGCAGATCCGCAAGCTCGAAACGCGGCACAAAGCAAAGTACTGTATATATCTGCTGCTTTAAAGGTTTTGCCAATGCTCAACACTTATTCTGTTGCCATATTTCCGTGCCTGTTCTGTGTGCTTGTCTCCATCATTGTGTGTTGGGACCAGAGGCATTCCAAAAAAAATCGCACCTGTGCGAAGTGAGCGGTGCAAAGTCAAACACGATGCGCGGGCATATCTCCTTGTATGGGCCGTTCTGTCTGTGACATCAGTTACTTTATGTGTATGAGCTCCAAACATGGTATCTCCATACCATGTATGGAGATCAGTCATGCTCATATATATATTTTTGGCTAATACACAAAGTGAAACGTAGGAGCCGTTTGCACTGATCCAAAACTAGAGGGAAGTAATATGTACGGTATGATGCACTCGACACCGATCACAAATCGGATTAATCTGCAAAAGAAAAAAATGTGATCATAGTTGGAGAAAACATGGATAAAAACTGAATTTTGGGTTAAATGCTAACGCTAGGGGGCGGCAGTTGGCATCCCCCAGGACCGCAAATGACACCCTTGGGCCTCCCTCATTTGGCGTGGCTCTAAACATCTGACCCACATAATTACTCCTCATTATTTGAAAATTTAATAAAAACTCTGCCTGTGATGATCATTCCAACTCCATCTATAATAAAGCGCAAATTTGTCGACATGGCTGTAATTACGAGAAACGGAGCTGTGGGATCGCATGAGGAAATGGCTTCGCCGTAATTGCAGCTACCGTAAATGCATGTTTTATAGCCTTTATAAAGTATTCATGTTCCATGGTTGATGGGCCCAGAATGTTTCATGATAGCATGATGTACAGCATGAGTGATCCGAGTAATAAAATGTGCCAAAAAAGGGCAAATGGAGGATGCTTCGGGGACTTAAAAATAGCTGGGGTAAAACAGTCTAATATTTTAACATGGCTGAGTTGTTCTATTGTAATTTGAGCCATCCAGTCCCCCGCTTCCTGTGAGAAATGACTGCATATTGAATAGTTTTTTGAAGAACTTGCAGGATAATGAATCCGAGCTTGCAGATATCCATCAGATAGCTCTCAGTCTCACTCTGCATATCTTATCTCTTCGTGCTACCTTTTGTGAGTGTTATTGTGCCTGGATACTCAGGAGCTATTGAGGGACTGAGCTGAAACATACAGTACTTTTCCAACCCTTTTCAAGGTCCATCATTCATTGGGCATTTGAGCCACAGACCACTATTTGATGAGATTAAAGGGCTTTGCACACAGGACAGTTGCGTTTTTTTCCCCCCGGGCCGTTTGCTGCATGATTAAAACGCATTGGATGTGGTGTGGAAGGCTGTGCGGAATCCACACTGCGTATCCGAAAAGGAGACATAAAAGGAGTCAATGAGTTTTTACCGCATGCGACAAGACGCACAAATCGGGAAAAAAACGCACTGCCGCAGCCACCTAACGCATGGCAAATTCGGAGCCGGTGTGCATCAGGTCATGAAGAATCTTTTTTCTTTTTAAAAAACGAAATCGTCCGCCTTTTCCGTGCAAGAAAAAAAACGCGTCTGTGAGCAAAGCCCTTTAGCCTCTCAGACCTCAAGACCTTTTGGGATATTTTGTTATCACTGGTTACGATTTAGTCATGCTGTACTGATGTAGTACCATAGCAGAGATAACAGGAAAAGGTTGATCAAAATAACAATTCTTTAATGAGCTAATGCAGAAGCTTAACAATAATTTAACTCTTGAGAGCATGAAATGTAATCAAATGGACCCAGTTTCCAAAATTGTTTACCAAAATTGTAAATTGTAACAGGGTCCATTTGGTTACCATTGTACGCTCTCTGGGTTACAATTGGATAAATCAACACTGAAGATTGTACCGTGGCGTGTACTGACTGTACATGGCAGACAGGGTTCACAAAGTGAATGAAACAAAATATATGTGAAAGCTTTGAATATGGTGTCGAACTGAATGGGAATTAGTGTATTAACATAATACTAACCCTTTTGCACTGTCCACATAATTGTGATGTGGATTTGAACCAACTATAATAACTGCTAACATTGCCTTTAAGTGACTGGGTATTTAAAAAGATAATCTTGAATGTAATGTGTGACCCAGTAAGTAAGTAAGTACTGTAAGCAAATACATTTTCAAAAGGGTCAAACTTTTTTAAATAGCATAATATGCTATTTAAAAAGGCCCGAAGCACCAGACTCTGTCATATTATTATAAATTGCAGTAGAGAGGCCTTTGGTGTTTAATATTAGGTGAATTCATAGGGTTGCTATTTTGTAGGTATTATGAGATATTAGTTTCAGATGTAAAACATGTGTCTGTTGTCTGCAAAAAATCACACAAATCCTCGTTCAACACCTCTCACGATAAGTCGATAACATGTGTGAAAATCATATAATATTAGCAAAAATCAATTAGACTTATTTTGCGTGTTAATTAATTCTCCACACCCGCTGGAGACGAACCGGTGGAGAAGATTAAGGTTTCGCACTGCACTGCAGTCACACTAATTCATCGACATCAGGTTCAGCATCTTTGATTCGGTTCAATCACATCGTCAGGCACGAGGAGGCTTAGAGATTAAAAAACCCTGCGCAAATATCCAATGCTCAGGCAAATCCTTATACACGACACACACACACGCATGCATATGAAATGATATGTGCACAAACTCTCACAATGTGTCCTGGCCTGTCAGTGAGCGAGTGCTCGTCACCTCTGGAGGCCCTATATGGGTGTTATGCAGCGCTGCCCCCCCTTGGCAGCCGGCCGCCTCTTGGCAATCAATGCTCATTTTGCTCGCTCATCCACACCCCCTGCATTGATCTGTGTGTCTGCCTGGGCATCCTGTAGGCAGGAAGACAGCAACTCGACGCTGCTTGGGACACAGATGGCCATCATAGACCCGGGAGACCAGAATGCTGTTCCAGATCTTTAGCATCGAGACGAGAGCATGCGAGGTAACTGGACACAAAAAAGGGACAGTACTTAAATGAAAGCACCAAATCGTTGTTGTCGGGTGGAAACTTTGTATGTTTTGGGTTTATCATTTTAAAAATGATTTAAACTGGTGAACATAGCCAGTTTACAAGCACACAATGCCTTCCACCGCGAGGCGTTGTGTGCTTGTACTGTAGATCAGCAATTTTCACTAGTTTTGTGCATCTTGTATGATGGAGCAGGGCTTTACTTTACGAAAAAACTTTACACATTTGAAACTTGGAGATTCAAGGTTTCTGCCCAGTGATTGATTGAAGAATTTATTAGAAGTTTGCAATAGAAAAAAGTACAGTTTCATGACAGTACAAATCACTGGTACAAGGTCAACTAAAAGGAGATCCTAGAAAGCCGAGGCTTATTTCCACAGGAACCACACTTTAAGTATCTCATATAACATTGAAAGACAGACGGATAGAACATACTTTATCTAGGATAATATCAGTTTCAAAAGCATAACATCAAATACAAAGGCAGAAAAGAAAGAAAAAAAGGGGGGGGAGCATGGGGGCTTAGTCTATTTACAAGTCACGGGTAGCAGCTGTCTGAAGGTGACTTTTCATACCAATTTTGAAGGAGGCTAGGGATTTGCTCTCCTTTAAGGCTTGTGGAAGGGCGTTCCACATGTTGATGGTATAGCAGGAGAACGAGTTAGCGCCTTGTTTAGTGTTAAATCTACGTTGATGATGATTAGTGGAGCTGCCTCTGGTGTTGTGATCGTGAACATCCTTGACCTTTAAGAAGTAGTTTGCCAGGTACATGGGTATCTTGGAGGTGTAGTGAATCTTGTACACCAGGCCCATTGCAAGATGCTGTACTCTGTCAGCTACTTCGATCATCACCACGCTTTCGTGGTGATGATCGGTAAGGTGGGTCAGAGGTGGAAGACCAAGCACAACCCTAATTAGTTTGTTCTGGGCTGTTTGGAGCTTTAACTTTAAGGCAGCTGGGGCGTCGCGATACCAGACAAGGAAAGGACTCCGTAATCAATGAGGGGCCCGATAAGAGCACCTCCTAGTGTCTTTCGAGATTTAATACTGATCAGCGGGGATTGGTTGGTAATGATGGACAGACGGATGAACGGACGGAAGGACGGAGCAAAGGAGGGATTAAGATATCATATAGTAGTAAAGATTACATTAACATTAGGTTTCACTCTACCTGGAGGCAACGAATGAGAACTGTGGGATGTGCTTGCGTGGGTGGTTGTTTAATGGCATAAGTTTCCTGCCAAAGTTAACATTTCTCGCAAAGTTTCCTAATGAATAGCACCACAATAAATACATAAAGATGTCTTTGTGAGCTGTGGGAGTTAGAGTATTGAATATGCCTGCTGACGTAATCTAATTACAGTATATGAGATGAGCTCACATTAGGGACCAAACAATGCACAGTGAAGAAAATAGAATGTGAAATGTTATATTTGTTATATTATTTATTTTATATTTGCCTCATCTGTCAGCCTGGCTCCATTATTGTACTGCAAAATCAATTTTCATCACGAATATAAGATTAAAGTAGTATATAAACATTTCAACACTGCATATCTAATCTCCACTGGTGGCGCTAGCAATTGACCCAGCGACCTTATCTGAATGAGTTGTGGTGACACTGTAGAATGTGTTTTACTGTAAGGAATATCCTTGAACTGTTGCTAATAGAGGTCAAACTTCCTCTCTCAGAGTGATCAGTAGTTTTATTATATGTTTATTAATCTCACAATTCTCCATTAACTGAATTTAGTTACTGTGTCATTGCGCCATAATTGAGAAAGCCATTTTGAACTACTGTACTTTGTGAAACACCTTAAATTATAATCATGAATTGATTTATTGCTAAAGATTGCAGTGTATGATTCTAGTGAATTGTCAGCTTTCAAGTAATTCCTTCCATTGGAAGGGGTGATTCATAGTAGATGGGGTAGAATTGTACATTGAATGCTTCACTTTTCACAGTAACTGTCATAAGGCAGAAGCAGCTGCGTACAAAGAACAATAACAATTTCTGGCCTGGCAGTCGCACTGTCTCTGGGCAGATGCTGAGTTGCAATTTCAAATGAGGTCACTCACTTCCCTTCATATTCTAATGACATTTATTGATGTCTTTAATAAGTTTTCTCTTTTCTGTGCAGCAGCATTGGTAATGCGCCGAGTGGTTCTGGCGAGGGAGGGGGTGGTAGCGAATTAGAGAGATAGACAATCACAGAGGGAGAAGAATGGGAGAAGAGAGAGATAAACAGACGAAAATGGGGAGAGCGAGAAAGAGAGAGAGAGAGAGAGAGAGAGAGAGAGAGAGAGAGAGAGAGAGAGAGAGGGAGACAATGAGAGACATCCCAGGAGTTCTGTCATACTAGTCCCTTGGCCGAGAGCTACCAGTCAATTATTCTTCATTAGACTTTTATCTTTCCACTCCCGTCTGTCTGTGGATGGTGGCTCCTCTGAGGGCTGTCAGGTATTTCTCATTATTGATACTGTCTGGCCTCAAGGATTCATGTGAGTTTTTTGTGACCTGACATCCTGCACGCAGACACAATGCCAGTGGCGTTATGGAGTACATTTACTCAAGGACTGTACTTTTACAGTTTTTGAGGTATTTATTTTACTGTAGTGAAGTATTTCCAATTTTCAGTACTTTTACTCCTACACTACATATCAGAAGCAAATACTGTACTCTTTTCTCCACTACAATTATTTGAAAACCTTTACTTTGTAGATAGTACAGTATTACAAAACAAGCATTAATCACTTTATCCCTATATATCTCTGCTATTTTCAAAAGATGTTTTATACATTTTGAACACTTGTGAAATGGGACATTCATTTTTCAAGTACATTTTGATGCCAATACTAATTTGAGTACTAGACTACTTGTAACAAAGTATTTCTACAATACAGTATTGATACATTTAGTTTTAAGTAAAAACGTGAGTAGCCTACTTTTTCCACCACTGCACAATGCAGAGAGGGGTGAATGTGTCTGTCGGGGGCTGCTGAACAGGTTGGATGGGCTCATGATAACGTAATGTTAGGTGATGTGACACCATGTAATTCAAATGGACGGGAAGTGTGTTCGATTGCCATGGAATTCTGTGTGTTTGTGCGCTGTGTCTATGCTTAGACACGCTCGCAGGATATTTTGGACTATTGCCCTCGGCGTATACTCAAATGTTAAATCAGATGACAGCAATAATATGCATTGCATCGATCTTGGCCTAGTTTCTACTAGTCAGTGTCACAGAAAATGTTGTCTGTGAACGTGACCAAAACACAATGCCAAGGACATTACTAATCAAATCAACATTCTTTAATCATATTTGCTGCACGGTGTAACGTTTCACGGAATGTTTGGTGTTGCTGTTAATGGCGTGAGTGCCAGTAATATGCGTGCGACCCAGAAGAGCTTGTGTATTTCCACAGCAAAGACGTCGTCTGACTTAAAATTCCAAGGGGTTTTTGTGTTGAGCATTCCTGTGTTGTCATTATACCCGTGAGACACGAGACAGTGTTCCATTTCTATGACAGCATTTATTGTGTTTCACGGCAGACCATCCTATTGGTGCACAGAAGAATGAGATTGTCCTGATCCTTCTGGACGTCTAAATTCTTCTCACCCTAATTGCAGTTCTATCAAGCGCTCATCTCTGTGACAGCATTATCAAATACTTTCTCACAGTTGCCATGTATGCTATCGATCACGCTAGGTAGGAAATACCACATCTAACACACAAGAATGCCTTTACCAGAAAGGAACTGGAATAGCACCTTCACATTGCCAATTTTCTGGACTCGAGCATGAACTTTAGCATTCTCCTTTTGAATTACACAAATGTGGAGAATGCAATATCGTCGTTGTCGGGTGGAAACCTTGTATGTCCAAAACCGTGCGACGGCCTTGTCTGATGAAGCAGGGCTTTACTCAGCGAAAAAACGTACAAATTTGAAACTTGCAGATACAAGGTTTCTGCCCGACAGTGACGATATACAATTTAATGTATCCATTTGTAACTTTCTCTGAGAGTTAAATTAACACTGGGAATTGTATATGTGACAGTACCCAATGTCAGGATGTGTTGTAAATCCACGTTTATAAATCTTTCCCCAAAGGTAGTGTGTGTCATCTTTAACAATGGTGGTGGTTAACCTTTTCACGTCATTGAATGCATTCCCACGTTACACAAGAATACAGCGATCAAAAGTTGACACTGCTGATGACTTCTTCGGGGAAATGTCAGCATAATTGTTTGGGAGATTCGTCAGTGCCTTTCTTGCTTTCATTTTGTGTAGAAGCCCATATTGTGAGAAAAAAGAGGGAAGGGCGATGAACAAAACTGACAGCCAAATGA
The DNA here is from genome assembly GCF_963921795.1 of Nannobrachium achirus. Lineage (NCBI taxonomy): Eukaryota > Metazoa > Chordata > Actinopteri > Myctophiformes > Myctophidae > Nannobrachium > Nannobrachium achirus. The sequence goes on from NC_137823.1 coordinate 31,788,658, forward strand.
GAGAGAAACTGGTGGTGGGGGATGGGGGCCGCCCTGCGTCCTGCTATCAAACCACTCTTTGATGCTTTTAGGTCGACCTGAGATAAAAGATCTGTACTTTCATCTCCACTTTTTGAGCGAAGTACAAATGAAAAGCCTCCCTCTTTGAAAGCCCTGCAAAATGTGACTGATGGTAAATCCTTACCTCGACAACCTAAAGTATTGATGTATGCTTCCTTTGCATTTCAAAGAAATGCTTCATTTATGCACAGGGTGGGAAAAAATAAACTACCAGTCCCTTCAATTGTTAAGGGACTGTGATGTGATTGATGAATGCTAATGCCAATTTGTTTTACAAATGAATCATCCAGCCATCTATCATTTACATAAATAAAACCCTTGGACAAACCCTGCCAGTGGCAAAATATTTTTGTTATACTACATATCTCTACAAATATTAGACTGTGAACTTGACTTTCATCTTTTTGACCCAAAATATAATACTCTCTTGTCTCTTCATGCCAGGGTAGCCTAAATCGTCAATCCCACCACGTTTCATGATGCATTTCAATATGCACTTCCGTACATTTAGCTTTTAACATCTGTCCAGAGGTTTGTGAGACACACACACACACACACACACACACACACACACACACACACACACACACACACACACACACACACACACACACACACACACACACACACACACACACACACACACACACACACACACACACACACACACACACACACACACACACACACACACACACACACACACACACACACACACCCCCCTAGCCTTCTGCAGAGCCACACTATAAAAATGTGCTGAATTTCCCTCAACACATGTCAGTAATTCACCATGTCTACTTCCACAGTGCAGGAACACACTACATGTTCTATGCACAGCTAAACTTTCAGATGTACGGTACTTAAAAATACACATCTCCATAGCAACGCCTCACTGACTTTTAACGGACCCAAAGAACAAACTGAATGATCATTGATCACACTGAAAAAGACAGAACAGCTGATGTTAACTAACAACAGTGGTGAGTAATAATTGCGACCGTCAGATCGCAGTTACCATCAAAACCTCCACCAGTCAGTCAGTCTGTCAGTCAGTCACACGTCACACTTTTGCCCTTCTCATATCTCTGCCACCGTTGCCGATCCATGCCAAACTTTGCACACTCACTCCTTGGCTACCAAACTACTACCTCCACCCCTCATTTCTCACACGGCCCTCCTCTAGCGCCACTATGAGGCTGATTCTTGCAAAACACATTTTTGGACACTGCTCATGTCATCAACATGGATCTGTCCCATTTAGCGCCACTATGAGGCCGATTTTTACATGTGACCTGGCGGTCGCTTATCTCCCGATTTAGGGAGTCTTACTGGTGTAAACTCATAATTTGATGACCAGCAGTGGTTCCCTATGGAGACGCAAAGAATCTCCTCAAATGATTGCTCAAATGATTGGCTTAGAATGAAAACAAACCAAAAAAATATCCATGAATTCAAGTCTCCATGGGGTGAGTTATCGAAAAAAGTCATTTTGGAGGTGAACTATCCCTTTAACCACAATAACCCTATTCTGGCCAGTCAGCTAGGCAAACATTAAGCAAAACTGAACATTTGTCGAAAGGCAAACTTCACCTAACTTGATTCACCTCACCTAATTTGGCGACAATAGCAGCTCTACAAGCTCGACGATTTACAAGCTTGTAGATCAGCTATTTTTACTATTTGATGTGTACAACAAAGTAGTTAGTGCCAGTGAGTTTAAGTGCTTAATGTGCCAAAGATATACAGTATTCAGGTGTAGTACGTTTAACAGTACTGCAGTCAACTACTGTACATACACACCAGATCATAGGAGACTCCTCAGCTTGAATGTTATGACCGTATACTCTGAAAAAGCATGTGCCACTGTGACAGGGAATAGTGTTCAATCTATTATGTAAGGGAAATTCCTCTCTGGGTCTTTCTTTTTGTAAAAAGTTGCTTACCTACAGTGTAAAATGAGCTCACAGCCAGTTCTCTACTGTACCGTATTCATCATTAGTCCTAACACACTGCAGATGTTCCAGCCACCTGCTTTTACAAAGGACTTCAAGCCAGGCAAAAATGTGTGGACATTATGGCAAATTATCAAAATGCATTCATCAAATACAGAAATAAAATAATAACAATAAGAATTTAACAATACGATAAATAATTAATTAAATCCATAGTATTTATGCACGATTGTGATGTGAATTCACTTCTACTGTGCTGTTGTTGCTGTTGCCGTTTCTGTGCAGAATTACTTTGTCCAGCCACATAGCGAGACTTCATCAGTCTCAATATGGTGAATGTTTGGAAGGTCCATTTAAGTTCCTTTAAGTTGCCTTTGTACTGTATGAGGTGTTGAGGTCACTGAAATGTTTCACAGTGAGCGTGAAAAGTGCTTGGCTATACATCTGTAAAACCAGAGTAAAAGAGTGCAGGAAAGTCAAAGCAGAAACGCTCCATAGCAGTAACATTTTCACCTAAAATCAGTACTACAGTAGCTTATCATCCGCAGTGGAAACAAGATACCCTGGTCTTGCGTAAGTCCTTTGAGAATTGCACGCTTGTACTGAGTATGTGTATGGAATAAGCTTCAAAAAATATTTGATCCACCACAAATGCATGTGATACCTACAGGCCTTGGAATGATAAATGCGATGGAAAAGATGGAGGAGCGATGTATTTTATTGAGTTTTTTATGGCAACACAGTTATATTATACTCATTAGTCAGAATGTATCGTTTCGATTTTTTTCTGCATTGATGATAGTGATGTAACAAAAATCGATTCAGCAATGCATTACATCGAATTAAAATGTAATTCAATTACCTGGTGAATCGTAATCGAATTGAATCGTGAGGGTAGTGCCAATGAACACCTCTAATTGGTGATAAATAGATTATTACTGTTGTGATTTTTATTAAAGCCATAATGTTATAAGTTAATGATAATTGGTTGGTTACTTCACAGGAGGTGATAATAGCTCTCGGCTTTCATTCACCCAAGGTATTTTTCTTTAATGAAACATTGAAGTACTGCTAGGTTGTTTTGTATGTTACCTATCCGTATAGGTATGTAATTCACATGATAAACCAGGTTAACTATTCCTTCAATAGAATAGAATAGCTAGAATAGAATAGAATACAACATTTTTGCAGTTTAAAAAAATATATACAGTACGACAATAATGTCACCATTAAGAACGCCAAAGTGGATTATACCCGTTGGCCGAAGCTTGTTTTCCATTGTGCTCAAAAAGGAGGCTCATCAATATTTTCATTACAGAAATCCATGGACGTGCACACATAGACATCAAAGGGGGCTTGAGCCCCCTGCCCTTTTATCTGCCTGTAAAAAGTGCCCTCTCCAGACCATGAAAGCAGTTTTTACTATGATGAAAGAAATCCAAATGCCCCCTTTCCATGCCATACCTGAAGGCAGCATTCAAGAGAATTGCCTTGTCCAAACAGGAATTGCCCTCGCTGTGTAGAAATGAAGCATCGAAAATAGCCGACCTCCAAGCTCACAACGCGTCGCGCTGTGAGCTTAGAGGTCACCAAAAGGCCCTTTTAGAAATGTCAGCCCCTGCCTCTCTAACATTCTCTGCACGTCCCTGGCACTCCTGCAGACATCAAAGAATCCCATACAGATTTGACCTTGCCCTGACAGATAATTAAAAATACAACACGATTTTTATTAGGACCTGTTTTACGTGCTTTATTTGATCATTCAATACATGTGTCAGTGATATTTAACTTTCAAATAAATAAACATTAAAAATGTACACACACACACACACACACACACACACACACACACACACACACACACACACACACACACACACACACACACACACACACACACATCATATATATATATGTTACAGTATGTTTGGGTAACTCAGGACGGTAAGAGTAAGAGCGCTTGTTTTGTCGTTCACCACACACTAATCACCACCAGATGGCGACGCAGCCATTCAATAGTGAAGGCGCTGACGTCACTCGTTTGCGACTCTCTTTCTTTATTTACTAGCCTAGCCTAGCCTAGCCTAGCTTAGCCATTAGCTCCATTGTAGTCACTTGGACAGGGCGTTTATCGTGGGCTTGCCCAGGCCTTACGGCCTGGGCATAAATATAACGATTGCATTCACCACGGCTTCGTAACTCGCGCGGCGCTCTGCCGGCCGCTCTTCGCGGCCACTCGCGCCTGCAGCGCTCGGGGGCGAAGAGCAGGACCAAGGTCCGCTGGCCTTCGCGCCGCTTGCAATGTCGTGGACAATCGAGCGGCTCCGCCGGGAGGACGTTGTTGTGGGCGACCGCTTGCTCCGCCCCGTGCGGCACCACGAGTGCTCCGTTTCTCGACCGTCCTGTTTCTCTAACAAACCGTGACATATATATATATATAAGTGTGGCGGAGAGAGTCACAGCCCCAGCCTGAAGCCTCAAAAGTCTAGTATCTGCCCTTGTTCCATAGGGATATCCCTTTGGAGTAATGGTTAAGATATTGGACTTTCACGCGGGAGACCCGGGTTCGAAGCCAGGTAGGGAGGTTCGGATCACCTCCGTTACATTGGTGCCGTGACCCGGATCCGGGCTTCCCCGTAGGAGGAGGTCAAAGGGGGGTGAGTGTGGCGGAGAGAGTCGCAGCCCCAGCCTGAAGCCTCAAAAGTCTAGTATCTGCCCTCGTTCCATAGGGATATCCCTTTGGAGTAATGGATAAGATATTGGACTTTCTCGCGGGAGACCCGGGTTCGAAGCCGGGTAGGGAAGTTCGGATCACCTCCTATATATATATATATATACACACACACACACACACACACACACACACTATATATATTTATATATACCATATGTTTATTAGTGTGGTTGCCCCAGCAGGACAACCAGAGTTGCTGGACAAAGTACTTGTCCATCAATCCATCTTCCATGCCCTCCTAGATAAACTTTGTTTTGGCTGCGCTACTCCTCCCACAGTTTTGGGGGCACACACTTGGGCCATATGTCAAATCGACCGGCTTCATCTGGAATCGATTCCTTGCATTTTGCTAAGAGATACCCGTTATATAGTTTAATTTATACTAGTAAGACGCCTCAGGGCGACATGCGACCTCGCAGCGCCAATTCTTGGCCATCTGGCCAGTGAAGTATATCAGACCAGTTACCCATATATGGAGACCCCTGCATGATAGTCAACAATGTTATGTCAACATGCCCATATATGGGTATTACCAAATATGGGCATTCCCAGATATGTCCTTAATATTGATGACATTGGGACAGGGATCTCCATATATGGGCATAAAACGTATGTTAATTAGTAAAGCCAAGCAGGGCCATGGCGAGTTAGGGCCTGGGTTTGATGCCTGGGGATCTTCATATATGGGCATAAGTGGTTACCCTAACAGGGCATCATCTGGGAATGCCCATACTGTATATGGACTTTTTATTTTATTTTATCCTTTATTAATAATATGTATCCATATACATTATGGAGTTCAATATTGACGTTTTCGGGGAAGGTATGGTGTTAATGTATGCTATTTAGTAAGGGGCCTCGGGTCAGATATACATCACAATTTGAGATAGTTTGGCGGTTCGATTTCTTGGCCATCTGGCCAGTGATATATTTCGATGACATCAGGGATCTTCAAGGGATTCTGGGGAATACCCATATATGGACTTTCAGGTAGCCACCTGTGATATCACCTGTGATGTCACAGTGATGTGTCAAGGGAACCAATAGACTGTAAAAATGTGTACTGACATAGACAGACAGACGGAGACAAGCTGCGACATTTCTCATGGTAAACTGCGACCTTCATCGCAACTAGTAAGACGCCTCAGGGCGAGGTCGCGCCATGTCTTGCCCAGTGATGTATATCGGACCAGTTACCCATATATGGAGACCCCTGGTACCCAAAAATGGAGATCCATGTACTGTATATGGAGATATGCTGTGAGACCCCAAACATGCTTACTCTGGCTGGTTCAGACAGATCCCTGTCTGAACCAGCCACACAGATATAGACTGACAGAGATCTCCATATATGGCCATTAATTTATTAGTGAATTAAATTACATTTACTTGAATGGGGAAAATTCAAATGGTAAGACAGAAAAAGTTTTATTTGAAAGATAAATATCCCTTTAAATTTTAAGCAGAGGAGCAAAGCTGTTTTAACGTCAAACTCTCGTTCCCGTGGCCAGCTTTCTGACAAGGTGATATGATGATGATGTATTTAGGCGATAGACGCAATGGAGTCGTTTCTACCCACAAGGTCACACTGCCGGGCACCTCAATATTGCTATATTGACAAATCTGGATTCATTTTCTTGCCACCTCTCCCCTTTCTCCCTTATGTACCTTACTCATCCTTCCATTTCTCTCTTCATAAGCAGTATGAAGGCCGTGGCTTTAGAGTTGTGTGTGGGGGGGGGCAGCTGTTCTTGGACCAAAGGCATCTTTTCTGCACCGAGGGAGACAAAGAAGCGAGCCCACGCGGCTCTATTGTGAGGCGGAGGTTTTTTGCAGTTTCTATCGCTCTATATCACTCTCTCCCACACAACGGTAGGAAGTGCAGCCTCAAAGCGTCACCGCCCACAAACCCAAGCGAGGTGATCACAGGCTGACATGAAAATAATAGCTCCCCCCCAACAACCGACCGGCGACTCCAATTGCCTCACTTCCATGTAGATCTGCGAGTAGCTGGGTAATAACCGGTGGCATGTACGGCAAGTCGTTTCATGTCACAGTGGCAGGAAATCCAATTACTTCAAAGCCCGGTGCTGCAGTGATGGCAACGTGTTAAATACCTTTACATGTACTATATACGGTATACCTACGCACATAACAAACACGCCCGCATGGATGCACGCACACGCACACTGAGACATGCACTGTAGATACATGCATGCGTGCCATGCACACATAGACACGGTTGCAGTCACAACGCACATGCACACGCACAGTATAAACACACACACACACACACACACACACACACACACACACACACACACACACACACACACACACACACACACACACACACACACACACACACACACACACACACACACACACACACACACACACACACACACACACACACACACACACACACACACACACACAGACTCTCATCATGCTACACACCCTTTTGTTTAAAAGATATAAGAGGCAGTGTGCATAGACTTCCTAGACAAGGCCTGCAGCTTTCGCTTTCAAGAAAAAGGAAGAGGAAAATCTTGTGGGATGTCACTGAACTGCCACAAAGGGTTTTGACACAAAGAGACTTCAGTCAAAACAAAAGCACACATGAAAGCTTGCCAGCGCAGCTGAGAAGAATGCTCAGTGTTGCCTGACAGAGTTTGGAATTACAATCATCTATAATCTATGATTCATGAAAGGCTGAACGTCTGTATATTTGTGGGTGTCTATTTGAAGCACTGCTTGCTTGCGAATCGTTTTTTTGCTTTCTGATGTTTTCTGAAGCACATATGGTACTTTATATAGCCAGGCATATTGTAGCCATTGTAAAAACACAGCATTCAAGCGACCTCAAATAAATATTAATGTGGTGTACTTATCCAGACATGCTATTTTGACACAAAACTTGTTAATGTGACAGTATTTATGTTTGTTGTAACTTGTTCATTGGGGCGGTGGTGGCTCAGATGGCAGAGCGCACATAACAAACATACCCACATGGCTGCAAGCACACACACACACACACACACACACACACACACACACACACACACACACACACACACACACACACACACACACACACACACACACACACACACACACACACACACACACACACACACACACACACACACACACACACACACACACACACACACACACAGAGACAGTCAGACAAAGGCCTGTGCAATATGTTACGGCTGCTAGTAACCCCAATAGTTAAACAGCCGGTAGGCTAAGCATGGGAGGTTAAAAGACTGTATGACGCGCACCTTAAAACACTCACATCCACAAAATCGCTCATAAGTTTAAAAATGCTTTACTCATAATTTTCAGTGACACCAATCATTACAATTATGCGATCAAAATAATGCAATAAATCTGTGTATGAAATTAAATAGCACTGAGCAAATTACAACAATAAAAGTGTGATTTCTAGCTATGAAAAGTGCTCCTGTGCGGTCAACAGAAGTTTCAGTCCCCCAGCTCACCCTACCTCCAAGGACACCACCAGCCTTGAAGGTGAGCATGGGAGAACTAACTGACTTTTGTTACCTCTGAGGCCACCTACAGAGACACACCCATGAAACGAGGTGCCAATGAGGTTCCTCCATCAATAGCCAATAAATTACCCAATCAACCAATTAACCAAGTGCCCAAACACCATTTAACCAGTTTGGCTCCTACACAATATGTACTTTCGCCTCCTCTTGGCCTCGTGTTCAAGAGCAAGACACTGAACTCCAAACCACTCCTGGCGAGGTTGATGCCTTGCATGGTTGTTGGTGTGTGAATGGGTGAATGTGAGGCGTACATTGTAAAGCGGGCCCTATTATGATCCAGGTCTTATGCCTTATGCCTTAACTTCTTTACCTTTTTTTCACTATTTTGAAAAACATTTTTAAATACTTCAAATGCTGATCTACATCTGCACGTTGTGAACTTGCAGATCAGCTATTTGAAATATTTAAAAAACAAAAACAAAATAGTAAAAAAAGGCAAAGAAGTTAAGGCATAAGGCATGAGACCTGGATCATAATAGGGCCCAATTTGAGTGGTTGGATTTGGAAAACTAGAAAAGCTCTACAAATGCCATATGCACTGAGGTTTTTTGATTGACTGATTGATTATTTGATTGAATACTTTATTAATCAGAAATGGAAATAGCATGGAGGTGAATTATCAATCAGAAATGGAAATAGCATGGAGGTACAGTAAGAAATGTAGGCTAAAAGGATAACACAGGTTATCATGAATCTCCCTCTAATCTATACTTACTGTATGTGTACAGATGATGATTCAGGACAGTGACTGAACCCATTCATCACTACGGTCTTTGATATGGAGCTTTCCCCTTTTTGTTAACATAACAATTATGTATTAAAAGGTTATAAGTGCTTTGTGAATGAAGTGTATTAGTATAATAGTCAGGCACTGTACTTGAATCCAGAAGAGTCCATTTGACAAGCACTTTGTCTACCCAAAAGCCATTTGTAATGACTTATCTGCCTTCATATTCACACATTTTCACAACAGACTCTTGATGACCACAATAGCCTCTTCAAAAAGGCAGACAGACATCATCCACATTCATGGCAGCAGCTGGAACAATGTCCAGTTTCGCCTTCAATCTCCCCTGCTTGGCCCACTAGCGGTTGAGCATGTACAGTAATGTCACTGGGGAGCGTTTGGCTGTTACTACGTCATCTGTTCGACACCCAACTCTAACGCTTACCCTAAACCTAACCTCCGTGGGGTGAGTCGCTAACCCTCCCCGACGCTCCCTTGTCGAAATGACGGTTGTTCGAAAGAGCGAGATTTCCGTGATGATCATGTGTCTTTCAAGAGAGCCACAAATACAAAAATGCAAGCATTGATGAGTGTGTAGTATGTTGGACTACTACAATACTGTATATATTGTTTTATTGTGGCAGACATTTTTCACACAAATGGACACTTTCTTATGTGCAAATGTCTTTTGCACATATTCCCAATGTCATGTGACACATGTAAATCTAACGCTTGTGAGTTAGTATCTTGTGAGTATCTGCCTGTCAGACTGTGTTTAGTTATTATTTAGTAGGACAACACAGCTATTAGTGTCAGAGCCTTTGAATAATGCCAAACATAATATACCTGTATACTGTAGCACAAAAAGAGCTAGGACAACACAGCTATTAGTGTCAGAGCCTTTGAATAATGCCAAACAGAGCACAAAAAGAGCTATCTTTATTCATTAATCAAATAGGTAAATAAAAAAGCTATTTCATAACAATGTGGGCTACAAACAATTCAGGACATGAGCCACACCAGGACAATCCGAGGGCTAGACTCTAGCTTAACCACTTTAACACTGGCGTTCCAATTTTGGCCCCAGTGGCCTTTTTTGCAAAAAACATCAGTGTAGGGACACTGCTACCGAGCTGGGGCACACTGCAGGACTGGAGTCATTTGTTTGGGGAGTAACTCCTGCATTAAATGAACATTCTAAAAGTATTCCATTGACTCTTAACATTTTAGTGTGAGTCATGTACTTGGTCTCTGTGATAAAGGTTATTCCCTCATGGAATACCTGGTAACCCCACTGTCAAACCTCGCCAACAGTGTAGGAGCTCAGATCCAACAGTGGACAATGGACATGCATGCATGGGCCATGCCTCCCTGCATGGTAGCTATGAGGACAGATGGATCTGTCTTGGATCAGCGGAGAGAACTATGCTGCAAATGCGAAATAAAGTTAACGACATAATTATGGGCCGTGTGGTTCTGCACAATATTGAGCAGGATTTGGTGTTCCGATGCTGTCAGATGAACCTATGCCCAGTCAGAGAGCAAGCATGGCCTGCGCAGCTCCAATTGGAGGCTGTAAAAAAGGGGTCCGTACCTCTTAAATATTTATGTTTGGCAAGTATGCTATTTAATGTTAATGTTCAGATTTACAGTACATCGATGTCCTTTAAAGCAGTGGTTCCCAAACTTTTTTGCTCAAGACCCAAAAGAGAAATTAGACGTTTGCCCGGGACCCAGTGAAAACAGTAGATCTACAAGCTCACAACGCATCGCTTCGCGCCGCGCTGATCTTGCAGATCGGCTATTTTCACTACTTTTTTATAGAATTTCTTCAATTTTTATATTTGATTTATTTATCGTACTATAGCATTTTCTTTATTCATGAAAATCTTGTAGGAAACCAAAAATGAAACCAAAAAACCAAAAATGTAGGAAACCAAAAATTAAGGGACCCATAAAAATGTGTCCGTGACCCACAAATGGGTCCCGACCCAGTGCTTGGGAACCAGTGCTTTTAAAGTGTCATTGATGGGCAGGATTGAGTGATTTATCTTCAGCGCCGTTGCCCCGACACATTTTGGGTTTGTTTTTCCAAGACCTCTGCTGTCAGAATCCGGGATGGTGGTGGTGGGCCATGCAGCACGGGACGGGGGGCGGAGGACACACTCTCTCTCTCTCACAGCTTGTGGTTGCCTGGCTCTGTGGGGCTGGCTCCGGGCCGGTTCGTCTAGCCGAAGCAGTGGCGTCACAAGGGGGGGGAGTGGGACCGAGTTACTAGGGCCCAAGGTGGAGGCGCCTTAATTATTTTATAATTTAGCTATTGAAAAATAGCAGATATACAAGCTCACAGCGCGGCACCGAGTGCCGCGCTGCAAGCTTGTAGATCTGCTATTTTTGAAAAGTCGTGAAAATGTGTGCAAATCTTTGAATATATGTGTTTTTTAAGCGAACATTTGTAACTAAGATTTTGCTTCTGGGGGGTCCCTGGAAATAAATATTTTGAGATGAGGTCCGTGGCCAAATACATATTATTTTGGGGATCCTTCACATTAAAAAGTTTGAACACCACTGACATAGAAACATAGGTTTTTCCAAAAACCTTAAAAGGATTTGAAATATTCAAAGACTTGCACAAATGTTCACGATTCTTCAAAAATAGCAGATCTGCTCGTATATCTTGTATATCTGCTATTTTTCAATAGTTAAAGCACAAAATAATGCGGAATAATGCGTCCAGTCTAAATGGGTTAAACCCCCTCCCCCTATGAAGAACACAGTAAATCCTTGTACCCGGGCCCAGAATTTGGTGCGACAGCCCTGAGCCGAAGGCCTGAAGAACACCACTGGTGTCTGGCTCTGATTGATCCGAAACATCGTTAACATGAAGACAGAGGGGAAACTCTGCAACTGTGTGGTTATTTAAATATAAGCTACAGAAAATATTGGGTTATTACATTTTTCCCACTTTTTTTTTTTCCCCGCCAGGTTTGGACACCAGTGTCTGTCTCCTGCATGCTGCACCACTCCGCGTTAAACTAAATCTGACCGGATAAGCATGGCCCCATGCTGCTCAGTCTGTGTCATTGTAAGGCTGTGTCACAACATAGGGCTGGTCGATAGGATTTCAATCAGTATCATGAACATTTCAAACTTTTGCCTCAATTACGATTAAAATAGCTGAGCTATTTACACTATGTTTGCATGCCATCATAATACTTTTGCCCCTTTTTTTAAATTGTGTCGATTTGTTAAAACAATTATCGCAACAACAACAAAAGCTTCTCAATTAATCAATTAATCTACATGGTTATTGGTTTAAAATGTTGGTTTCGACATACTGTATTTTCAATGAATTGCTCTGCCCTACCACAACACTTTTAGGTGGTGAGTTTGAGGGCTGATAATTTGTTCTTGCAATACAAGTTTTATTTACTATTATATAGTCTATACAGTACATATGAATAAATTAAGTATTGTAAACCTCAGATGGAGTTCAATTGTGAATGGCAAAGAGCAGCCGTGAGTTATTTTTATTGCATTTTTCAGGCTGGTCAGGCTGCCAAGTAGAGCTTATTGTTTTTATTAGACTTGTGATGTTAAGAGTTTCTATTTCGAGGTCGGAGAAGATTCCCTTCTTGGACGTACTGTAGTATTACTCATCTCCATGTCGCAGACTCGGGACAGGGCCTCTAAACGCAGGATGATTTCACACGCTATGATGATTTCACACGCTATATTTATCTACACCCAATCCCGATTCTTTCAGGAACCACACGAGAACTCTCTTGTAAAATGATTTTGCGCTTGGAACTTCATTGGTTTTTACATTCAGATTTGATACCGGAAGGCAGCGCAAATTGAAGCAAATGGACCCTTATAGGTCCATTTGGCTTCCGTTTGTAATCTCTTCACGGTGAAATTAACACATATTTTACTGTGTAAACGAGAGCCATTATGTTTGTGCATGTGTTTGCGTGTGTGTGTTGGGGACAGTGAGGGAGTGCATATAGGCAGGCATCCAGCATCCAGGGTCCATGGGAATAAGGATGAGGTGGGTGGATTAGCATGTTTGGACAGGGTGAATGATTGTTTGAACAGTGTCACTGACTGAGGAACAACATTGACTCTTAAGGAAAGCCAGAGATTTCCCAGAGCTCCGGACTCCCCGGGGCGTGTTTATGCGTGCGTGCATGTGTGTGTGTGTACAGTAAACACATCTGTCTGTATGTGCATGTAAGTAAACTGTGTGTGCGTTTGAGTGTGCAGGCTAGTGCATCAATACAGTGTGTGTGTTTGTGTCCGTGTACTAGCAGTTATTCAGGGGTTGTCAGCATAATAGCCACACATCTGAGACAGTACTGTGCACGTACGTATCCACTTGCACCAATGAATCAAGGAGGGAAAAAATGAAACAAGACAAATTAAACATGACAACCCATGACACCATAGGGACCCAGTCTAAAAGTTGCTGTACCTACAACTATGAACACAGAAGAACTGCAACGGATTTATTGTTCTGGTCATGCACCGGGGGTATACTGAACTGACACACTGGGTACCAGAAGGAGCTTAGCATGCCAGGTGCGCTTGTTTTGTGTCGGGAGGAGCAAACAGCAGGTGCGCCATTACAGATGTAGTGTCCTCATTGGATCATATATCACGGCATTACACGCTATTAGGATCACACTGGATCACAGCCGTGGGAAGCAGAATGGCGCAGGCGGGGAGGAGGCGGTGTGAATGAGTGGTGCCCGTGGGTAGGACCACAACAACACAACGGCTCCTCGGCCCGCCGAACACCACACTGTGTCCCCGTGTCACCGATGACAGACACCACAGCTTAGAGTCAATGATGTTAATTTGTCCAGTCTCCCTGTGGGTGCCGTTTCACTGACATAATGTTATTGTCTCCACCAGCCGAAGGCATGGGGGAGAGTATGTTTTCCTCTCCGTCCGTGCGTCCGTGCGTCCGTCCGTCCTTGCGTCCGTCCGTCCGTGCGTCCTCGCAGTTTGTGAGCGCCAAATCTCAGTCGCCGTTGGCCCGGTCGCTGCCAAAGTGAGCACACACATTCCCTGGATGCCAATCTAGAACCTCTGCCCTAAATTTTTCAAATGGGCCTTTTCTAGCGCCAACTAGTGGCCGATGTTTGCTAAACACATTTCTGTGCACTACTCTTACAGATTTTGTCCAAAAATCCTACAAATCGGTAGGCAATATCTCGACAGTCATGTGATCGACACGGATCTGTCCGATTTTGCATATTCCATCCTGATTGGCTAAGATTGGCTTCCAAAGTTTGTGGGATTGAGCCGTTCTGAACAAAATGCCTCAAATCACAAACGCAAAGTGCAATTATCATGAAATCGCGCACACATGTTCCCACTAGGCCGAGGAAGAAATGCCACTTAATTTTTTTTAATCAGCCTCATGGTGGCGCTATAACAGCCCGATTTGTGGTTTTACCTATAACTCCACCGATCAGTTTCAAACTTTGTAAGCGCACTTCCTAGAGGCTAAGGATAAACCTTTGCCCTGCATTTTTCACATCAGCCTTTTATAGCGCCACCTTTGGGCCGACTTATGTAAAACACATTTTTGGATATTACTCCTTGAGATTTTATCCAAAAATCATGCAAATCGGTACACAGTATCTCTATAGTCATGTGATCAAGTACGATCCGTCTGATATTTCATATTCCATCCTGATTGGCTAATATTAGCTTCCAAAGTTTGCAGGATTGCTCCGTTTTTGAACAAAATGCCTCAAATCATCAACGCAGCTTGCCATTACCGTGACATTTGCCACACATATTCCCACTAGGTCAAGGAACAAATGCTACCTTTTTAACATTGTCCTGTTATAGCGCCACCAGCAGGTAGACTTTAGCAAAACACATTTTTGGAACACAATGCTTGAAATCATGCATGCAGCGTCCGATTGCCATGAAAGATCTAAGGTGAAGAACATATGCCACCCTTTTTACATTGGCCTATTATACAGTAGCACCAGGACGCACAGCCTGGTGGAGACCTGTGCTCGGAAGAGCACTGCTTCTAGTTCAAGATGAATTCTGTAACAGCAACCCAATTGCCCCCCCATATCATTGCCACATTAGAATGCAAAGAAAAAACAAACAAACAGAGAACAGAATCCTAAAATCATGATGAGTCGTAATTGGTTGCAGCTACTGTACAGCCATGTGTGGGGGCGGGTTGCATTTGATTGCCTACAGGGCTGCACAGTTAACCATGTATGTCTCTTATATTGCAGTTCTACAATAATCACATAATGCTGGCATGTCGGGAATATATTTAAACATTTGATTACATTTTCAGTGACTGCTGTAAGACATTATGCTAATCAGCATAGTGATCGCGATAACAAAATATCTTGGATAGTCAGCTAACGGCTGAACACTGCAATGGTGAAGCTCAATCTTTGGAGTTTCAACACCATTTGACCTCCTCTGAAGAGCTTAATGTGCTCGGGGAGTGGACTGCAGGAGGGCACCGCGGGGACTGGAAGGCCAAATGGATAACTGGACTGGTGGTTCTGTTCCATCAGACACCACTTACCAGGTCTGCCATTTTGGCCTCTTTTTATTTTTAGTTTCAGAGCCGTGCTAAAAGTTCTACAAGTTTTGCTATGACATCCAAAACTCTGCAAGTTTTTGAAATACGGCACACACAACACGACCTGAAGTACCATATGGCAAATTGAGGACACCATAAATAGTGAAAATATAACAATAATTATATTTACAAAACAGAACTAAACTAGAAGCAGTGCTCTTCCGAGCACAGGTCTCCACCAGGCCGTGCGTCCTGGTGGTGCTACTGTATAATAGGCCAATGTAAAAAGGGTGGCATATGTTCTTCACCTTAGATCTTTCATGGCAATCGGACGCTGCATGCATGATTTCAAGCATTGTGTTCCAAAAATGTGTTTTGCTAAAGTCTACCTGCTGGTGGCGCTATAACAGGACAATGTTAAAAAGGTAGCATTTGTTCCTTGACCTAGTGGGAATATGTGTGGCAAATGTCACGGTAATCGCAAGCTGTGTTGATGATTTGAGGCATTTTGTTCAAAAACGGAGCAATCCTGCAAACTTTGGAAGCTAATATTAGCCAATCAGGATGGAATGTGAAATATCAGACGGATCGGACTTGATCACATGACTATAGAGATACTGTGTACCGATTTGCATGATTTTTGGATAAAATAAAAGTAATATCCAAAAATGTGTTTTATATAAGTCGGCCCAAAGGTGGCGCTATAAAAGGCTGATGTGAAAAATGCAGGGCAAAGGTTTATCCTTAGCCTCTAGGGAGTGCACTTACAAAGTTTGAAACTGATCGGTGGAGTTATAGGTAAAACCACAAATCGGGCTGTTATAGCGCCACCATGAGGCTGATTTAAAAAAAAAAAAGTGGCATTTCTTCCTCGGCCTAGTGGGAACGTGTGTGCGCGATTTCATGATAATTGCACTTTGCGTTTGTGATTTGAGGCATTTTGTTCAAACCGGCTCAATCCCACAAACTTTGGAAGCCAATCTTAGCCAATCAGGATGGAATATGCAAAATCGCACAGATCCGTGTCGATCACATGACTGTCGAGATATTGCCTACCGATTTGTAGGATTTTTGGACAAAATCTGTAAGAGTAGTGCACAGAAATGTGTTTAGCAAACATCGGCCACTAGTTGGCGCTAGAAAAGGCCCATTTGAAAAATTTAGGGCAGAGGTTCTAGATTGGCATCCAGGGAATGTGTGTGCTCACTTTGGCAGCGACCGGGCCAACGGCGACTGAGATTTGGCGCTCACAAACTGTGAGGACGCACGGACGCACGGACGGACGCACGGACGGACACACGGACGGAGGGGAAAACATACTCTCCCTCAGCCTTCGGCTGGTGGAGACAATTAAAAGCAGACCTGTGGGAAGAGAGAGAGACAAAGGGGAATAAACACACACGCTGCACGCACGCACACACACGCACAGGGTCCAATTTTGCCAAGGTGTTGATGCGTGTGGACCTGGGTGTTATGCACAAAATACATCTATGTTGTTGAATAAGGCGTGAACATGTGTGTCATTC
Source organism: Nannobrachium achirus (assembly GCF_963921795.1). Classification (NCBI taxonomy): domain Eukaryota; kingdom Metazoa; phylum Chordata; class Actinopteri; order Myctophiformes; family Myctophidae; genus Nannobrachium; species Nannobrachium achirus. The sequence continues at coordinate 31,805,812 of NC_137823.1, forward strand.
ATTGTGTGTGTGCGAGCGTGTGTTTAGCGTTTTGGTCCCATGACTAAATTTGTATCCATTACGGCTGCTTTTTGACCGTATGGCAAGTGTACAGACTTCTTCCAAGTCAGTTAAGCACCATGTAATGACTCCTTCAAGATGACTCCTGATACATTTTTAACAGACACCCTTGGCTAGAAACACAGAACTGCCTTTCTCATGAGCCCAAATTAATCAAGTTAATCTCCGCCTCATTAAGAATTATGGAACATTGCTCTGTGTGTGTGTGTGTGTGTGTGTGTGTGTGTGTGTGTGTGTGTGTGTGTGTGTGTGTGTGTGTGTGTGTGTGTGTGTGTGTGTGTGTGTGTGTGTGTGTGTGTGTGTGTGTGTGTGTGCGCGTGCCCCAATGGACCTGCTATTTGAGGATATGAAGATCTCTACCTTTTGGCTCTGATATCATCAGAGTGTGTGTGTGTGTGCGCACACACTCACACACACACAGAGCTGTCTCACTCTTGATCTTTGCTGCTCTCTCTCTCTCTCTCTCTCTCTCTCTCTCTGTCTCTCTCTCTCTCTCTCTCTCTCTCTCTCTCTCTCTCTCCCTGTCCCCGTCTGTGTCGTCCTGTCTTTTTCACCCACTTGCCATGAGCAAATCACAAAGTGGTCCATTCACAGCAGGGGATCATGACTAATTTGGTGTAAGAATGCATTTTGAAGACCGGTTTAAATTAGCACTATAGGGGAACTTCATGGATTGATTCTTTCCTCAAATAGATATGCTGGCATTTTCAATTATAACTTGTGGTTTTGTTTTTTAATCCAATCATTGTTTATATGACTGACACAATGTCAATATGTACTGCACCTGTCAGCTCTAATAATCATTACAAAACAGGATGATGAATATTTTTCGAGCCTGGAAACCAGAAGAATCTGCCAGTGCAAAAAAAAAAAAAGAAAGAAGCAGATTAGTCTGGGCCGCTCGGTTGTGATTGGATTTAGCTGCCGCAGAAATTGTGGGCACCAATCAGGGCCCAGTATGCAAATATGGGGTGGGTTAATCACCAGAGGCCATGCCAGGCTAATATTTTTCTTAATTTGTGTTGGCAAAAACTCATGTTGAGTCTCTATGTCTGTACATTTAGTTTATGACAAAGCTCTCTTTATGTCTCTCTTTGTATGACTCTCTGTCTTGTCCTCTCTAATACATTGGTTCTCAAAGTGGGGTCCGGGGACCCCCAGGGGTCCTTGGGGGAGTTCCAGGGGGTCCCCAGCTAAATGATAGTTGGGAACCAAATGGACCCTTATGGGTCTGTAGAGTGCACAAATGAAACCAAATGTCTGAGTTAAATTAACATAGATTTTACAATACAAATTTGGGTCTTAGAGATAGAAATGCCATGGGGGTCCTTGAAAAAAAATGGTTGGGAATCTTCTCTTATGGGGGTCCCTGGCATATCTTTTCAAATGGGGGTCCGTGGGCTAATAAGTGTCTAGTCGCGAGTCCCTGAGAACCTCTGCTCTAATACACTTGCACAGTTCATCCAAGGATGGGTCCAATAAGGACATAACTATTTTCCTCTCTAACACCCAAGGCCTTGCCGGGTCCCCAGTACAACGTAAAACGTCAATAGCCTAATTGCATTTCCTGTAAACGTTTTGCCCACCGGTGAAATCTCGCTATTTCTATGTGTCATTACTTCGACTACCAGCGTCGGCAGGTTAGCTACTCACCAGCGTCAGGGACCAGGGTTACGTCATCAGGTTAGCATTTCACCAGGTTAACATTCACCCGCGTCGAAATACTGGGACGTAGAATTAATGTCAAAATACATTTAGTTGACTTAATCAACTGTAGATTTAGTTGCCTAAAAACGTATGATATGTAGTCAACTAAAATTAGACTAAAACTTTTCAGGTGACTATATTATGACTAAAACTAAATGACATTTTATTCAAAAGACTATGACTAAAACTAAATCAAAATTTGCTGTCAAAAACAACACTGACACGATCCCTTGCCCACCATAGCCCTCGTGAGTAACGAGAATGGCAGAGCGCAGAGCAAACAGCTTGGGAGGTTTTTATTTCTTTTTTGACAGGAGAAAGGCAGCCTGTGGGCAAAAGACGAACACAAAAAAAAAAGAAAATAGAGCGCCAGGTATTTAAATAGCGGCTTCCGAGGGGAGACATGCTGACTAATGACAGGCAGTTACGATCCTGGACGAGGTCAACGCCTGTCATTTTGAGAGACTGGCCAGCACTGAGGTCCTCAGAGGGCTTTACAACAAGATATCTATGGTGATTAAAGATGTGCTACTGTCACACTGTGCTTCTCTCTCTCTCTTGCTTCTCCCCCGTGCCCTCCCTCAGTTTTTCATTTCTCTCTCATTTCTTTTTCCGTGTCTATCTCTCCCTCATGACCTCCTCATGCGCTCTGTTCCTTCTGTTGTCATTATGTGAATGTCTCTCTTTCACTCATGTGTCTTTTCCCTCTTGCTGTCTCTCTCTCTCTGTCTGTCTGTCTGTCTGTCTGTCTGTCTGTCTCTCTCTCTCTCTGTCTGTCTGTCTCTCTCTCCATTCATTGATTGTCAATAGATACATATAACATTGCGATCTATTTTACACATAAATATGATGAAAGCTGTGCAAGTATCACTTTGCAGCGTTGATAAATTCATTATTTGTAAACAACACCTTCTTATTCCCATATGAGATACAATAATCGATCACAAAGAAATAAGACAGGAGAGTGAATCAGAGTGTATATTTAGATTTACTGTGCTAAGAGAGTAATCAGACAAGGTACAGTACAGATATAATGGTTCAAAGGTTCGTGCTCTCTCTGACAAATTATGTTTTGACATGAGTATAAGTATGGTCAATCCATCGAAGCCGTATAAACCAAAACAATTCTCATTGTTTAGGTGCAGGCTCCGTGGCAGTAGATAAGGCCTGTTCCTACCAGACAGTGACTTGGCCTTGTGGGTACTGTGCACCGAATTCCACAAAGCCAATAAGGTTGTAATATGGTCAGTGTCACCCAGTCACATGTTCGACCTTGGTGTCGGATGGTCAGTTAGTCATCAACATGAATTGATAAAAAGATGATATAAACCATAACAAAATATCCTATCAAGTGTGTTCATGTTCCGGTACCCAGCACTGGCTAGTTATTGCATGGGTGGAATAGGCTTTTATTCTCTCTCTCTCTCCCTCTCCCATCCTCTCCCACTTACTCTGTGCACCACACATTTCTGCAATAGGGCATGTTAAACCTTGACTTATTCTGACCCAATGTGGACCACATCAAATGCTACTGTTTTATTTTGGTTAAGGTAAAGGGTTGAGGGTTTTCTGTAGGGATAGGGTTTGTTTCTGTCTACAAAGGCGTGGATGGAGGCATCCTGGAAGCTTTGGCTGCTTCAAACCATCCATGAAAAAGTGGGGACAGCACACAGTATGTGAGTGCTGGGAGCTTGAGCAGACTGCCGACCACATAATCACCACCTGTCTCCTTCATAGACCACCATCGAAGGACGGCCTCTTTGATGTGAAACCTGAGACGAGGACGTGTCTGCACAACACTGAGCTGGACATCTGATGATGATGATACATACATGGAAGAAGAAAGGTTTGTTTCTACTCGAACTGCATTAGAGATCTCAACGGGCCTGAAAATGAAGGCCCGGCCCTAACTGGGCCCTACCTGGGCTAATTAGCATAGATTTTAGGCCCTACCCGGCCCAAAAATTTCGGGTCGGGTAGGTTCAGTTTCAGGAAGAATTTGTGAACTCTATCACAGAGTAAAAGTAATGAAATAATAAACATTTATCTTTTCTTTTTTCATTAAGCTCGAGGCCTGGCCCCGCCCGACCAATTAGCATACATTTTAGCCTAAAGACGGCATGATCCGCATTCCATCGTTGTCAGCATGGCACGTGAAAAGGTACCCTCGGCGTCAGCATTGTATGCCAAATGTAACAAGAAATGTTGATTTGAATTATGCATTTTTTTGTTCAGAAGCACAGAGATTCAGTGTATCTGTGGTTTGTAGAAACATATGTTAACATTTTATTCTGGCGACCGTCCTGTGTGCACAGTGGATGAGTTTGAGTTACCCCATCATGTTGCCTCAAGCATGACTCTCGGGCCAGATTTCTGCTCCACTTTTAGTCCCACTAGTGAGATTGTATAGTGCTCTAAGGATGGCAGTGTCATTTTGTTCAAACTACTTTGTGTCTGGGTGTAAGGAGCAGCACAGCTACTCTCTCTGCTTTAGACTCTTAAGCCCTTTGCACACAGGACAGTTGCGTTTTTTTCGTTTGCTGCATGAATAAAACGCATTGGATTTGGTGTGCAAGGCTGTGCGGAATCGGCGCTGCGGATCCAAAAAGGAGTCAAAAGGAGTGATGAGTTTTTTACCGCATGCGACAAGACGCACGAATCGAACTGGGTTCGATCGAGAAAAAACACACGGCGGCAGCCACTCGTCGCACGGCTAATTCGGAGCCGGTGTGCATGAGGTCATAGAGAATCATTGTTTTCTTTTCAAAAAATTATATTGTCCGTTTTATCCGTGCGGTTAAACGCGCCTGTGTGCAAAGGGCTTTACTCTAACAAGAGTGCAAACAAAATCATAAACATTGTGACATGTATAGATCAGGGGTCATCAACCTTTTAGAAATGGTGCCATGTTTTTAGTTTCTAGATAGTCAGTGTGCCATGTATTCATTTTAATGACACCCCATCAAAATTCTGATATAATTTGATTGTCAGAGCAATAACCCACCGACTCCTCCCCAGTCAATGTTCAGAATGTAGAATTATGTGCAGGATGTACTTTGTTACAAATTAGGTGACTTAATTTAATTGACCACGTTTTAAAATATAAATCTTCTCTCTCACACTTCTGCCAGTGTGCCAGTGATCACCCTCCCCTGTGCCAATGTTGGCACCCGTGCCTAAGGTATAGATGTTAGTGTCTTACAGGTACACTTTTTAATTGCTGAATATATATTGTTTAACAGTAATATTAATTTACTTGAAAATACTATTTATACCCATTGGTTATGATTATGCTTTCGTATGCTCTTTTTTCTTTTTTATGTATACATTTCCAGTTTTCAAGAGCTGGAGCTAAAAACAGCTACCACAGCAGGACACCATTAGCCCCTTTGTAGACTCTCTTTGGGGTTGTTGTATCCCTGGCAACAGCAGTACCTGCAAGACACTGATTTGAGTCGTTTTCCTCTCACTGCCAGAGAGCTGGCTATTAACAGGCCAATAGGGCTGCATTGTCAGCACACTAATGAAGCCGCTGTATTCTCTTTAAAGTGTCATTCTGGATTATGGCCATAATATGGGGCAAGTGGGGATCTGTATAAGTGTCTGTGTGAGACCTAACAGCGTGCGTCCTCGCACTCCGGCCCTTGACATTCCCACAAGACGCCGAGGGCTGCTCATGGGGCCTCGGCGCCTATGCAGCCCAGGACCCCTGCTGTCACCTCACCGGGCAACCGACACTGCAGTAATTTCATCTGACAGGTGACTTAACGAAGCTTTGGTCCGTGGCAGGCGGCAGACGGAAGGCTGGAGGATATATGTGGCCGTGGTTGTCAGGCCCGCTTTCAGCCTGGAGCTGCATGTCCTGTCAATATTTGGATTTGAAGCCAGATTCTGATGGTGAATGCGTTATTAGCAACAGCAGGTGGCTAACCACACTTACTGGGCTGTACCGCACTTCTCCAAAAAAAAGAATGGAAAAAATCTATTCAAATGGCTATCCAATTATGCAGCCATGAGAGAGAGTTGCTCAGATCAGCCTGAGGAATGGAGGAATATTGTATTTTAGGAAGAGTTCCCTCAGTCTTTTGTGTGAGGAAATGCCAGAATAAATGTGCAGATGCATCACTCACCTGCTATACATAGCAGCACAATCATTAATGTGTTTTAATTACAAAATAGAGAGAGTTAACGTCATAAGAGTTGTTGTGGACACTGTTCATGGCAGGTTATACTGGGGTCATGGACGAGCGAGCCATTTGGCCATAGATCAGCTGACACTTTTATCGGAGTAGAGAAGTGAAAATATCGAAGGCTTATCTCCAGGGTCATAGCAAGTCGATTGGGTAAGCTCCCTGGTTTATTTTTCTTTGACGGTACCATTTACCTTTCCTGGATGGAGACGCAATAACCTAAACAATCTCATTCACGTGGATGTTGCATTGATAACGCAAATCATAGAATTGTACAGAAGTCATGCCACAGTGAACAGAATGACTGTAATAAGTGCATTAGATTTTGTCACCGTGCAGCCATCTCGTTAGGCAGACAACAGGTGTAAGTAATCAAATGACAGGTGTTCATAATTACATGAGCAGCACAGCCGAATTTGTGGCGAAACACCATATTGGTAGTAAACGCATGAATTACCACGAGAATATTACAAGTAGGGAATTATTTCAGTCACAGTGCCGTCAGTTTGTCACAAAAGGGGGAGGCAGTGCATGTCAAATTTAAGAATTAGAAGCTCCCACAATACAGTGCAGAGGACATCGACGTGGGAGATGCTATGGCTAACAGACCTGTGCCTGGGTGTAAATCAATACTCAGCGTGCGGTGATAAATCCCCCCACTACCGATGTCCGACTGGCCCACACACCCTCGCACACAATACAATCTCAGTTCCCCATGTCAAAACAGCCTAAAGCTATCACCGCCATGGATCACCAGCACACTGACATGTCAGTTTGAACCTCGCCAAAAAACAGGCCATTGTGAATTGACCTATCCAGAGGCTTATATGAAGCCTGGCGCCCAGCTTTTGGTTTATGGTATGGTATTAGGACGTGGACTACACAGCTTCAATTCCAGGATCACACCAGTAGATAAAGGGGTGATCTTACACGTGAAAATCAATATGCGCATTCAGGAAAGATTCTTTCATCTCCTCATCTCTCTTTTTATTTATTTATCAATTTATCAACATGAGGTCCTTTTTGTTTCCAGCAAAATATTTCGCTTCTACCGTCTTCAGCAGGCCTACCTGCATGATGTACAGGCAAAATATTTGTATTCATTCAACACAATCTTTCCTGAGTGAAGATCATATTGAATTTCACTGGAGTCTCCTCTTTGGAGTGATCCCCCGGGTTGGTGTAAAGAAGATATCTTTGTGCATTGGTTCTTACACATACACCACAGGCACAGACAGTATACATGTATGTGCCTTGTGTGAAGAACAAGTCTTAGCTTGGCTATGGTTGAGTCAAAGAACGTAGCTTTTCCTTTGACTGAAAGAGACTCAAATTAAATCATTTTTGTATTGACAATTTAACTTCAAAGCCAAATCTGGTAGTTTAATGCCGCTTTGTCTGTTTGGTAGAATGCATAAATTGCATCTCCGGGCCATTATTATAACAAGTAGTGAAGAATGTATAGTTCGCCTTTCATAATATAAAATTATAATAACAAAACGTTATGCATTTAATACAGTGGATTTCAAACTTTTTTCATGTCAAGGCGACAGAGATTTAGCATCTCAGACCCAAAACTTAGAATATTGTGTTGCCGTTGGATAAGATTTGGAATTCCATGCTGTATTGATATTGGTGCCATAGGATAACATGCAAACATTGATCAAAATAACAATTCTTCTATGTTCTCTAATTGTGTAGACTTCTTGTAAATTAAGTAATGCAGATGTTAAACAATAATTGAATTCTTGGCAGCGTAAAATGAAATCTAATGGACCCATAAGGGTCCATTTGGTTTCATTTTACACTCCAAAGAGTTGAAAATCTATAAGGGTCCATTTGGTTACCAACTCTCCATCATTTAGCTGGGGACCACCTGGAACCCCCTCAAGGACCACTGGTGGTCCTCGGACCACTGGTTGAGAACCACTGATTTAGCACACTAGGCCTACAGTCCGGTCAAATGAATGGATAATAGAGCATTTATAACGCGGCAGAGGTTTCAGATCAACTTGACAGGGACTCAGTCCACATCATGGCTACCACTTTAACAAGGTCACGGAGCTTCGCTTGGAATGCAAACAACGTCTTTTGAAGTCTCCAAGCTGTGCCGAAGCAATGCTGACTCGCTGTGACAGAGTGGAGAGGCCCTGTAATGGGAGCGCGGGCTGGCTCGGGCGACAGTGATGGGTGGATCTGTCCATACTCATTGACTCGTACCCTGACAGCCCAACCAAGGGAGACATATATGAAATGGAGACGAGCTGCATTTGTGATTCCACGCAGGGCCGTTCGATTGCAGCGCCCAGCACCTCAGTGAGAGTTCTGTGATGTTTAGATTTGAACCCAAAAGGCACCATTACACGGCCGAGTAGCTCCACTGTGGTGAGCTATTGTTGGTGCCAAGTTGGTTGACTTGGACACATTGACATATTAAACATGTCATCATTCAAAGTCGGCACACAAGCCTCTGTGTGAAGACAGCGGCAGTCGGCGCTCCAAAAAAAATCAATAGAGGCAAACATGTCCATTCAGCTTTGTGAAAAGGATCAAGTGCTACCTACTCATATTGACTGATGATTTAACAGCTAGCAAGAACACACACACGAGATCATAAATTAAGATAAATACAAGACAAGATAAGAGGTCATCACAGGACATACAGTAAAACCAAAATGTAAAGAAGCAATCTTTTACAGAAAGTCATCTGATTACATTAATTGTTAAGTTAGTGCATTTGCACTATTCCGAGGTGTCGTTTCGAGGTCTCAGTAGTCCGAGGCTAACCTGCCAAAGCTGCTGAATACTGAATACTACCTGCCAACGCTGGTGAATGCTAACCTGGTGAATGTTAACTCTAACCCTAAACCTAAACGGACTACTGGGACCTCGAAACAACGGGACCTCGGAATATAGAGATTTTGCCACCAATTACACATTTGTAAGAAACCTTCCCAACCCTGACAGCACGGGAAGTACCCAGAAAAGCACTGAGGAAGAGGGTCAATGAAATAAAGTGACATAACTTCATTTATGCAGCAGGGTACAGTATACTGTAAGTGATGCCATAAACAACCAAGACATTGGCGGCGTCTTACATTTTCTCATTAACCTGTTGTATATGCAAAACCTCTCTCAATCATAAATGTGATGAATGAATGTGAAAGACTGAAAGCTGTTTACTGCATATCGTTGCAGTCGGGCATAAACTTTCTGTCTCCATATTTTCACTTTTTATGTTTTTTCCATAAACCAATGCCCTACTTTGTAATACTACAGTGTCCCACAAAAGTAGCAAAAATAATGCTACTTTCGAAATTGATTTGTGATAAGTAACAGTACCGTCAGTGGTGTAAAGTAACAAATTATTTGTACTTTACGTGAGTATTTCAAAATTACAGTTACTATATTTATTTGAAAACTTTAGTTACTAGTTACTTTGCAGATATAAATTATAATATCATAAAACATACATACATTAACCACTTAACCACAGCCCTATTTTATACCTAGGCTAGAGTACTTTTTCCACCACTGAGTACCGTTTTGTTCCCGCGCGCCGACAGTGAGGATATACAGTAGCAGAGTGGTCGAGGCTGTGCGAGAAGTGCACACCGAGATGCAAGCCACTGTGTTTCCGTCCGGGAATGATATACTGTTCTACAGTCATATGGCTGATGCATTTTTTATGCTCAAAACCAGAGGGGGTTTCTCACCTTCAATTTTAAAAGTGTTTACTCAGCAACCAGGACCACGGAGCTGATAAAAAATAAGTGAGAGCCGCTGAATTAAAAATGACTGCTCTGCCGTGGACGCCACGCCCCAAACAGTCTCCTGTGGTGTCTCTCCGCCGCTTGAAATATGTTTGGAAAAAAAGGTCTTGCCTTTCAGACACCGGCCTGTATTTGCGAGTGTGCGGGCCTCTTTCTCGCTCCCTTAGTTCCACTACCTCTGTCTTTATGAGTGTGTGTCTGTGTCTGTGTCTGTGTGTGTGTGTGTGTGTGTGTGTGTGTGTGTGTGTGTGTGTGTGTGTGTGTGTGTGTGTGTGTGTGTGTGTGTGTGTGTGTGTGTGTGTGTGCTTGCCTGCGACACGTGCGCACACACACACACATACACACACAGACACGTTTGTGAGTGTGTGTGTGTGTGTGTTTGTGTGCGTGCGTGCGTGCGTGCGTGTCTCAAGCCAAAGTAAATTCATAACTCACTGTGGACTTAGCCTTGGGCTGTGAAGAAAATCCATACACATTCCCCATCCTTATATCCCCTTAATGCAATGTGCACTACTTTTTCAAATCCCGCTGTTTCTCACCGAGAGACAACAACATTCTCTCCACGGAGAAGACAGGTGGTGGCAGCATAACATCTGATTGTGATTCGGCCTGGAATCATCCATTCATTCATAACTGCCTCAACGGAATAGCGTGAGCGAGAGGTGTGAGCGGTTGAGGACGACCAAACCTCTTCGCTCTGTTGACTGACACCAGAGATCTGCAGCCAAATAAAGAACGGCTAAAACCACCAAAACCAATTTCTCTGTCACTTTTGGCACCTAATAAAAACTACACTTGTAGGACGAGGAGTAATGTTCTCTAGTTGGAGCATGTTCCCAAGATGGCTGCCCTGGGTCAATGTTGTGCCTTCGGGGAGCTTCACGTTTGAGCAAGATGAAGTGCATGTTGGCCTGGGCGTGTGCTGGCCCCAGGAAGCAAGCTTTACTTCTGTGAATTATTTACAATGATGTATAGGCTCCGCTGCTGGGAACCCATTCTGTTTTTGGCTACAAACTCCTATCTGTTTTCCAAGACATATCCGTCATCTAGAAGACATTGGAAGAAAAAAAAGGAAAAGGAGTGGACTTGATTCATGTGTGTGGCTAGGTTTTAGTGCAGGCCAGAGGCCACTCATTGAACGTACAGTATATAGCATGCATTGCAATCACCATAGAAAGGGGTGTTAACCAAATATGTCTATTTATAGACTATGATGATGATTATCTGCGACACACACACACACACACACACACACACACACACACACACACACACACACACACACACACACACACACACACACACACCTGTTATTTATACTGTAATTAATGATTTGTATTAATTGGTAAATTCATTCAGGAATGTATGCTATATTGTATATTGTAATGACAGCAAATCTTTATTGGTAAGGGTTAGTCATCACTTGCCAACTTCAGACTTAATATTTACAGGGTTAGTGCAAATTCTAAAATACTGTAGATGTAATTAAGTAAGGAAGTAAGATAAATTATAAGGTTATTGCAGTTTAATGTTGACAAAACAATAATCATTATGAAATGATGATGATGATGATGATTAAATTGATAATTTACGTGGAGGATGTTTCGGGCCATCAGGGATGTAGTGGATGATGACAGATGGTATGTTAAGCCACAGCTGCACGTTCCCAGCACATCACCAGTAGATGGCAAACCTCTCTTATAGCTAGTGATTCGATCCATGGAGGTGTTGTTGCTGCCAACTTGTAAGATGCCCTTTATCCCATCTAATGCCCTGCATGGCTGAGCTGCTTAGGTCTTCTTCATAAGCAGGGTGCCAGAAGATGCAACATGCACTGTTGCTTTCACAAGAACTTCCTCAACCTGAAGTTGTAGTGAAAGCAACAATGCATGTGTAACCTGAGGGTGCAAATTGACATCGGGTTACATTTGTTCACTCTCTGAGTTGAATTAAGACTTAAATTAACTGAAGATGCACTCGACCATCCTCCAGGGTGGACGGTATAGGTGTAGAATAGATCCTACTCTCTGTTGACAGGTTGTGTCCAGACTAGAGGAATGGCCCCCCATCATGTTTCTCCACAAGGGAAGCTCTTCATCTCTCACACACCAGTATATGGCTGCTTCAGCTCCTGGAAGAGGTGTGTCTAATGGGCGGGTCGAGGCCATCGTGGAGGAGTGCTTCGCTGAAGGCTGAGGTATTAAATGTACCTCCATCACTGCTCTTGCCAATATGCTCCTACATAAATCATTCTGAAGCAATACCTGATATCCATCAGGACCAGCAAGACCATGGAGAAGAAGCCCTTATAGTTATGGAACATTATGGAGTCGCTGTTAGCAGGGGCTTGGATGGTGACATATTATTTCAAATAAATTGCGCCAATGCAATTCGGGGAAATCCTACGATTTCTGGAAATACTCTACAATGGTGCTTGCTTCACTCTTCGGGTTCCAGGAAATGTCATGTATTCTCCAACTAGTTATGTGACCAGAGTGCCTCACACACCTCCCTGACAGTGCCCTCCACAGCTGAGAATTGGGTCAGTGGATCTGAGATTATGAATTCATAAAATGTTAAAAATAATCACCAGCAGGCTCACAACGTGTCACATCGCAAATCATTTTAAGCTTGTAGATCGGCTATTTTCTGTATTTTTGCATGACACAAGTGTGTAAAAAAGTGTTTTCTCTCCAAAAAACATACTTCTTCATTATTGTCTCCACCAGCCGAAGGCATGGTGGAGAGTATGTTTTCCCCTTCGTCCGTCCGTGTGTCCGTGCGTCCGTCCGTGTGTCCTCGCAGTTTGTGTGCAGCTAATCTCAGTCGCCGTTGGCCCGGTCGCTGCCAAAGTGAGCACACACATTCCCTGGATGCCAATCTAGAACCTCTGCCCTAAACTTTTCAAATGGGCCTTTTCTAGCGCCACCTAGTGGCCGATGTTCGCAAAACACATTTCTGTGCACTACTCTTACAGATTTTGTCCAAAAATCCTAAAAATCGGTAGGCAGTATCTCGACAGTCATGTGATCGACACGGATCTGTCCGATTTTGCATATTCCATCCTGATTGGTTAAGATTGGCTTCCAAAGTTTGTACAAAATGCCTCAAATCCTAAACGCAAAGTGCAATTATCATGAAATCGCGCACACACGTTCCCACTAGGTCAAGGAAGAAATGCCACTTAATTTTTTTTTAATCAGCCTCATGGTGGCGCTATAACAGGCCGATTTGTGGTTTTACCTATAACTCTACCGATCAGTTTCAAACTTTGTAAGCGCACTCCCTAGAGGCCAAGGAAAAACCCTTTCCCTGCATTTTTCACATCAGCCTTTTATAGCGCCACCAGGAGGCCGACTTATGTAAAACACATTTTTTCCTATTATTCCTTGGGATTTTATCCAAAAATCATGCAAATTGGTACACAGTATCTCTATAGTCATGTGATCAAGTCCGATCCGTCTGATATTTCATATTCCATCCTAATTGGCTAATATTGGCTTCCAAAGTTTGCAGGATTGCTCCGTTTTTGAACAAAATGCCTCAAATCATCAACGCAGCTTGCGATTAGTGTGAAATTTGCCACACATATTCCCACTAGGTCAAGGAACAAATGCTACCTTTTTCACATTGGGCTGTTATAGCGCCACCAGCAGGTAGACTTTAGCAAAACACATTTTTGGAACACAATGCTTCAAATCATGCATGCAGCGTCCGATTGCCATGAAAGGTCTAAGGTGAAGAACATATGCCAATAGTTATTAATCAAAAACATAATGGATACTAGAGTAATCAGTGCTTGTCTTTAGATTTATTGCCTTGTCCTCCATCAGATAGCCTGACTTTAGTCTGTGATTTCTGGTCATACTGATGAGCAAAGAAGATGGTTAACGAGAGAGATGGCTTTTATGAAGGGTATATTTTTTATTAACTTTGAGAGGTCAATATTGAGTGATCCCTTTTTCTTTCCCCCCCCAATTTTTCGTCTTTATGCATCATGATTGAAACCGCTCAACTTCTCCCGGCTGGGAGTCCTGGCTCATCTGGGAAGCTATTTGATGCTCCCAGAGGAGACACAAATACAGTGGTTTCAAATGAGGTTAGATCCCGGTGAGAACAAAGAACAGGACACAAATGGACTGGGTCCATTTGGGGTCCAACACTGAGGATTTCACACAAAGAACTGTGGAGACGTGTCTCTGTAGACCAGAGGAGTCCTTTCATTACAGATGCTGTGCACATGTTGAGAGATACAAGAACAATGTGACTACTAGAGCATGTGGAGTTTAGAGGTGATGAATGTGGTGACATTCTAGGTCAAGAGCCCTACACATGTACACATACTGTACACATACTGTATGCGCAAATGCATGCACAAAGACACACTCCTACATTCGTATTCTCATTTATCTACAAGACACACAGCACATGAACAGATATGCTCCCATACTGTACATGCACTTGTAATGACACTCGCTCTCACAGAATGGAGCCACTTCACAGATACAAATGTGCACGTTTTAATTGAAAGTATGTGCAGTTGCAGTGGGATTTGCAATCTACAGCAGAAGGGTGGATTTGAATGTGAAGGAGATTGAACTAGTCATTTAGTAGGCTACACAGCCCTCCGCTGTGACCTGTTTAGTGGAGTATCATTAGATGATTCAAAGCATATCTTTCTTTGTCAGGAGGTGCATTCACCATACTGTATTGTATGTCTGCTGGTGGCGCAACTGTTATGTTACAGGCATACAAAATTCAAATTGGATCTTCTACCCCTTAGCAAAATTCCATTATTGGAAATCTCAGTCTGTCTCTGTCTCTTTCTCTCTCTCTCTCTCACACACGAACACATACATACAGTACACATTCCACAGCACATCCTAATAAAACATTTTAAACAAGAGATATCTACTGTATGTACTGAAGCCTCATTCCAGGGTCCTTTTGTGTGTTCCCTGCTATATGCTGTAGTGTCTGACTCTTGAGCGCGGAATGAGAGAGATGAGGCTGAATGGGTAGGCGGGGCTGTTTTATGAGAAGATAACTCAGGGAGTTTGAGCCATCCGGTGAGCATGTCACACCGCCTCTGGGGCTACTTCTTGATTACCCGGGCCCTGTAACCTCAGCTGGGCCCTGTTGGAGAGGAAAAAAGCTCATCTCTACCCTCCCATTGCGGCTCATTACAGAGACAACACCCCAAGCACCGGTATGAGATCAGCTCACCTGTGCATGAGCGCCAAGTAAACCCACGTGCTGCCTTTTATTACATCTGATCAGCAGTCAGGGAGGTCGAGGTGGAAGTGAGCCGGAGATTGTTCCTCTCCACCTTCGAAGTCTGATGGGAGTTTGAGTGATAATATTGTTATGGCACGGCTGGTGTAGTACAACAGGCCACGCAGTAAATCATAATCATAATAAATTACATTCTTGCCAGTGAATTCACCAAAGGATTGCAGAAATTTTGCTGCCACTAAACCTCCACAAATAGAGTACCGAAGTCCTGACGTGCATGTCCCACTGAGCACGCCGTCTAAAAGTGGTCTAATAGACGTATAGATTTGGAAATTTATTAGTGGTCTAAACTTAGACTAGACGACTAATAGACTTCTAATAGTCGTCTAAATGTAGACCGTCTACATTTAGACGACTATTAGAAGTCTATTAGTCGTCTAGTCTAAGTTTAGACCACTAATAAATTTCCAAATCTATACGTCTATTAGACCACTTTTAGACGGCGTGCTCAGTGGGGTGTCACGTAAGTATTTTCTCTATGGAAAATTACATTGGTCATCTTAGAATAGTCTCATATAAGAATTGTGGTCCAAAAATAAACCACCTGTCCCGGCGATATTGTCAGGAAGGTGGCTCTGTATCGTTTACAATAGTCAGTTGAAAATGTTATTGGTGGCGGTAACATTATCGTTTTCTTGCCGTCAGTTGTTGCTTCATAATAATCATATGAGTCAAAACGCCAGTCTCATTTATTTATTTTTGGAACACATTTCTTATATGCCACCAATGCACAATATTAACTATTTTACTGCCAAAGCTAGGCTAATCATATTGTCTGTTCCCTGCCACCAAAATCCCTTGCCTTTGAGATATTATAGAATAATATCCATCCATTATTTCCATCCGCGGTGTTGTTTAAGAGACACCCTTAAGTCTTATAGTGTTGCAAAAAAAGAATGTGCCTTGCTTTCACCCAAAATCAACACTGAAGCAGAGAAAAGTAGATCCAGGGCCTCGAAAACGACACCAAAAGGAAATCAATCTGTGTGTGTTTGCATCAAGCAGGATAATTGTATAGGGTGTATACGTTCATATATACAAACTATTGATGGTGTCTTTCTAGTTCTGCATCAAGCAAGATGATTGTATAAGGTGTAGGTTTGTATACTTTTTAAATAATTGGTGGGGTATTTATGTGACATTAAACTTCCTATGGATGTTTCTTACTGTACTTCTAATGCCATGTATCTATAATTGTTATATATCTATAGTATCTATCCATCTATGCTTATGAATAAGTCAATCTGTGCCCTCATGAATAAGCATGCTGTGCTCTAATGAGAGCTGGGCTATACTCTGAGCCAATCAAAGCCAGCTGCATCAGGCAGGTGAACTCATTGGCAGCTTGTTTGCAAATGATTTATACATTCTAAGAAGAAATAGATTTAAACTTTGTTATCAATTCGCTACCTCCATACAGTGCTCAGTTTCTGTAGGCCACGGCACTGCAGTGCAGGGCAGGCACTGTTGACTACCGCTTGGTGGCAGCGGGAAAGTTAAACTTTTCTCAACTTCACTTAGTTCTGGCTACACCTCCAGCTGCGGTGGAGAAAGCGCCAGACACTCCTCTCCATATACAGTGCATTGAACCTTGCTGATTTCTCACAACGCAGCAGTGAAATACTGCGGCTGGAGTGAATTTGGTGTTTACTGTTAAGCAATTTTGTACTATGTATATTATTTACAGTACATTTAATTATTGATCAGTGCACTGTATGATACACTGAGTGTAGTGGAATACACCTTTAATAATTGATGCATAACGTCATTCCCCCGGAAGTGAACTGGTTGACATCAACCATCAAAGCAACTCACTTCAAAGGCCAGGGGCGCTCAACCCAAAGAGTTTGAGCTCAAACTCAGTGCAAATTCTTGACAACATAAACAACATAGGCTATAGGAAACATCTGCACACATGAACAAAGTTACAAAGTCTTTAATAAGCTGTAAGCAATCAATGATGTATGTGTATCGACCTGTTGGCTGTGAGGGTGGTAGGTTCCTTTGTTGTTTAGCATCAACCATCAACCAAAAGTTATTTACCTTGCTGTAGTGTGCGAGGTTGATCCATAAATAAATTGCATTTGAACAGACATCACTCCTTACATTGGTGATGAGATGCAGCTTTCAAGCTTTCTGAAGGCATGAAAGCAAGCTGTGAGATTGCGCTGAATGCTGAGCGAATAAACAATGGCAATCAATTTCAAAAGCCAGTTGGCAGCAAAACAATGAGAGAATTGAAACTTTCTTGATTGAAGCTGCTGTTGATAACAAACAAAGGGCCATGCTATTATCTAGTATGTGTATTATGTCCTGGATGCATTTGAGACATCCCCAGACAAAGGTGCACAACAAGATTAAGACACATTTGGATATCCCAAATCATACTCAATTGCATATTGTCATAAATGGTAAATGATGCATTTATATGGCGCTTTACAGAGATTGTGCATTTACATTCATCCATTCACACACACATTCATACAAAGATGGCGGAGGAAACCATGTAAGGCGCCTGCCTACCTGCTCATCGGGAACAATTAGGGGTTCAGAGTCTTGCTCAAGGACAATTTCTACCCTAGCTCTGGGGAAGCCCGGGATCGAACTGGGAACCTTCCGGTTGCCAAGCGGCCACTCTACCCCTGAGCCACATGCCTTCAGGATGTGAGTAAACCCTCTCGAAAGCAGAGAGGGTCAAGGTATTGTCTATGGCAAGGAGTGACCGCCACTTTCCTCGCTGCAGTAGGAGGCGGAGCCAGGGTTTAGCGTCCGCAAAAGCCCTTTTGTGATTGTGATTGAGCAGCTCTCAAAGCTACATCAGAGATGAGCTTACTGCTCTTTGTGAAGGACTCCTTATTCTTGAAGGACGAGTAAACAGACAGATAATAGCAAAAACACTGCGGGGCAAAGCACACGCTCTTGTTATTATGAAGCCATCAAGGCATTGTTGAAACTACAGTAGGCAAGTACTTAGAGAAAAGTGTGGTTTCCCGGAAAAGACAAACAGGCAGAAGAATTGATCTCCCACTGTGTTCCCCATCAGTCATCCACTCTTAATACAGAACACCAGCCATTACAAATGCCAGAGCTCCCGCAAGGACCTGACAGAAAGCTAATTTGAATAATTATGGTTATAATCGGAAGCCTGATGGCCTATAAACGTATTGAAGCCTTTTTACAGCCTGCCGCCTAAGGTAAAAGGGCAAGCCGTCTAGAAGAACATTTGTCTGTCTGTCTGTCTGTCTGTCTGTCTGTCTGTCTGTCTGTCTGTCTGTCTGTCTGTCTGTCTGTCTGTCTGTCTATGCATGTTCATCTTCTTCTTATTTTGTGTATCATCGTCCTTGATGATTTCTTGTTACTTAGGGGAGGCCATGGAGCTGGCTGTTGTCTTCTCCCCCTTTGCTGACGTCGGCTTACAGTATATGTATTGTATGTGGGTCAGTGACGTGACGCCCCAAAAAACATGTTTTTAAAAAAACTTTAAATAGCAGGCATAAAAATTATTTACTTTTGTTCTACTCACTCTCAACTTTATGGAAACACATTTTGTTTTTAGATATTTTATTGGAATCAGACTTTATTGAGCAGTTTGTTGTACTTGTGCCTAAAACCGTCATCTGGTGTGACATGACAATAATTGTTCATAAAATGAAAATGGAGTACACCTTTCTTAAGTTACTCACTTTATCAAAGTCCTTTATCATAACTAACCTGTGATCCACTATAGTTTTGTGAAAATTAATTGAATCTGTATATTTTTTTCATAATCAACACTCTGTGTGAGGCCCATGTTGTCGATCTTTCAACATATTTTAATTTTATTCTGACAAAAACTTTCTTTAAAATTACACAAATATTTGTGACTCTTCCTGATACTATTTTCTATGTAAACCATACACATTTTTTCGGTTTCATCATTAATAAAGGTATGATTTCTCACTATTTGGAATGTCACACCAGATGACTTAGTGTCACACCAGATGACCATATCTTCATGTGTCAAAGCAAACTGTGTTTTAACCTACCTATTAGTGAGTACTGAACTTTACTGATTGATTAAACAATTACCCAGGAAAAACAGCAACAGTAAAATTGCTTTAACATTAAATAACATGGCCTTAATATTTCTGAACAGGATAGTATTGTTGGGCCTTAACATAGGATAACAAAGAATTGTAGTAGTAGATGGATGATGAGGATGTGCACAGGAATGCTACGCACACCTAAGTCTTCTGCCGGCCCACGGCAGAAGGATCTTAAAGAGACAATAAGGTGCATAGCCACACTGGGAGCCAAGGCAACATTTTATTTACACCAATTATTGGAAACAACTCAGCATTCAGGTGTATTACTTTTTTCCGAAGTCTCCTGAACTTGAACACAGCATTTTGAGTTGAACAAATTTATTTACGAATCATGTCGTTACACCACATCTCCACTAGCTAAAGAGTGCTGGGTTGTGCAACTCCGAAAATAGCTGATCTACAAGCTCTCGCAGCACAATGCGTTGAGAGCTTGTAGATCAGCTATTTTCGCTATGTTTGTCTCGGGTCCTACCTTACCTCATTGTCCAGTCCAGTGAGTGAAAGTACAAAAGTATTAGATTAGATTAGAATAGACATTTAGACTGCATTGTACATCAGCCAGTCACATTTGGTGAGGGTATAGACATTTAGACTGTATTGTACATCAGCCAGTCACATTTGGTGAGGGTAGCAAACCGTTTGCCCTGTTGCGGTTCTGCTATGCCACAGACAACTTCCTGCTCTTTGTAGAAAATGCAGTCTCGCCCCTTTGGCCAGACAAAACCATTTTTCATTTTTCCAAGTTGATTCATGCAGTTTATCTCTAGCCCCTCCTTATTAATGGTAACAATCTGCCCCACATATGGCTTTCCCTCATATTTGATTATGACAAACTGTCCTTGTGTGTATTCATCTGAGGAGGTGTCTGAATCCTCAGCTTGGGCCTCTCCAATAGATGCACTTGTGTCCAGCACCTGAGTAGAAGACCTTCAGGAGGAGACATTTAAATGTAATTTATTTGTCAGGTAGATTGTTTTTAGTAGTAAAATGTAATTACTAGCAAGTCCTCAAGTTTGCCAAGTATGTTATACTCACTGAAAAGTGTTACCACAATATAAGGTTTAGGTTTCTGTGAAGGGGTTTCTGCTCTGTCTGATGAATTTGCTGTATCACCGAATGAAGCTAAATTAAATTATGTAAAAATGTTTAAAACGTTGTTTTAAACATGTTAAAATGTTTTAAATGGACAAAAGAAACATGGGACTTGTTATTTATTGTTATGTCTGTAGGAAAATACAGTATATATCATCTGGTGTGACAATCAAGTCATCTGGCGTGACAAGCAGATATGTCACACCAGATGACGAAGTGTCACACCAGATGACGTTTTCTGCATTTAGGACTACCTTGAGGCTACCAGGTACACATTAGCATGCTAACAACATGCTAGCTATAACAAAACAACCTAGATTTACATGTTATTATGACCAAAGTTTCAAATAACTTTTGCTTTATTAATGAAAAAGGTGTCACACCAGATGACATCCAGAAGTGCCACACTTGTCAAAGTTTCAACAAGATGGCATTTCATGAAAATGTTAAAATCATAACTCACCTCAGACACCTGTCTTGCAGTTGTGCTGGGAGTGCTGAATAGCCTTACAGAAGAAGGACCTCTCTAGCCCAGTAGGTGTCCAAATTATTGCCTGTTTAATTTTTCCAAACTAGTGTCACACCAGATGATTTTGGTTTGGGGGACAAAATCTTTTTGATCAGAAATGACTGAAAACATTATGCTTGGACTTTGAAAAGATATAGGCTCACAAATAGACATTTTTTTTTGCCTAAATTCATTTTTAAATGAATTTTAGCAATTCTTTTTCTTAGTTTTATTCAAGTTCCCACTTTGAGAAACAAGGTCGGGACAGTCACACCAGATGACATTTACCATGTTTGGTTGAAGATTCTGAAGAAATGAGGAATGAAATGTTTTAATCTTGAGTAAATTCACATAAAGCTTAATGTCCTGCACAATATTCAGAAGGTTTTTGACAAATATATTTTTTATTTATACATGTTTGACACCGAGGACAGCGAAAACGCTACGTCACGTCACCCACCCACGTGTGTATGTAGTATATAGAAAGATAGGGACAGGCAGACAGACCTGACGCATTGACGGACGGATACAACGGGTACTCTGACAACGTGTACAACGGGTATTGTATACATGGTAGTAAAAAGGGATGGGAAAAGTCAGCTGAGCTGGTACTCTGTATTAGTGAGTAGCTGGCCTAGTACAAGTACTGTCAGCAACAACCGTGTAGTTCATGAATGGTCTAATTTCCTTACTTTGGCTATTTGAAAGAAATATGAGCAAAGCCCTTCTGCTCAGCCAGAGCACATATTATTTGAGTTTTATTATTATTATTTATTTGGCAAAAGAGGGTCAAATTGCTATCACAAACTCCTCGATAGCAGTCAAAGGTGCATTCAAATAAATTACAATCAGATGCAAAACAAGGGCAAATTGTACTCTGTGTGCGCTCTGTGAAACATTAAGGAGTGTGTTTGCGCTGTGATATCATTAGTGCAATATATTTTGTGAATTGGACCTTGAGAAGGGGCAGATAGTGCTGGCATGTGATGCACAATATTCATCCATTATAGTTAAATTAATGGGCCTGTAACAGACATTTGGGTCCATGTTTACACTCTTCGTCTTAACACTGAAGACTTTACTGTGCACCTAGGTTTATGTCATCTCACAGCTTCTAGCTAACAGATGGTAATAAGCTTAGCATTGACTGCTGCTGGTAAATGACATGGACCAGATGTCATCTCCAGTGACATTTATCCACAGATGCCACCAGTGCTGAATGATGCCAATCATTGGGAGCTTATTGCTTTAGTCGTAGGATATAAAAATATCAATATGTCCCCGTGTACAGTAGGAAAAATGTCTTGATAACTATGGAGTCAAGAGCTTTTTGTTGGCTGACCTGGTTGGTCTTAATGTATTGTAGATAGGATTCTGTATACAAAATATAATGGAAATTATCATTCAATTGTTAAAATAGTTCATTTGAATAAATGAATGAAGCAATTCTAATGTTATATATTTTCCTTTTAGACCGATCATTTATTATAAGACACCAGAAACAGTTTTACAAATGCCATTCTTGGTAAATAAAGGGTAAATGGATAGCTGTGGAAAGTCACATTCTTGTCATCTCAGCAAGAGAATAAAGAATGCAAAACCTTCAGTGACAAATACACAGAAGATCTCTATGTAAGATAAGATAATTTTATTATGAATCTATATTATAATTTTTAATGAGGTTAATAACATTCCACAAGAACAATTTCAGAATAGCATGAATGTTTTCCTCAATGACAATGGCAGAAATACAGTGGGTGGGAATATAATCCAGGTACGCTGCCCGAACACCTACGCACCACCGATCCGGTGGCGCGACGACTACGTCTGAGTCATAGTCCCGGGAGCTTTGCCAGGGTACCCCTTGTACTTTGTTTGCATCCATTTTGTACCCATATTTTGAGATCTCTGTAGCTGTCAGTCTGGCGACCTGTGTCCCTTTATGCCCATAAATGGAGATCTCTGTATCTTTCAGTCCATGTCCCTTTCATGCCCATATATGGAGATCCCTGGTGTCATCAATATATATTGGCATGCCCATATATGTGCATATCCATGTATGGAGCAGACTGATTGTTTGCGCCTTAAGCCATGACAACACATTGAGGTTAGGCAACACACTCCATATTTGTGTGTAGCTGCATTGGGAGCTCAGAACTCCTTATATGGTTATGGATTCAATAAGGCGTTGAAATGCTTTTAATGTGCTGATGAATTTCGATTGGATATAAATAGGCCGTCCAGACCGACTCAGCTGCCTGTTTTGTTGAGGTTTGCTGTCTGTCTGTCAAGGAGCCTGTGGTTCCTGCTCAAGTAAACTGACACACCCTCACAAGCATATTCCCATTTTCTGCTTCACTGAACTGGTGGTCCCCATAATCCTAACACCATCATTTAGTCAGCCAGGCAGTGGAGTGTTTTCTGTCTTTTTTTTTTAAAAACTCTATTTTCTCCATTCCTCACAGTTCTGGTGAGTCTGGATGCCCTGCGCGCAGCAGAGTAGAATTAATGTGTATAGTTTCCTCCTGGGTAAGGCTTTCTTAATGTAGCCCTTACTTGAGAGGGTAGGGGTCTGTTATTTTATGTTTAGACTAGTCTTAAGGGAGTGTATTTAAAATGCACATTCTTGTTTGCAGAGGTGAAGTGGTCTGACGCATTTCTCTTTCTCCCCAGTTCGCTTCCATATTCTTCATATAGTTTTGGAAACTACACCTTGTACTCAAGAAAGGCCTCAAACAGGGAAGCTGTTCAATGCACTGTGGTTTTGTCAATCTCCCACCCATACCGTGCTGTACTGGCAAGCAGGCTGGGAAAGGATGGCTATTGTGCTTTTCTGTTCAGATGAAAATGAGAACACAAAGCAGGGAACGGTGAAGAGAGAGTGAAAGTGAAGCGAATGAGTTAGCGAGGTAGAGGACTTCACCGAGATGCTGAAATGGACATTTGGTCTTCAAGCCCACTCCTGGAACAGACAAAGCCTACAAAAAAAGAATACATTTCCAATGGCCAGAACTGAAAGAGAGTGAAACAAAAACAGAGCCTATACAGAGCTGGTCCAACCCATAAACCATGTGAGCAGCCACATGAGGCAGCAGAACAAGTGGATAGTGTTCTACAGTATGCTCAAGTGTTGTGTGAATGGCTATCAACATTGTACAGCTGCAAAAGACTGTCAACCTGGGGGTGTCACTAGATGGCAGAAGGCCCTCCCCAGGGGCCGGTTGAACTCCAGTAGCTGTGCATACAGTAAATGAGAACATAGTTAAAACTTGTAAACATTACCATGTCATTACGTTGATGGACATAAATCCTGGGCCTCAGGGGCAGTCGTAGCTGAATTCCCTGTCTGGGGATCAGAAACTCCCCAGTAAATAACCCGCCCGGCTCACTTGTATGTGTCGAAGTCCCATGTCCCACACACTTAACCCTTAAATGCTCCCTGGGTGCTGTATTAAGAGCGTCCCACTGCTCCTAATAGTTAGGATGGGTAAAGGCAGAGGACAACTTTCATACAACACTCATTACAAATGTACGGTACAGTGACAAAAATACCCCAAAAGAGAGGGGAAAAAATTATTTTAACATAACCCGACATCTGCCATAAATAAAAGGTGCCAGGAGTGAAAAGGCACCCCTACATTCGTTAAGATAATGTAGGGGTGCCTCGGTTGAAAGTATTTGTAGGGGTGCCCTGAGCCAAAAAAGTTTTGGAACCCCTGAATTAAGTGATACAAAGTTACTATACCAAGTAATGATCAAGCCCATGCAGCATCGGGTTAAAAACAACATCCTGCGCTATATCAAAATAACACGAGAGGTATGAGCGTGTGTCAGAAACCCCCCTGGGTGTCTGGGTGCCAAGCAAGTTCATACAGGAAACCCAACAGTGGAGAATGTGTGCTGACGGAACAATGTTGACGCACGTGTCCCTTGGACCATGGTTCATTAAAAAAGAGCAGCA
The DNA here is from genome assembly GCF_963921795.1 of Nannobrachium achirus. NCBI lineage: Eukaryota > Metazoa > Chordata > Actinopteri > Myctophiformes > Myctophidae > Nannobrachium > Nannobrachium achirus. Next base: position 31,830,483 of record NC_137823.1, read on the forward strand.
GGCGTCCTTCCGGCTCACGCAGTCAGTGTAATACACCTAGCAGATCCATCACGACGTCCTGGGTTTCAATCTGAAGTCTGATGTTGTATGTCAGTCCCTTCTCTCTGCCCTGTCCTTCTTTTGTCTGCACCATCATATTTGAACTAAAGCAGTAAAAATTATCTCTTCAAACCAGGGGTCCAGTTGTCCGGAATTAACATGAAGCAAACACAGAACTAAAAGTTCCTATGATTGGCCACTAGTTGCGCAGTTCAAGCAATATACATGTTCTCCATAGGATTCCATTCTATTCCCCCAAACTTTTACATTTGATTTTCTTTAAATATTGTCATAAATACTTTATGATCCCTGTCGCTAGTTTAAAGCCTCGCTTCAAATCACCATGATATGCGTTTTGTGAAAATATGGTCCCATTTATCTTATAATTGATGTTAAAGCAGGGTATGCTGTAGGAGGGGCTCGTGATCATAGGCTTGTGATGATTCTACTTTGTGTGCTTTATTTTCGGCTGGCTCAACATATTTACCCAAATATCCCTGCGGTTGCACGTGACCGTTGGCAGCCAATAGAATTCCTTGGGTACCATTAAAACAATGATGGCGGACACCCATATGTGGGCAAAAAAAATCTTAATTTTCTCTCAATGGGTCACGTGACGGTTCCCACCGTCCATATTTTTTACGGTCTATGTTTCAAACATATGAACTTGATCATCCGGAACAAGCTCCTCTTGAGCTTGGTTCACCCCATTAGTACTGTAAAGCTTAATTTACTGTATACTCTATATACCGGAAAGAACAGATTTTCAAATCTTAATTGAATTAAGACATACATCATCATACGTACTGATTAGAAATGGCTTAACCACTGAAGTCCTACTTTGTCGTACGACAAAGATCTATCGCAATCTACAAGCTCACAACGCCTCGCACTGCGAGGCGTTGTGAGCTTGTAGATTCTCAAAGAGCTTTGATGCAGAGGGGAAAAAGAGCAGACTAAGTACAGAGTAAAAGGTCAAGTTTATTAAGTATTGACGGTCCAAGTGGTTAAATACCTGAAAACACAAATTGACAGGAATCCAAAATACACTGATGATTGTGCTGTCAAACGATGAAACTATATGGAATCTATGAAAAGGTTGTGGGGGTCCCTGCTTCATCTCTCTCCCAACTTAAGGGGTCTTTGGACTGGAAAACGTTGAAGACCCCTGATGTAGTGAATGTAACCAGAATGCTGGATGTTTTGGAAGAGGAAAACGGCTGTGTTTATAGGGGCTGTGTGAAGAACAAAGGCAGCCAGGGCTTATGTTGATGGACATAAATCCTGAGTCTCAGTAACTACCCGCTGATTACGCTCCTCCCGTGCACTCCTCACAAGAACTTTGATCTTTCCCATTAAGCCACCTGCATGGTCTCACAAAACTAACGAAACTTTGTTTCTCAATTTTCTTCTTTGACAAAAGTTTCACCATTTCTTTCTCTCTCTCTCCCAATTGCTTTCCATCTTCTTAGCCCTTCAAGCTGATTGAGCTGGAAGGTTTTGTTTGGATTTAGCCCTGCATAAGCCACACACAAAAGACAATTTGTGAAAAAGAAATCCCACATGATGGTTTCTCTTTCTGTGAGAATGTTTGTCACAGAGAACCACATCACACATTTAAGGGTGCTACATTATTCAAGGATCTAAACGTTACACTAGGCTACAGTATTCCAGGTTTCCATGGAATATGACTGTGGACTGTGATTAAAAAGCTGCTATTATTGTTGTCATTGTTGTCATTAGTGTGCCGTTGTTACTATTGTTGTTTCTGTTAATTTGTGTATTCCCCCTTCCTTTCTCTCTGTACTGTATATCTCTCTGTCTCTCTCCCTCTCTCTTACCCTTTACCCCAGCCACGGTCAAGGCAGATGGCCCCCCACCCTCAGGGGCCATCTGGGTCTCTGCTCTCTATGGAACATGAAACGTATTTTAAATAACATAAACTGTATACCCTTAAAACATCATTCACCAGTGACATAGCACCAAAGCACCCCGAAAAGCCAAGGAAAACCCTGCACTGCCAGGCAATTTCTTATATTTTGTCTATCTCTCTAGCATGCAGTCGCTAAGCATGAAAATGTCAAGAGGTAAATGAGAAAAGATAGGCTACTACCTTTCACTTCACACATGAGTGAGTGAGTGAGTGAGTGAGTGAGTGCCGCGCCGTGTGTGTGCGTGTGTGAGAGAGAGAGATAGAGAGAATATCGAGAGCTGGCCTTCTAGAATAATGGTGAAGTGCCATCAGACGTGGATTAGTTCATCTGATGTCTTTTCCCATCATTCTCTCTCTGCCTTTCAATGTAGAACCTTCCTGGCCATGTGCAACCATCAAGTTTAGGTGGAGCTATATTTTCTCCATTTAGGAGATAACATCATTTCTGAAAAGCCCTTCTCCACGTGCCCAGGTGAAGTCATTATTAAATCATTTGATTTTAAGCTTGATATGGTGTGCCTGTCCATATAGCTTGGCCTGAAACCTAAGAGCCGGGTGATGTCTAAGTTTTTAAAGAGCGCATTATAAAGCCACACAAGCCTCCAGGGACAGCATGCAATTGACACGTCTACATTAACTTGTGTATATTAAATTGTCGGTTGTCTTGCCCTCGCCGGCTTGGCCAAGTCGAGGTTCGAGGTTTCTTTTTGTGTTCAGGTAGGCCTACATAAGAGTAAAACGTCTTTGTTCCGCTTCCTCAGACACTGTTGTGACAGCAGTAATAATAAATATAAACAATCACAATAAGGAAATACTCACAATCACTGCTTATACTGTACGCTATTATTCCAAACGTATAGGAGACGGTGGAGGAAGGAGCACTTCTTTTCCCTTCACCAGTGTCGGCTACTCGCCAGTGTCAGGGTTAAGCCCTTTGCACACAGGACAGTTGCGTTTTTTTTTTCGTTTGCTGCATGAATAAAACGCATTGGATTTGGTGTGCAATGCTGTGCGGAATCGGCGCTGCGGATCCCAAAAGGAGTCATAAAAGGAGTGATGAGTTTTTTACCGCATGCGACAAGACGCACAAATCGAACTGGGTTCGATCGAGAAAAAAACGCACGGACGCAGCCACTCGTCGCACGGCCAATTCGGATCCGGTGTGTATGAGGTCGTAGAGAATCATTGTTTTCTTTTTAAAAAGTGAAATTGTCCGTTTTATCCGTACGGATAAACGCGCCTGTGTGCAAAGGGCTTTACTGAGGTTGGGGTTAGGTTTAGGCATAGTTTTACTGAGGTTAGGGTCAGAGTTAGGCATAGTTTTACTGAGGTTATGGTTAGGGTTTGGGTTAGGGTTAGGCATCGCTTACTGAGGTTAGGGTTAGGGTTTGGGTTAGGTTTAGGCATAGAGGTTAACATTCACACCCGTGCGGTCCAAGTGACCACAGCCGAGCGCTCCAGACCTCCGCTCCAGCCAATCACAAGCCGCGCCTTCTAATTTATTCAACACCGTCTCCTACGTTTGGAATAATCGCATACTGTACCTGTACTTGGCAAAAGCAGCCTTGCAAACCTTTTTCTTTTTTTAAGGAAGAAAACAAAATCATTTTGAAATGATTACCAAATTTGTAATAACTGAAAGGATCAAGAGAGAGGATGGGGTCTTTTTAGCAAACAAATAAGTGACAAATTGGAATAGATATTGCGACTTGTTAGGCCACATTCTCATAATATAATTCGGTTTAGTCGTGCGAATGGGAGGGGTGAAGTTGCTACATTCTTGCATATTTAATTGATACGTTTGCCCTCACACTGCACGTTGTCATCCGAAACAAGGAATCGTCCACGTCTGTCCATGGGACATGTATGTATCCAAGCTGCATAATAATGCCCCCTCCATCTCCCTGTGTTTATTAATTCTTCAAGTTCAACTCACAATGTAACCGCAGGACCGCCGCAAAATTGAGGCGCAGGCGTCAGCCTATTTATCTGCGGTCGACGATCGTAAACGGGCGATCAAAAAATAAAACCAGCGGCGGCCGGAGGGACTCGCAAAATCTACCAGCAATAAACCAGACAGCAAATACTTTTAATAGCCAGATATGAATATCTACGAAGAGGAGGACATCAACGTCTCTCTCTCTCTCTCTCTCTCTCTCTCTCTCTCTCTCTCTCTCTCTCTCTCTCTCTCTCTCTCTCTCTCTCTCTCTCTCTCTCTCTCTCTCTCTCTCTCTCTCTCTCTGCCCCTCGTCTTGCCCTCCGCTGGTTCCCTCTCTGCGCTCCGCGCATGAAGCGTCTCCATTTGGACATTATTTGGCACAGAGAGCCGTGCGCGCGAGCAAGGGCGAGAGACCCACACATCGGCCTATATTATATTAGGACTATAGCCTATATATGATATACAAGTGACTAATGTGGCACTTTCCTTTTATCTAACTGTGAGCAACTCCTCTCAAATAATACACCATGTGCGATCGAGGGAGCGGTGATCAGAAATTGAATCAATGAGGGGAGGAGGCGGCCAGAATGGTCAGAAATCTAATGAGAACGGACGGTCTGGAGGGGGATTTAACCTTTTATAAATAACTATGGATTTAACCCGCACATGGCTCTATATATTGCCTGTATTTGAGACGGATGGATTCACACCAACAGGGAAGCGTTTGCGGTAGCGCATCGAAACCACCGTTTTTTTGTGGATTTGCATTCGTTTCTTTTATTCGAAAAAGAATACGGATGCGTCTTCACACATGCCCAACCGTTGTGTATTTTCCAACAATACGTTATAGGATTCGTTTTAATCGTAATAAAGCGTGCCTGTGTGAATGCCGCCTTAATCACACCTTCAGTTGCAGCATGAGATAAACTTACTTTCTTCTTTAATTCACTGTCGTTTTTTTTTATCCGTTTCTGGGCATGACGGATGTCAGCCAAAGGGAAAGAGAGATTCACCCACTTAATTTGGTGAAGTTTATAATAAAATGACTGAACATCAACAGTCCAGAATAATGGCCTTGCAACTTCAATTAATTAAGCAGAGTGCATGTTCTGTCACACATGGAAATCGAAGCGTTTGCACTTGAAAGGATGAAGTCATGAAACCAGCAGAGGGGTAAGGAGTCGTTGACATTTCTTAGTTCTACAAAACGTATGTGGGAAGTTTACATTTTACACAGACGTCTGCACGTCTGTTCTATCAAGCACAAAATCCAAGCCCCAGCTTAATGAAATGGACATTTTAAGACATGAGAATTGCTCTCTTGTTGTACTTTTTTCCCCCCCTTCCCAACCCTGGGTGGGTTGGCCTCTAATAATCAATGTCGGTACCTGGCCGTGTGACAAACACTCCCACTTTTGCTATATTAACCTACAATACTGAAAGTCTGTCTGAGACATTTAAAGAGGTGGTGCCATAGTTTTGTACTTTTTCTGTTTTGTATGTGTCTATGAAGTTAACATTATTCTAATGGGCCATCGGGTGGAGTTAATGTGCAGATTTGTCGTCCCAGTGTATTTGTGTTTACTTCCAGAAAGCTGAAGGCCCTGTCGAAAAACACAGATTAGTAAAGCCAGGGTAGCGGAAATGTAAGTTATGTAACCTGAGGCCGACTCAAAGTGTGATCGTTGTGCTCAGCCACAAACACACCTGACACACATGTATTGGTATTGCAGCGATTTTGGTCGTTGGTGTTCGGCACACTGTCCGAAATTCTCGAAACCACGTTACAACCATGTCCATTGTTGGCCATATTCGGCACACCACTAAACCCTATAAAAAGTACAAATCAAAAAATGGAAATTATCGCTTTTGCAATGTTACTAGCCAAAAGAAGAATGTTGTTAGCCTGGAAGTCTCCAATACCACCCTCTCACTCAATCTGGCTCAATGATCTCTTAGAGGAACAACTGAGGGCTTTTATGAAGCATGGAGACCCCCCTTATCGAACATTTTAATTCATTAGAATAGGAAATATTTCTCAGGTGAATGTAATGGATATGGTTGGTTGCCGTGGCGGACAGTGTCTCTTTCACTGATAACGGACTGTGACCCATGATGTGTCCCACGTTATTGTTTTGTCTTATTTTGTTTTGCTTTGTTTTATCTTGTTTTGTTTTTGCTTTTAAGCCATCATTGTGTATGTTATGTTGTTGCTATGTTTTGTACTGCTGAGTGGTGGTTGTCCTGCTGCGTGCAATGTATTTTTTTTTAAATGAAAAAAGGTTAACATAACATTATGTGTAATGTATAGTATATCCAATAAAAACTATTAAAGGAAAAAGAAGAAAAAAAGAAAACGGGGAACCCTAGAAAATAGCATCTACAAGCTTGTGTGCTATTTGGTCTATTTCTGATGTGAAATAGAGCTTCAGTGATTAATTCATAATTTATTGTTTGTATTTAAATTTAAGTTTGTTGGGGAAAAAAACAAATGTCTCTTTTTGTTGTTGAAATGAAATATTGAGTTAACCTTTGAGTCACAAGACAAGGCACCGGCTCAGCAGCTGAGAACAGAGACCAAGATGATTATGTCGATATTAAATCAACATGTTTAATCAGTGCTCCTAGTGTAGCATTGTGTTGGAAATCATGTGACAGTGCTACACTTTGACCCCCAAATACTGTATGTTCCCTTTTACTTATCTGCAGTTTCATTGCAAACTTTTTAGATTTTGATTATTACTACAAAACACATATTAACCACGTCTGTCCTATTATATACTTATTGGATATTTTAAAATAGCAGAGCTGAGCTTGTAGATCTGCTATTTTCTAAGCATTTTGAAAGCTTGTGAAATGGGCCATTGTGTGCAATGAGTACTTTTACTTTTGGTACTTTAAAGTTTTACTATGTAACTTTTTTTATAAAACAAATCTTAAAATTGTCCTAACTGTTAAATCGCTAAAGTTTTAGAACACCCACTCCGTTATTTTCAGCTTCTGAAGCCTTCTCTTTATATGTTTTCTATGAGCCGTGAGGGGGGGAGAATTTCGCGCCATGATTACGTAATCTGCATCATTTGTATACGTTGTGTATCCGCGAGCTTATAAGTGTCAATTTGGGGGTCCTTGACATGAAAAGGTTTGAGAACCACTGTTGTAAAATACATTAGAATCCTAACTTTAGTCTTGTGGTTCACACTGTGCTAACATGATTATCTTTGGGGTGCATCTGTCTGACTTGGCAGTAGCCTAGTAGTTGTAGTCTCTTATGGGGGTCCCTGGCATATCTGGGGGTCCGCGAGCTTATAAGTGTCAATTTAGGGGTCCTTGACATGAAAAGGTTTTAGAACCACTTGTGTAATATGCTTGCTAACTAGTCGGTGTTTGTTGAAAATCTATAAAATTATTACAAAAATTACATCTCAAAAGGTTGTCAATTTTTTTAAATGTATATTTTATTTTTAGTAGGAAAAGAAAATGGGATTATTACTCGAGTTTAGCCTTACATTAATTCTCTCCTGTAGTAGCTTCTGCTTTGATGACGTCTATGGCTACAGGAGAGTCTTAACGCTTTGACAGACAGGTCGGGAGTATGGTCTGCAAAACTGCTACTGTGGCTCTACACATGCATACATGCGAGACATATCTTCCGTACAAGTTCTGCAAGGTGTATGCGACTTGTAAGGTAGCCTTGTTTAATGTATTAGTCCGTATTTTTAAATAAAATGAGTTTTTACCAAGTGTACAGCTTTTCCTCGTTTGCTACAATGTTAGCTGCAACAGCGCCCGTTGGTGGCTGGAAGCATTATTCCGTATACACATACGTCATGTCCTTGTATGAACGAATGGGGGAATGGATGAACGTCACGTGATAAGTGCAGCCATCTTTAACCAGACCAGAGCTGCTCGATTTGGAAAATACACACACTTGGTAAAAACTCATTTTATTTAACAATACGGACTTATACATTAAACAAGGCTACCTTACAAGTCGCATACACCTTGCAGAACTTGTACGGAAGATATGTCTCGCATGTATGCATGTGTAGAGCCGCAGTAGCAGTTTTGCAGACCATACTCCCGACCTGTCAGTCAAAGCGTTAAGACTCTCCTGTAGCCATAGACGTCATCAAAGCAGAAGCTACTACAGGAGAGGATTAATGTAAGGCTAACTCGAGTTGTGACCCATACAAATTGGTCTGTGACCCACAAATGTGTCTCGACCCACTGTTTGGGAAACTACCAGAGGAAATGGCCCACAAATAATAGCTACATGAATGATGAGGATTTGTTTTATTATTTTGTGTGTTACTTCAGCTAACCTCTAATGCCTGAAAAATGACTAGTCGGTGGGTCAAATTCATTGTCCAGGCGTAAACCTTATGCTGTGAACAAGCAGATTTCATTTTATTTCTAATTATGATTTTACTTTACCAGGCCATGGCATGGACTTAGCTGGGAGCTGACAGGACCATGGAGACAGCAAAGTACCCCGCAGATCCAACCAGTGGAAGACCCCTGGTCTCCGGCAGTCTTCTGAACTGACCTCCAATAACTGTCATTACTGCACTGCCACCAAAGTGCCCTTACACAGAATACACACTGGAAAACTTGGATCTCCAAAGGATTTTGTGCCTTTTTCACTTTAGTGCCTCTGCACTTTGCTCTACAGTGTTTTATAATGTGTTGATATTGTATTTGTTAAAAGTGAAGCGTTTGGTCATGCTTCACACATTGTCACTGTTGTGCTTCACATAACACAATATGTATGTAATGGTAAGACTGAATTCATTTTCCAGTGGATTCCTCGCAACCTGCATCAGTGAAACCACACTTGGAATTTCCCAGAATTGCACCTTTCTAGTTTTATGCAATGTTGATGAATTACATGGGACCACAATGGAAGCAAGTCACCAGGACATGTTTTGTTATCCATTTAGCTCAAATGTAATGGTATGTTATATTTCTGTTTACACAGTGTTTAATCAATCAACACAGATTTTTAAACCAGGGACCAACAATCTTCTACTGAGAACCCACTGTTGAAAACCAGTTTTATTTCAATGTCTGAAGGACAAAATGTTTTACACTGCAGTGGTGTAATAAAAAAAAAACTAATAAAACAATCCACCATAGAACTCTTTATTTATTCTTTGTCAGAATATAATGGTAGTCCTGGTGTTTTGATTCTGTGACATTATCATATTGCACTTGCTAATTGTCCATCTACTTGCTAATTGTCCATCCTCGTGTGTCAGTTACAGGCTAGACTGCTGCTGTTAAAAATATGAAATGTTGTCAAAGACTTCCCAAAGAAGTAACGTTTCAACATTACAGGAAACAAAGTGTAGATATACAGTATGTGACTGTCTATAGGCCTACTTTGACCTCAGTGGGGCTGCATTTTTTGGATTGCCTACTGAAGTAAAATAAATTCAAAAATAGTTATGCAGTGTGACAGAAGATGACATTTCTATTATGTTTAGACATTTATGCACTTGTGTCTAACAAAACAAATACAAGTAGAATTGTCTGGAATAAACAGCACATTTATTTAATTGCAGGTTTTTGTGTGACCATGGTGATCAGTTTATTTTTTGACTTTGATCATTTTAATCCATGACACCACCCAATTACTTACTTTACAGCACCTTACGTTTGTCACGCAATGGTACATGAATATGTAAATATTTACCTCCTAAAATACAGCATGTCATGAAGAAAACTTGAGAGTAACCAGATCCATTATGACTGATTGAAAATATATACTTGATGTTTAACCAGTTGAACCCCAGCATCCCTATTCTGGGGGGAACATTATGTCCATAATAGCCATACTCTACTTCTACTATATACAGGTATATATTTTTATTTCCTATATATTCTTTTAATTCCATAACCCTACAACTTCTGTACTATGAAGCCTACATGATGACCCTCAGATTGTTGCTTGCAGCACTTCTTCAACAATGTTGGCATTTCTCTGCATCAACTGGGTGCCCAGGGGCCTGGCGGAGGACATTGGGGGAATCTGGCAGGTCGAAGAGCAGGCTGGGCTTTCGCTGAAGAGTGTGACATTCGGTCAATTTGTGCCTGACAATAGAGAAAGACAATAATATAGAGACAATTAATTTCCCACAAAGTAACTTATGTTCATCAAAGTATAAATGTTATGTGTGCAATGGGCACACATCTCTCTTTCCCATACTTTGTTAATTATTTTACAGTACAACCTTAGCCTACTTGGTACAGTAGCATTTACAAATCACATAAGCTTGAGTTATACTTTATAATTTGATGGTGTCATGTAGCAAAGAGCCGATCTACAAGCTCACAGTTATTCCCAAAATTGGGAAAGCAGATTGAAAGAGCCCAAATGCAATTTTAGTAGTTGTTTTGTTACATAGAAATATTATATTTACAACATAATTGTACATGAACAGCCCATTCACCAAAGCAAATATAATTTAAATGTATTGACTTTACTTGTTGTAGCTTGAGTAAAACATACTTGTAAACACTGTGATAACTATGGTAGGCTCTGCCTGGCGTGCAGATATTTAGACTAAAATTGGCATATAGCCTACCAATATATCTGAACTGGACTACTTTGATGCATCATCGCTACTAACTGATGTATGATAACTACTAAAGGGCTATAGCTAACATTATCGCTAACATAGTAACATTAGCTTCAGCTAATATGTTTTTTTACATAAAGATTCACTCGGAAACATGCTGTTGCAACGTATGTACACACACACACACACACACACACACACACACTGCGCGCACACGCACACACACGCGCGCACACACGCACACACACACACACACACACACACACACACACACACACAGTGCAGCACGTTATAGCTAATCTTAGCCAGCAAACTGAATACAGCCCAGTATAATGTCTTCCAGTAACTTGCTATAAAGCTGTGTGAGTAAAAACGTTCATTATGACAGATAGTTTACTAAAAGTCAATATATGATAGCTTACCTCCGAATCAGACATTCTGTTCGCCATGCTGCTTTTGTTTTACAACCTCCTCCCAGAGAGTAAACAACTGCAGCTATGTCTGCACGTTGCACAGTGCCTCACTGAGCATGCGCAGTTTTCTTCTTCGTTGGTGGCTTTAGCGCACGGCCATATTGAGTGAGGCGGGCCATAGTGGGCAGACCACAGTTGTCACAGGATTGGCTGTTGATTACAGGCCAAATGCGACCCCTGCAGGCAACATAGAGACTAGATATTTTGCAATGATTATCCAACCCATTGACACTGTCTAAAAAATAAAAACAAATAAAAAAAAAAGTGACAGTAAAATTTTGACCAGATCTGGCCCAAAAAATGCTTATATCAGCTTTAAGTAGCCTACATGTTGTACTTCAATTACATGTTGAATACTGGACTTTTATTTGTAGCAGAGTATTTCTACATTGTGGCATTGATACTTTTATTACTTATAAGTGAAAACAAATCTAGTGCTTGTTCCACTGCAGAGATTTAACAGACAACCTCCATGAGAGAAGATTGGTGTCGTTAAAATGGGGGTGGGGGGGGGGGGGGATCACATTACCCTAAATTCTTCACAATTACACATTTCCATTGAACCAAATATAAAATAGCATTAAATGTGTTTAATTTTGTCCTAGCATTTCTAGGAAACACCATTGCATCTCCTCGGGGACCCCTAGGGGTACCCAGACCCCACTTTGAGACCCACTATCTACTCTTAGGAACACAGCAAAGGTGAAGAAGACCCACCCCCCCCCCTCCCCCATCCAGTGATGAGACCAACCAATCAATGTTAGGCTCTGTCTGTACATTCCATAAATACAGAGTTTACTGCTTGCTGCTCATCAGAGTCTGGCATCACCATGAAGGTTGCTTTGCTCTTGTTTATGTTCTGTGTGGCCAGCGAGGCAGATGACTACAACGAAGCAGTCAGCGCGCTGGAGGAGAGGTTGAACACCCTGGAAGCACAGCTGAAGAGCAACCCGGGAGGAGATGCAGCTTCGGCGTCCAGGCTGTCTGCAAGTGAAACCAAGATAGACAAACTGCAGTTGCTGGTGGAGGGACTTCAGACCAGACTGAGCGAGAGTGAGACCTTGGTTGAGGAGCTACAGCGACACAAAGCCGAAATGACTGCCAAGTTCCATGCCAGCGAGACCCAGATCCTCAAAAACAGCCTGAGCAGCAGAGACAACAAAATCCAACTACTTGAGATCAAACTGAGTAGTGGTCACCAGCAGCACCAACTACCCCAGACCAAGCTGACCAGCGACATGGAGGCTTTGAAAAGAGAAAGTCAAGAAACGGCTGCCAAACTAAGAGCCAGTGAAAAAGATCTCACTGACCTACGGACCAAGCTGAGCACCACTGAATATCAGGTCCAGGTCCATCACACAAGGCTGAGCAGCAGTGAAGACAACGTCGAGGCCTTGAAGAAAGAATGTCGAGAAATGGCTTCCGAATTGACTGCTAGCCAGAAGCAGGTTGAACTCCTCCAGACCAGACTCAGTACCATTGAAGACCATCTTGAAGTCCACCATACGAAACTCAATACCACTGAGAACTTGGAGACGGAAGGTGAAGCTTTAAGACTTCAAGAAGATACTGCAGTTCTGTTGGTCAACCTGGACTGTGAGGGAATCTACAAAAGGACCACACAGAGTGGTGTGTACACCATCTACCCCACTACTGCACCTGTCAAGGTCTACTGTGACATGGACACAGATGGAGGGAAGTGGACAGTCATCCAGAGAAGATTGGACGGCACTGTGGACTTCAAAAGACCCTGGGCTCAGTACAAGGCTGGGTTTGGAGACGCATCAGGCGAGTACTGGCTGGGACTGGAGAACATACATCTCCTTACCAAGGACAAAAAGTGTGAGCTGAGGGTGGACATGGAAGACTTTGAGGGAAACACAGCGTCTGCCTCTTACTCCTCTTTCTCTGTGGGTTCTGAGGCTGATGGCTACATACTGCAGGTTGCTGGCTTCAGGAATGGAGGAGCAGGAGACTCACTGACCTATCACAATGGAATGAAATTCTCAACCTTTGACAAAGGGGATAGAAGTGGTTGTGCAAATTCTTATTCTGGTGCATTTTGGTACAACAACTGTCATAATATTAACATCAATGGTTTATACCTCCGGGGAAAGCCTAATGCTGGCAAAGGTGTGACCTGGTTCCACTGGAAGGGTCATCATTACTCCCTGAAAGCTGTAGCCATGAAGATCAGACGTGTTCCTTAAACATGTTTAGGTTCACATGCATAGATTTGAAAAGCACAGCCGTAGTATAGCATGATGCAATATTTACTCTTTTTCATGGTTTGATTTTGTTTTGTTTTCTTTCTTTTTCTTTTCATTCTTTGGGACTCTGTTTAATCCTAATATCTGTATTGTATCACATAATATTACAGTGGTGACCTGCTGTCCTCTATGGCTCTTAAATCAATAAATAATCCAAGATAGAGAGAAAAAAAGAGAAAAACACAGATTAAATGACATAATATACTCATCTCCTCCCCTTTTACCATTCACTCAACTAACTTCTGACTAACTGGCTAACTTCAGCTGGGTCACCACCCACCAGACAACTAGGCATACCTGTACCTAATGGACTGGTGGGTGTGGCAACATAATTGTAACACTTTCTGTACACCTTTTTGGAAAAAATCTTCCTCCTAGTATAATCATAAACACCTGATCATCATGTTTTATAGTCAGAGCGTTTCAGGCAAACATTGTGCACTTTATGAAAGAAGCATGCAATTTGGCACACAGTTAAAACATGCCATATGCAACATTTTTGGCTATAGTGCCATCGCAGATTTGTCTTGGGAAACTTGTGGGAGCCAAGCAAAGTTGCTCTCATAGACTTTACTAGGCCTATAGAGTCAAATAAATACAAAAAATAAATATGCTTTAAGTAGCATGTGAGGGGTCAAACTAGGTGTTATTCGGGATTCTGAATCCAATGCAAGCATTTGTTTTGCACGAAAAACATTCCTTTCCGAGAAACGGCCGCCACTAAACTTGTGTGATAAAAGTGATGACTCATCACTAAACCATAGATTTATGGGGTCCATTTTTAGCCCAAGGAATGTTTTTCCTGCAAAACAAATGTTTGCATTGGATTCAGAATCCCCAAAAACACCTAGTTTGACCCCTTACATGCTACTTAAAGCATATGTATTTTTTGTATTATTTTACGCTATAGTAAAGTCTATGAGAGCCCAACTTGAATTGGCTCCCACAAGTTTCCCAAGACAAATCTGCGATGGCCCTATAGCCAAAAATGTTCCATATGGCATGTTCTAACTGTGTGCCAAATTTCATGCCTCTTTCATAGTGCACGATTACATCAAAATACTGCCCGAAACGCCTGGACTATTAGGGGAGAAAAAAATAATAGGAACTGCATCTTTAATAAATATTTAACCAGTTATACATATTAACAAGACAAAGTATAACTACACTGGAACACAGGTTATTTTTTTCCCCCATTTCCTTAAAAGGTCCGACAGCGACCATATGGCTACAGTATAGATGCGGGAACCGGTTTCAACTCATAAGGAAAGATAAGGAAAATAAGGATCTAGTGTTTAATGAGGGAAACACATGTATTATTGCAATAAGCACAGTGTCACTGAATCTTGGAAATGCGATGCAAAAGCGCAATCTCTTTTTCAACTAGGAACTTTTTAGAAAACACTATTAGCTACCTAAAACTTGTGATTCTCTTTTTCTCCATGCCATTTCTTGGCTTACAGTATTTGTGTGCTCATTCTGTCAAGCGTTCCAGAGATGCCATGAGAGATTTCATACCGTCAAATTGCAATTTCTTAGTTGAACCGATCACGTCCTGGTCCAAACTGACACGGTGGTGGTGATGGTGGTGTGAATAGCACCAACCCTACCAGTTCTGCAGAGAATCAGGCTCCATTCTGAGGAGCACATAATCACTCAAGTTTTAACTAGGAAGAAACTCTACGTCCTGCTATTTTACCACAGTATCTCCATAACTAACAGCCGCTTCAGTTTCCCCAAAAAACTAGGTCACCAATACCGTTATATAATACCAAATAATACTGTACAGTACTGTATCCAGTACTTAATCCTTAGTCACACGTTTTCATGACTTTTTGGCTTCATAGAATAGCAGCCGACCTTATTACCCATTAATAATAATAATAAATAATACATAGGATTATCCATTGTAATGTGCATAGCTGTGTGTTAATGTGCATGTGTTCGGCTAGCGATTCCTTTTGCTCTGGACCGTTCTCGTCTTTAACAGTTTGTTCATGTGCCTGATTGTTTGTGGAAAGAAGCTTTTTTGCAGTCTGTTGCTAGTAGCTTTGAGACTGCGTAGTTATAGGGTTCCTAGCCTTATGCCGAAACGTTCTTAACAATCACACATGAATAATTTGTCAATTTCATGCGTATTCGACATAGGCAAATTTATTTCTCTAATTTAACGTTGAACACAGAAGAAAACGGCTTAATTGACTAAATGAATATCATTAGTTATTGGAAGAAAAATGTGTTTGCTCTCTGAATGTGCAGTATCAGAAAAAAATACAGGTATTGCAAAGCAGGTCTATGTATCAACACCAAACATTTCAAATTATTTAAAAATAAATATAAAATATAAACATCAAATCAGTTTGTCCATCTGTCATTTAGGGTTGGGACCCGAAACCGGTTCTTTTTAGGACCCGGTTCCATGATAGCGGGTCCAGAACCGGGTCAATCATTTTTGCCGGTCCGATTCTCTTAACGGGTCTCATCACCGCATCGCGGTAAAAGAAAAACACTAGCGATTAGCTAATCAAACCGTGGTGTCTGTCCTTAAATCCTTGTGCATTGATTAAAAGCTGCCATTTGTCCTAAGCTGAAAGTGAAAGTAACTTCTGTGCAACGGTGGCTCCCCCTCCTCGTCCCCTGCACACATGTGAAGTGAAACCTTTGGTGTGTGTCTTAGGGTGCTTTTTTTTGCCTTGATGAAACTTAAGCAAGGCAGCGACATACAGTACTTTCTTCCTTGACAATAATGAGAGGCAGACAATACCATTACTGACATTTTGCTGAATATAAAAACGTTTTATATTGCTAATAAGCAAAGTAAAGGGGAATCTTTTGGAAACTTTATGGGTCTGTAACTCAGTGAATAAATGGAACCAAATGGACCTGTTCCATTTTTACTCTAATATTTTAACATTTAATATAAATTGGGGTCCCAGTGATATAAATATAATTAAATGGGTATCTGTAGCCTAGTGTATTTAGAAATCCTAGTTCTAAGTTCAAACTAAGCCATATTGTAAAATAAATATAAGAAATAGGCAAACATTTTGAAAATAGCCGATCTACAAGCTCACAGCGCTCAAACACATTTTATTGAGGACTCATAAAACTTTTCTGGGACCCGGGACCCATTACATTGAAAACCTATTAACATCACTGCTAACTACTGTTTGAACGCCCATTAGGCTTATGTAAACAACTACTGTTAAATGGTCTCAATCGTTCATGTTTTATTTAGGGAAAAAAATCATAAAAAAAAAACATGTTGGACTCATGCATACAGCCAGACTACCTAACCGAACAGTGTTCAAGCCAAGTGAAATGGGTGCAGTAATTTAATAAAGCTGATTTTCCATGGTTTAAGTTGTGTGTATTATGTAATTGTATAATGGATGATAGAAAATATGAAAAAATATATATATTGGAACCGTTAAGAGAACCGTTAGGAACCGGAATCGTTAAGAGGGAATCGCTAAGGACTCGGAATCGTTAAAATCCTAACGAGTCCCAACCCTACTGTCATTAACATCAACTCCAAATTTGTTCTGTCATGTCGAGACCAAATTACAACATACTGTACTAACCACTAAATGCCTCTACGGTACATTAAGTGACATTGCAGTGAAAGTAGACAAGTGAAGAACTACATGCATGTTTGTTTGTGAAATGGTTTGTATCTTTTTTTTCTTCTCCATTAAAGACCTCTGACCTTTAACTCTATGCCTCTGACTTTTGTAGGGAGATTAAGATATGTCCGCCATCATATGGCCGCCAGCCACTGAAGCCCCATGCAGCCTTGCCTGCCTCCCTACTCACATTCAGTGCTCCAGCTATTCACCTAAACTGTTTTTGTCATATTAATGTGACACCTTTGATTAATATTCCTGTTCTTAAGTTTTAACCTTTATTTTATCAGGTGGTCACTTGAGATCAATTATTTCTTTTTTTGAGCAAGTTCCAAGACAACAGGGAGAGCAGCTGTTAATGGATTAAAGTTTCACACTGATAAAAGAACATGTTAGGAGAGTTAGGGATTACTCTCCACAGACACGCACACTTTACCGCCCAAAAAGAAAAAGTCCATTTATTCCCACGTTCCCATGTTATATTTGTATACTTATGTTTTCATATTTTTGACTCAAATTAAATCTCCTACCAGTGACATCATCAATAGAAATGGAATAGAAAAGAAACTGCAGGCTTTTTCCTGAAAAGTTACCATTCTATAATGGAAGCCATTGTTCTTGCGATAATACATTTTTAAATATTAAAAGATCTTGTTTAAAAAACAAAAATCTGCCTAACGATGATGTCGCTGGTAGGTGGGTTTCTGAACTGCCCACTGCCCTCCTATGAGGGCTATTTTTTGCTATTTTATCATGAAAGCACATAAGGAGGAGCGCACACCTAAGTGAGTGAGGTGCTGACCACGCAGATAACAATGAATGAGAGGAAAGAGGCCGCACACTCTTCAGCCACGATGCAAATAATTTATTTACCAACGTTTCGACTGTTGCCAGTCTTCATCAGGGTTTAGGGTTTGACTGGCAACAGTCGAAACGTTGGTAAATAAATTATTTGCATCATGGCTGAAGAGTGTGTGGCCTCTTTCCTCTCATTCATTGCTATTTTATCATGAACATTAGTGAGGACCAATTATGACCAATTATTGAAAAGTGGAAAGTCATCCTTTAACTAAATACAGTATGAATTCAAGTTAAGAGCCAGGTCGTAAGTCTTCAGAAGCACACACTTCAGTAAGCTATAACTCCTAAGGAAGGACCTGATATGAAATTGAAAAAATAAAAAGCAGTTTGATGCAAATCCAATTCCTGCGTTCGGCCACATATTGCAGCCATTCTCCACAATGAGATCTGTGCACGCCGCAAGCAGGGGCGGGCATTTGCTCTACGCAGACTACGCAACTGCGTAGAGCCCCAAGGCAGAGGGGGCCCCCTGCTGGGCTCATTATTCTGAGCATTTAGAAAAAAAAAGTAAGTCTCTAGCCCATTCCTGTCAAAAGTTATGATTGTTTAAAGAATTGACCAACTGCTCACTGGAGTCAATAGGTTTCACACAGAGATCAAACTTCCTACGCCAAACAGGAAGTGCCCTTCACCAAACAGGAAGTGCCTCTATATCTCATGAACCGTTTGTCGTACAGACTCGGGGCTGGTGTCATATGACTTGATTAAGAGTCCTTAACCTTAATTGGCGCTTCCTTCGCCAAACAGGAAGTGCCTCTATATCTCATGAACCGTTTGTCGTACAGACTTGTGGCTGGTGTCATATGACTTCATCAAGAGTCCTTCACCTTAATTGGTTTAACTTAGTCCTGTCCCCTCTTCTGATTGGCTGTTGCCCCTTGTGACGTGGGTAGAGCTGCGAGGGCCCGGTCATTGCTGCTTGCATCTTTAATTTTATCAAAATTTTGAAAAATAATAATTAAATTAAATAATTAATAATTAAAATATAATTTTAAAGTATTATTATTCACTGATATTCCCTTATTGTTATTAAAATAATTATTGTCCTGCATCAAATATGTCCTGTATAAAAATATACATATAGGCCTACTCTATATAGGCTACCTTACTGTACTCTTCTTAAATTAATCAAATAGATCCAAAATGATTGTGGTTAGGTATTTAAAACCAACCATAATGACAACAAATAGGCTTCCTCTGCCTCTGCTCTTCATTGTCTTGTCAAGTTCATCGTCTTGTCATGCTAAATCATCACTTTTTCAGAATAGGTATTGAGTTGGAGGGTGGCATTTTTAATTCCTGCACTTCGCACGCACGCATACTGTTTTTTTTTCACGCATATCTATTTTTCACGCGCGCTCATGGGGGGGGGGCCTCTTTTACTACCTTTGTGGGGAGCCCCCAGTTTATAAAAACCGCCCCTGGCCGCAAGCAGTGAATGAATTAAGTGTGTTGCCTAATTGACAGGCCTTAGGCTTTTTCTCCTGGAGAAGCAACAGAATGGAAAATCTGATTTTAACGACATACTGTATACATTATCGGAAATAGTTTCATGGTATGAACAAACATAAAAACAATGTTGTTAGAGATCAAATTTACATTTAGACGTTTGCACCGAGCCACTATAATGACTTTCTGTCCCTTGGCTTAAATGTTACAAGAGTGGATTCATTGGAACCCCCTGTGAAAACCAAAAGGTTCCATTTCCAGCCATGGTGCTTGAATGCTGTCCAGTCACACCTGTAACCAAGCCCACCAACAGAGAGTTAGAGGCAAGCGGAGAGACGAGGTTTATGCTGAGGTAAAATAAGGAGGTAATAAAACAAAGAGGATTATGAAAAACAAACAACGCCCCAGTAAAAGTTTGTAACGATGTGGACTGGCAAGTGCTTGAAGTGTCTCACACTCACAGCCCGGGGCTCAAGGCTTAGGAATAGCTTTGTCTGCCAGAGGCCTGAACACCGACATTGACAAAAAAGAAAAAACTAGAAAAGTGTGCTCCTCGGAGCAACGGACAGGTTGCCTACACAGGGCCCGCAAACTTTGGAAGGCAGTCCAAATTATTGCTCTTATTTAATTCGCTAGTTAGAAACTTTGAATAAAATAGGAGACGAGAGCCTACCTTGCTGAACAACATTGCTAACTGAAAATCATCTTGCATGCACCTGTGGTGTGACCATAAAGTTCATTCCGATCTTATTGTGCTAACAACAGTTATTGTACACTGTTATTAGCGCACTCTTGTTTAACATACCACACCAACATTTTGCTGGTTGTGCCTTTCTGCGTAGGTGACAAATAAGCTTAAATTATTGAATCCAATGCTATGACATGGTGTGATTTTATAAATAAACAGCTAATTGCATTCACAGATGGAATCCCAATACAAATGTCAAAAAGATATAACATTCAATTCAGCTGTGACATTGACCAGATATCACCTCATTTCCATGTACAGTTAATCAAAATTTGCCACCTTAACCACGTTCAACCTAGCGTCACTATTTTGGGCATGTCATTAAATGGCCACGTTGTATCATTATTCTTTAAAACAGTGAAATAAAGTTGTTGTGAGCTTAGTTCAGCTATTTTTGCCATGCAACACTTTAATAAGATAAAGTATATGGTACAATAGGGTCAAAGCGGTTAATGAGATTGAATTGTTTCGTTTTGTTGTCTTTTGTCAATGGAGTCCTCAGGATGTTCATATAAACTTTAGATGTTTCCAAAAGAGACATTTAGTTCCGAGGAATAGTCTCATTTTACGATGAACGCAGCCTGCAAATTCTGATACCAACACTCAGTTGGATTGTTAACTTAAAAGTTTCAGACATAATGAAAGCATGCTGTGCCTTCATATCAGCAAACGTATTGATTCATAGCCGTCACGCCACGTTAGATTGGAACAAAAGCACACTTTCCCTCATTTTTATATCTCAAATGAAAAGATAAGCACCAAGGCTGGAATTAGACCTGCAGTGGAGTGCTACTTTTTCAATTCCACATCGACGGTATGAAAGTTTCCCTCCAGGGTGCTCTCTCACCAAAGGTCACTCCCGACTGTTTGAAAATAAATTAACTTCTTTACTTATTTATTTCTCCATCTTTTTGCATTTTACTCTCTTGAGGAGTTTTGAATGACAAAGCTCTGGGAGCGCTTGAAGATGGCTGAAGGCGTAATGGGTGTCGGAACAAAGCCATACACCACTCCTATCTATTCCCATGTTCAGCCTCTGTTGGAATAAGAACTTATCGTGAAATGTGTTATTCAAAGCAACAATTCGGCTGCTGTACATGTGAAAAGCCATATGGTGGTGGCAAACAGGACAAGAACGCAATAAAAGTATATATTTTTGTGGAGTTGCAGTTTGCTGGCAAAAGTTCATGAAAGACAAACTTGTTCCCCGTTCAATAAAAAGTTTTTTTTTGGGGGCACTCAGGTGGCGCAGAGGCAAAATTCCTGCCCACTACCATGGAGAATAGGGGTTCGATTTTTCCACACCTTTATATAATGAAAATATCTCATTGTGTCGCTCAATGGATGTCAGAGGCAAGTCACTTCTTTCTCTATTTACATATCAAAGGGTCATACATGCACAAATAAACAATTCCTCCAAGCATGCGTTATGTGATATCATAAGTAAACAGGGAAAGATAAAATATGATAAGCTTCTGGTTGATTGTAGAGATGAATAATATTTAAGAGGCTGAGGCAGATGTGAACAAATAAAGGCTTTAAAAGAAGAAAGCTTTTGATCTGTCAGATTTATGCCAATTCATACTCAGAATAACCGACCTACAAACTCACAAGGTGTTGCATCCGTGGCGTGGTTTGAGTGTGTAGATCTGCCATTCTCAGCGCACGACACTATCGTGCAATGGAGCATAAATCAGGCTTTCATTCAAAGCCATCTTCCAGACTCCCACTCTCTCTGTTTGCCTTTGAGTTTATTGAGCATCTGCCTTTACCCATCTGGTAAAACAAAGAACTCCACGCATCACAAGCCATAACCTGAATGTAATGTATTATCGTTCGTGTTTGGTATAGGATGTGTTTTATTCCTGACCATGTTGGGCTTCTTGGGGTGTGTAATTGATAGAAAATAAGTTTTTTTTTTTGTGGTGAACCACTCCTTTAAGTGACGAAAAAACACAAAGTTCAAATGTGATACAAGGTTTCTGCCCGACAGCAACGATGTCTACAGTGCATATGCACACACACATGATGAGTGCATGTTACTACCGTTGGGGGACCATCTAGAACAGTGGTTCTCAACCAGTGGTCCGGGGACCACCAGTGGTTCTTGAGGGGGTTCCAGGTGGTCCCCAGCTAAATGTTGGAGAGTTGGTAACCAAATGGACCCTTATCAATAACTATTTAGAGTGTAAAATGAAACCAAATGGACCCTTACGAGTCCATTTGGTTTTATTTTACACCCTCAAGAGTTAAATTATTGTTAAACATCTGCATTCATTAATTAAAAGAAGTCTACAGTAGAATGTAGAAGAATTGTTATTTTGATCAACGTTTGCCTGTTATCTCTCCTACCACATCAATACAGCATGGAATTGTGGACAAAATCTTATCCAACTACAAGAAAATATTCTACATTTGCGTCTGAGAGGCTAAATCTCATCAAAATGGTGGTCCGTGGCTCAAATACCGAATAAATAATGGACCTTGATGTGAAACGGGCTGAAAACCACTGATCTAGAAGACTGTTAACTGTGGATGCAGTCCAGTTAACAGCATACAGGCCCATAATGTTTAATTCACTAAGACGTCCAGTGGAGGTCTCAGAAAGTTGTAATTTCATGGGTTAGAAGTATCAAACACAGGCCAGAATATTTCTGCAAAAGTTGGCTAAGTTCCTTTAATTTATCGTCCAATTATGGTGCTTTAAATGAGTTTCTTTGTTGCCAATACGCAGGCTTAGGTTGGATTTTGTTGCAAGGCAGAGAAGCAAAAATATCTTAACAAAGACCACAGTCTGCTTATTAACTTCCAGTACATTTGCCTGAAAACATGTGAGCATTTCAATTATTAAAAATGTTTTAAAATGACAGAATCATAGAAAACCACTGCCTTAGAGGCATAATATCTATAATGTATTTTCCCTTTCTTCAAATTATAGTTACTGCCATGTCTCAAATAAGTTTCCTCTCTTGAGCTCATTATGAGAGCTTTTGAACAGACTTGTAAATTAATGTAAATGCTCACCTGGCTGCTCGCTGTTCTAACTGGTATTTCTGCTGGATGGGTTGAGGGAGCGATGACATAAAAGAAAAAGCTGATACTAGAGTGAAATCCAGAGAGGGAGGCCGCATTGCAGCAACACCTCTTATGCCAATTTGCCTGTCTCAGAATATAACCCTAAGTATAAGTGTTATAGTCAGAATTTTCTTTAATGTTTCCTTCACAGTCTGGGCACCTAGGCTCGAAAGTAGCCTGGGTTCGAGTCCCGTTCACTACGATCCTTACTGCATGTCTCTCCCCATATCTCTCTCTCCCTGTTTCCTGTCCGTCTCCACTTTCCACTGTAAAAAATAAAAGGCAGAAAAGCCCCCAAAATATCTTTAAAAAAAAAAGAAAGATCTTTTTTTAATGCCAGGTGGTTGGTGCATTACAATGAATAGTAGGCTATTTATTCACAAACAAGAAATGTGGGCTCAGTGGAGCGCAAATCTCTGCCAGGAGGCACACCTCAATAATACTGCTTACACTGTCTGACCCAGTAATGTTAAATTGTGTCTCTCTTCCTGTTTCTCTCCGTCTGTGTCACATGCACTCATGTGTATATTTTATAAAGTCAGTACACAATCAACATTTGATTGTGTAGTCAGTTGTAGTTAATTAGCTAACTAAGCAAACCTGCCACAACCTGACCATGTGCATGCACGCAAGTGTATTTAGCATAGGTGCGCAGGGTACTGTATGTTGTTGTCACTTTTTTTCCCATGTCGGTGTCAGATGTGGGCTTGAGCGCTCGGTGTGCTCTCCCCCTCACGCACGCACGCACGCACGCACGCACGCACGCACTCACTGTGAGTTAGTTAATAGTATTTACTTTACTTAAACTACTACTTACTCTTTCCTAAATGCGTTCTCCTCTGCAGGCTGCGAAAGTAACTTTGCGGATGGTTGTCTCAGCACTTCCCTACATCGTGAGTGTGGTCATTTGTACAAACGAGAGAGAGAACGAGAGAGCCAGCCAATGATGGAATCCTGGCTGTGCCCCAGCACTGTGGGCACAGTCACACTTCAAGGCAGAGCAGGTACACTGACTTTGGCTGAAAGTTGGTTTACTTGTGCTGTCGAGGAGGAGGGGGTTACATCTTTGCCCAGGGGCTCAATTTCTCAAAACCTACCCAAGGTTTCAGTGTCACACAAGTTGCTCTCCTTTCACTGTCCTTTTCAGTTTGCTAAAGTTGACTTATAACACAACTTGCGAACTATCCAAATC
This sequence comes from Nannobrachium achirus, assembly GCF_963921795.1. Taxonomy (NCBI): domain Eukaryota; kingdom Metazoa; phylum Chordata; class Actinopteri; order Myctophiformes; family Myctophidae; genus Nannobrachium; species Nannobrachium achirus. Next base: position 31,854,672 of record NC_137823.1, read on the forward strand.
AATCCTTCCAGCGCAGCATGTGCTCACATGCTCACAAACCAAGGTCAAACTACTGTATGTGTTGCAGATCAAACATAAGTGAAGATTCAGCAACTGCATTCCCCAATAAATGTTTCCAAAAAAACATTTTAGTGGATGGTTTAGGTAATATAAGTGAATTATTGACATTTTTAATCTGGTCTGGGAATGCTCTGCGTTTTTCAGCCTCGACATAACAGCCTATTGATTCTGGGAGGTTTTAACATTCATGTCTGCCGGCACACAAGACACTATTTGTTGAGTTCTCAGATATCTTACAATCTTTTAACCTGGCTGGTGTTGATATAGTCCCCACTCACTCAAACTCTGCATCTGGTTTTATCCCATTTCAATTATTTAGTATTTAGAAGAGCATGTGAGCGAAGCAACGCAATTTAGACAATGAATTTAGAGACACTGGCCTACTGTGTACCACTTTAACCAGCCCTAGTCTAGCAGTCTGATGTTGATTCAGTTGACAGTAGGCTTTGTGTTGCATTTTGGGCACTGCCCAACATCACATCATACTGTCCACACATACACTCACTCACATTACTGACATACTCTATAACCTATATTTATTCCAGTTATTTTTAAATTAATATATTTTGATGGCATCTCCCCTTCTTAGCTACGGTTTGACCACTTTCCACCTGGATGTGGGCAATCTGGGCATACCATTATTGGCCAACAAAGTAGCAAAGACATTTTGATCTTGTAGATCTGCTATTTTCACTATTCATTGTAGGAAGAAGCTTACAGGGGCTACAGTGGTTAAAATGCAGTCATAATGACATAATGACTATGGACTCCCACTTCAGCCGTCTAACCTTTGAATCTTTACCACTATTCTACAAATGGGATTCAAGTTTAAACCAGAGTATGATTGGATGACAAAATGAATGGATATCTTTGTCTGGGCTTTTCAGAATCGTCCAGCAATCGACTTAGAGGTCCCTGAATGATCGACTGGTATAGCTTATTCCCACCTTGCAGATGCCAGGGGAGGCTAACGCAGTAGGAGGGGGAAAGGGGAGTCATACCAATTTTCAGCTTTATATGTCTGCTGTGCCTAGATTTCAATCCCTTGCCTTTTCAAGTCTAGCCCCATGGTGAGATGACTCTCACCGCTCATATGACAGATCGAAAGAGATATTACCTGCTGTAGATTACATAGCATTAAATGTTCCTCAGCAACTGAATGAGTCGTCTACCCGGGAGATTACTGAGAAAGAGTTGTTCCACTTTCAGCATAGTGATTCAGTTTCTGCATGACTTGGTGAATGGCAAAAATGTACTACAGTTGGCCTATAAATGATAAAACTCCTCAACAAAATAACTCAACTTTGAATCACAAGGTTAAAGGGGCCTCCATGCTTTTCAAAATATATATTTTATATACTGTAAATATTGGTCCATAATACAGTTTTATACAGGTTTTAGCCTAAAAAAACACTCGGATATTGACATTTCATGTCTGTCATGTCTGACAGACATGACAGACATGAGAGGAGAGAACCATTCAGACACACCCACTCAGAAAGTCACATAAATGAAAAAAAAAAAAAAAAAAAGTTGAAAAATACACTGGGAATAATAAAATACATGAAAATGATTATGAAAATGTATATGTATAGAATATGGTGTGGCCCCTTTAAGGGTCGGATTCCATTCCCAGCCGACTCAGTGTATGAGTAGCACAGCTAAGGCATGCTCAGGGCTCCCTCTCCTGAGCAACATTATCCACTCCCCCCTTGGGGATCCCAGGTGTTCCCAGGCTAGTGTTGAGATGTAATCCCTCCATCTGGTCTTTGGTCTGCCAGGGGGTCTGCGCCCAGTGGGACGAGTATAGAATACCTCCCTAGGGAGACTCTCGGGAGGCATCCGTACTAGATGCCCGAACCACACATTGTAAATGATACCGACACGCCACTCCAACTTACTCAATTGCTGTACTTACTGATACTTACTGATCGCTAACAAAAATCATTAATGAGAGAGCACAGGCATAGGATTTTAGAACTCTTGTGGTACTCTTTTCTTGACCGGGGAATTGTGGGCTACATTTTCGGCATTTCTTATGACTTTCCCCGTTATTGTCTTGTGAACGGCGACCTGAAGGGGAAATCTCGCTATTTCGAACTATCGTCATTTCGACAAAGGAGCGTCGGGAGGGTTATAGCGTCTCACCCCACGGAGGTTAGGTTTAGTGTAAGGGTTTGAGTTGGGTGTCGAACAGATGACACGTAGTAACAGTGAAACGCTCCTGACCTGAGAACACCTTATGCAAAGTAGGGGCACAGTTATTGTTGTCTGCGCACCTGTCTACCCTCCAACAATAATTATTGTTATTGTGTTCTCCTCTCAGAGGGTCAATGGCCACTCATACACTCAGACATTGACTGAAAACATTGGTAAAAACATGACTATAGAATTTAGCCTCGGGGAAGCATAGCCTCATATGCGCTCCTGCAATTGTGAAGAACTCAGAAGAGCTTTCTTTCTGGATTCACTCCCAAATTGATCATTTTGTCTGATTAAAGGCCACCTTCGGGGGAGATCGCATCCCTGGGAGTCCAGCCCACGTTCACACTCGCCTGGAGGAACAATGCACAATACCATGACTCGCTTTCAAAAGCAAGGATAAAATATGAAAGTGCAAGATGGCAGAGTATTAATAATTAATTCAGCAGCGTTTTGGTCCTTGGAGGCTGGTGAAAAAATATATTGATGTTTGGAAAATGCTAATTAAGGAACGGAGCACACGTTGGTTTGGAAGCCATCCGCCAGCAGTAGGATCAGGGACGTGCTGGCCATTGGGAAAAGCGGGACAACTCCCGAAAGGCCGGTTCATTCCCGGCCGGTCCAGGCCGGCCATTAGGAAAAAATCAAACCTCGGTTCGAAGTGGAGCTGTGAATTTGAGCAGTTCCAGATCTATGTTTTTGATTCTGTGTGTTTTAGATCTATGAATTCTATGTGTTCTAGATCTATAAATTATGTGTTCTAGTTCTATATTTTTTAGATTGATTCTATGTGTTCTAGATCTATATTTTTACATTCTATGTCTTCTAGATCTGTGTGTGTGATGGGAGTAGACAAATACTTGCTTTATGCAAATGTAGCATATTTACTATTATTTGAAATAATAACAAATACTGTCCATAATAGGCCTAACAAACATATAACTTGAGAAAATATCTGCTTCTATAGGACAGATTAATAGTGAAAGGACCACCACTCATCGAGGTGCTGCATGCCTGAAGAAGGTTTATGACCAAAAGCTTGCACTTTATTTAACTGAAAATGAAGAACATGATTTTGCACACTTTTGAGTGTGCGGAGGCTCCCTTAAATCTTTCATTAGCACAGATTTAAAATAAACATTTATACTTGGCATTCAATCAATAAACCCCAGCATCCCTATTCTAAGGGGATATTCACCAAAAGTAGCAGATTTACAAGCTCACTACAAGATATTGATACATTCTAAATATTATTCTGAGGCACCCTGGACTATGAGAAAGTGATTGAGAAACCCAGCTGTTATTATGATGTAGAGACACTGTGATGAGTAGTTGGAGTTGGAGATGTGTGGCACACAAGCCATAGTCAGCCAGACCTGCCGGATTTCAGCCGGATTCGGGCCAAACCTGTTTGCTATGTGGGTTCTCTGGCCGTTGTTGCATGCATTCGGTGGTCACTGTTGTGTTGGTGTGGGGGTCTGGGGAGCACTGTATAAAGGACGTAGGCTACTATGTGCTCGTGTACAAGGTGGAGCGCTCCTGTTCTTGGGAGTGTGTTTGTCTGGGGCTCGCGCTGTCTAAGTACAGATGTGCCGTTTCAACGCTTCGGTATTTGCTGCGCGCGACGCCGTCAGCGGTAATATTGTAGTTGTGATTGTGTTTGTCTGCTGCCCCTTTCAGTCGGAGGCAGCCCGACTGTCGGGAGGGTAATTAAATGCCCCGATTATCGTGTAGTGTACGTCCGCCTTTACTAGTCAATTTCGGCCGGGATGCGACTCATTGTGAGCTTGTAGATTTGCTAATTGCTACGTTTTCTGTGTGTTCGGTCGTTCGAGCCGTGTGTGTGTGCGTGCGAGGGTGTGTGGTAAAGTCAATTGCCACGTTCTCCTCTCCATGTGTTCGTTCGGTCGTTCGAGCCGTGTGTGTGTGTGTGTGTGTGTGTGTGTGTGTGTGTGTGTGTGTGTGTGTGTGTGTGTGTGTGTGTGTGTGTGTGTGTGTGTGTGTGTGTGTGTGTGTGTTGTGTGTGTTGTGCGTGCGTGCGTGCGGTCGCGCATGCGCATATCCTGTTCAAACTCAACGAGACCGTTCTCACTTGACGGTGTGGACACACATTGCTGCCTATGGGGAGCTCTGTTCCACACAGCTCCAAAAAAATTAAATAAAATATCGGCCTTCGTTCCATTTTGGGGGCTGGGCGTCCAACAAAGTAAATCGTCAAGCACATCAAGCACACAACGCCTCGCACCGCGAGGCGTTGTGTGCTTGTAGATCGGCTGTTTTCACTAGTTTAAATCATTTTTTAAATGATAAATACAAAACAAACAGTTTTGGACATACAAGGTTTCCACCCGACAACGACGAAATATAACTCATGTAATTGGCCCACTGGCTTGTCACTTGTCATGATCTGAAATGGCAAATCTTTGAGTAGCAGCAGCGCTATAGCGCGCAACGAGGGCCTCTCCAACTCTTTTTCCCGGGCTGAATCATGGGCCCAGCACGTCCCTGAGTAGGATAGTATATCTCAGCCACCCGGGTGAATGGTGTAATGCCTTGGGGGGTGAAGCATGGCATGGAGAAACCAAGCAGGCACTAATGAGTCTCGTGGACCCCTTCAACACGCTGGGGAAATGAGACCAAGATGGAGGGAAGATGCTGGAATGAGACAGCGAGGAGGAGGTTGGCAACGCTCGTTGGGAGGATGCGTCATGTTCTATTTAATTCAATGGCAAATGAGAAAAGAAGAGGCTTCCGCTGGATTCGCGCGCGCGCGCCCCTAACACCCCGCTCTCTGCCAAGACCAAGGCACATTCCAAATTGGATCAACACACAATGTGCTACATACAATAGCCAACATACACAAAGTTTTAGTTACACATTGTATGGGAAAGGAATCTGGCGTGGAAAACAGAGAAGAGCTGGAATTCATTGGAAAGCGCTTTACCTCACGTGTGCACACATACTCATACACAAAACACACAGACACACCCACACACGCTATCACTTCTGTGCCTGCTGAGAGGCTGGTCAAATGTTGTGATTTGTGGATTGTATTTGTTACACACTCCTCTAGTCACCACCCATAGTCATCTTCGTGGAAGACTCATGTCAGTCATTTACAATACATGACTGACTAAATGACTGAATAAATGATTTCTCTGCAAGTAGCTATGTACAAATAAATAAAACGTATTACTAAGGTAGTTTTTATTTCATGCTTCATGTATGCTTACATGTTTACATTGTGTTAGCGCTTTCTTCTGAAATGTGCAGATAATGTTTGTACGTTGTGATCTCCAAGGACTTCCTTCAAAAGGATTTTTCAACCATACGTGTGTTAGTTCTTTTGAAGCTGGATTCCAGGAATGGGTTTTGTTGACGTTGCTGCAAATCATTTTTAGCTACCGAAGAACAGGGAGACTGCGAGGGATTAATTGCAGAGATTCAGGCTTCCAGTAGAGTCAGGATGCAGAAGCTGCTGTGTAATTTCCACAGAAATGTATGCAGTCACAGGCCCACTTTAAATAGATTTACTCTAATGATTCCTTCGTTAATGACAAAATGTATATTCTATGCCTTAAACGAGCATGCTTTCTTGTAAAAAAACAAAGAAAGCATTTCTATTGCATGCCACCTCATTAAGCTCCCCTTCAAGCAGGGTGATAATGCGGCAGGGCCCTCGCAATAGTCTTCTATTTCTGGCCCATCAGAGATAGCAATCGGAGGACAGGGGGGAGATATCGCCTTTGTAGTGGCAGATAGGCAGATAGAGGAGATCCAATCTCTCATGCGCAGTCTCTCGCTCGCTTATTCTCCCTTACCATCTCTCCCCTTTTCCCCATAAATGGGGAATGATATAATATGCTGTGCCACTCTGCCTCAACAGACCTATATAAATATGTGGTGCACATATCACATTAGGCTACATACAGCGCATGTTGTTGAAAGCAAGCACGTCAGTTCAGATATCTTATGACAAGCAAATCCCATAACTGTGGATCGAAATTAGAGCTATAGAATGATAAACTGATCCGTCTTTTCATCAGATCCCGGATAAGATTCTGGATTCAAGAATGACCTAAAGACAAGTTAACCTTGTTACCATGCTGTGCAGTGAAAATCCCCACTTGTGAATCACGTGCATAGCATCAGACCAGGGGTCTTCAACATTTTTCAGGCCAAGACCTTTTCATTGATTCCATAGCTTCATAGACTTGTTTGACAGCACTATCATCAGTGTTGTGTAAATTAATATATTTCTGTTTCACTGTTTGTTAGTTTGTTTGCACAATATCTGCTCAATTATTGTGGATAAGGTGGTTCATGTTAATGTGTATTCTTCAGACATTTAACCACTTAAACCCTTAATATTTAGTAAACTTGACTTGATTAGCTCTGTACTTCATCTGCTTTTCCCCCTGCAAATCCCTTTGCCAAAAATAGCTGATCTACAAGCTCACAACGCATCGCAGCGTGATGCGTTGTAAGCATGTAGATTCGCCATTTTCATCAAATGTTCAAATGGTTAATAATTAAAGAAATGTCACAAGAAGATTTGACAGCCCCCTCATATAGACCGTAAGCCACTGGGGTTGGTCGGTACCAACTGAGGGGATTAATGCTCATGGTGATTTTTGTCATGGTATACATGTCTAGAGTTAGAAAATATGTGATAGCCTTGCACCAGAGGTAGCTTTATGGGTGCTATCATGCATTTTATTTTATAACACTAGGCGAAAATTACTTAGGTCAATTTATGAAAACATACTACTTAACCCCCCTATATAAAAGGTTTTTCAACTAGTTATGTTACCTCTAGGTATGCTTAAGAACACACTAAAGATGTTGGAATTTTCTATGTCTTATAAAGCCATCATTTTCAAGATGGCGTCCAAGATGGCTGCCTGGAGCTTAAATAGCGTTATGATACTGTTCAACCTATAGAAAGGTGGTATTGGTTATCTAACCCAAGGTTTTAGGGTTCAATGAATGTGGCTGAATCAGTGAAATTACCATCAGTTAATTATGTATTGCCAAATCCATTGTATTGCAATGATCCAATGATTGTACATCATTTTGTTAAAAATAACAAATTGTATTTCAGTTGTGTGAACTTATGGTGATTCATATGGGTACCTGGGGGGCATAGGTGTAGATTACAGTTATATATTCAATTGCCATTCAGTCTTAGGCCTATGTGCTAAAGGTCAGGTTAAGGTCTCTCACATCTTGTTATCACTCCTTATCCAGGTGTCCAAGCAGGCAGCAGCTATGGTCACTGGTTGACATGTAGAGTGTTCACCTCACAATTGACATGTTATACAGATACGTCATTCCTCAGCTGCATTGCAATACTGTTGCAAAGTTCAGCGCTGGAAATGCATGTGTTTGCATATGGAGTGTATCAGCTGCACTCTGAAGTGGTTTTTATCAACTAGACCAAAGACATTTGAACAGATACAGCAGCAGTCTACTTGGACACTGTGCATCCGACTGGCTGACTTTGGGTAGACAACTTAATTCTTCCTACTGTATACTTCCCATTCACCAGTTTGAACATGCAGGGAGACACCTTGTCAATAGGTTGTCACCTTTTCTCTCATGACACAAATGATGAAGTGCTTCTTCCGTGCTGGCCATGTGCAATATGCTTGATATCTCACCCAGTGCCTGCTGAAATGCATGGTCTCCATGCCATAGAGGCTAAGCTAGAAGTTGTCTGTCAGCACCATAATGGATTCTGGATCACTGTCTCTGCTCACCAGTCTGGGGAGCAGACTGAGAGAGCAGGAATGATGCTGTCATGAGTCATGACGCATGTGGGTAGAGTTGACTGACGCCTACCCAAAATGTGCAGTAACAGTAGTAGGGAGTCTAAGCACTGGTGTGTCTTGGTTGTAAAATATCGGGGTGTATCCACACACAGAAAGATCACTGCCCTCATCTCTTCAATCCCATTATTGGTAAATGTGCCCAACAATGTGCATGGTAATATCCTTTAACCACATAAGATGTCATCCTGAAGAGCAAGAACAGAGCAGAAGCTGTTGAGCATGGTGGGCACCTTCAGTGCTGGTGATAGATAGGCTACTGCATTTAGTCATGATGAGGCAGACATCACCAAGACTTCCTAAATTCCTATTACCCTGATGCAGCCACCTCTGGAACCTCATCCTTACATCCTTACTGTGTGCCAGTCAGGAGGTTGAAGGCCAGGAGGATGCGGTGGGTGGACTTTCTGATCCTGATTATGAGTTGGAGAATACAGATGTAGTTGCAAAAGATACATATTGCCATGTTATTATATAATGTTACTATTATGCCAATGACAGTTTTCACAAACACTTTATTAAGTGAAAGATGAATATTCATCAAGTTGTTTCTATTTGTTGTTCTCCCAGAGGTCAAATGTTACCTTGACCTGACCTTTAACGTGTGAGGTATGGATTCTACACATATGAAAACCAAGAAATTAGAGTACGCAGGTTTTCTATACTAGGACAAGTGGATCAAATAGTGGGCATTTTGGATATTTTCTTACACACTTGCACTATATTTTGTTTAATGAATTTCACAATACATTTCCTTAGAATATATGTATGTAAACATGGTTTAAGGAACTCTTTGTGTTACATCTTTCATGAAAACAAAAGTACATCTTATGTAATGTAGTCACTACACTACAGTACAGTATGTTGTCACTGCCTGTAATAGATACCATTTCTAGAGATGCTACTTTTAACAACTTTTATGAAAAACATATACCGGTAGTCTGAGCTTTATCCTTAACATTTTTCAAAGACAGAGCATCAATACTAAGGGAAAATCATCGGTTTGAAGTAGAATGCTTAATTTGGATTTTGAAAACTGTGTTTTGACATGTGATTATAGATGAAGCGATAACACACAGAAAGCTACCCCAGATGCAAGGCTTTCACATATGTCCTAGTCTTAATATATAGTCAATATGAGAATCATTCCCTCCCAGATGGTACCAATGAATGAATTTGGGGCCCTGGCGTATTATGTCATAATTAGTCACTATATGTCACTGCCTGTAATAAAGAACAATTCTAGATATGCTAATTTTAACCACCTTACTGGACAATATATTATATATAGTCTGAACTTTATCCCAACCATTTTTCAAAGAGATAGGATGAACAATAAGAGAGAACCAACCATCAGTTTGAAGTAGAATGTTCCATTCGGATTTTGAAAAGTTTTTTTGCATGTTATTATAAATGGAGTGATAACACACAGAAAGCTACCACAGATGCAAGGCTATCACATTTTTCCTAATACTAGGGATGTATACCTTCCCAAAAATCACTATGAGAATCGTTCCCCCCAGATGGTACCGATGACCAAATAATGTGGAGCCATGGTTCACAGAGGATTATGTCATAATTATAGTCACTATGTTGTCACTGCCTGTAATAAAAAACAATTATAGATATACAAATGTTAACAACATTAGTGAAGAATATATAGTCTGAGCTTTATCCCAACCATTTTTCAAAGAGATAGGGTCAATATTAAGAGAGAACCATCAGTTTGAAGTAGAATGTTCCATTCGGATTTTGAAAACTGTGTTTTGGCATGTGGTTATAAAAGGAGTGATAACACACAAAAAGCTACCTCCACTGCAAGGCTATCACATTTTTCCTAGTACTAGGGGTGTATACCTTCCCAAAAATCACTATGAGAATTATTCCCCCCAGATGGTACCGATGACCCCATATGTACGTTGCTAGCTCACGGTCTAATAGTAACTCTCTAACGAGGCCCCCCTAGGGGTTATTAGGGGTATCATATGACAATGATACCCGGGCGCAATTAGGGTTCTCTGTTCCAGTACATTCCTGGGTGCCTATACCTCGCCATCAACACCAGCAGAAAGGCCATTAACATGCACAGCGGCCGCTCAGCCCCTTCAAACATCCCCCCAATCTCCATCGGTCCCACTTCATCAGTTAAGCCGCGGGTTCCCAACCCTGGCTTTGTTTGGCACAAGCGTCCATGTCTGATAAGGGGTCTCTCTTGATACGGCTGACATCATTAATCACCGAAAGTGTGGGAGGACACGGCGGCGGGCAGGTCTCTCCCCGTGGATGCCTTTTAGCTGAGCCGTGCTCCTAATTAACGGAGCTAGCCCTCTCCCCCTACAGTACGTAGATAGTAGCCTACATCAAAACACATGTTGGCAGCGTTGTTAAATAACGCCGTCCAACCCGGGGAGATGGAGGTATGATTACCGTTCTCTCTGTCACAGAAGGTACAAAGGACACAGGGAGGGAAGAGGAGAGATGCTGAGCGAGTTTACGGTGCAGGGACACTATAATACAGGAGACTCAGGAGCTGTGGTTGTGTGTCGGAGAGGCACAGAGTGGCAGAGGACAATGGAAGATGGAGAGCCATAGATTGAGAAACGGTATATGACTGTACTGTATATGACGGTGTGTGTGTGTGTGTGTGTGTGTGTGTGTGTGTGTGTGTGTGTGTGTGTGTGTGTGTGTGTGTGTGTGTGCGTGTGCGTGTGCGTGTGTGTGTGTGTGTGTGTTTGTATATATGTGCGTGCGTGCGTTAACCACTTATATACAAGGCCCCCTCCCTTTTCCCTCCACGCCAAATCTCTTTGCCGTAAATAGGCAATGTATAAGCTCACCACACGTTGTGACGACGCCTGCTGTGAGCGCGTGGATCTGCCATTATTGACGAATGTTCTCCCCCAGAGCATGGATGCAAGGGGTTCATGTGGTTAAAAGCGCTGCCGATAACACCACCTTGAAGACCATTGTGCATCGTCACTCACAATATAACAGCTGGAGAAGGAATAAATATTAATATTAGATCTCTATATGGGTATGCCCATATATGGAGCTGACTAATTGACGAAGACGGATAGGATCAGGAACGAGTACATCAGAGGGACAGCGCACGTCAGATGTTTTGGAGATAAAGCCAGAGAGGCCAGGCTGAGACGGTTTGGACTGAGGAGGGATAGTGAGTATATCAGTAGAAGGATGCTGAGGTTGGAACTGCCAGGCAGGAGGCCTAGAGCCTAGAGGAAGACCAAAGAGGGGATTTATGGATGTAGTGAAAGAGGACATGAAGGTAGTTGGTGTGAAAGCAGAGGAGGCAGAGGACAGGGTGAGATGAAGGCAGAGGATTCCCTGATGCCGTGACAACACAATGATATTAATGACTCATTTTCTGTTCTTATTCATAAGACAACATAGATACTGTAGGACCATTTCATAGTTTACTTATTCATAATTATTTGTTAAATTTGCTGACAATTAAGTTTTATACTTTATAAACAGCCAATGAAAACAAAGTCAGTGGACTTTAGTTCTTTTTGTTAGTTCACATGTGAATTGTACATGATCATCACTTATATGTTATGGTTGCAGGCAGTTACATGACAAAAAATAATTGCACAATTGAACATTGCCTGTATTTGAAGTTAAACAATTTCACCCTGCCATCCCTATTTTGGGCATGACAAATAGCCGACACAACATTCCAAATTGTGATGTATTATGACTGTGAGCTTGCAGATTGGCAATTTTTGCCACTTGATATCATACGGTTAAAGGGGAATACCACTCATTTTGAACAATGTCATCAACACTTTGGGATGCCATTATTTTTGTATTTTTTTGGATACAGAGTGCCACCATTCACTGTGCTTTAAGGTGGTGGTACTGTATGTGGTTAATTGATTCTAAGTTGGCAACATAGCATAGCCCACATAGTCAGAATGGAACATAAATTAACTGCTGGAATTTAAAAGCAAAGTAGTTCACCCCCAAAATGTCGTTTTTTCTATTGATTACTCATGCCATGGAGACTTGAGTTCAATAATATTTTTTTGTATTTATTGCATTCCTAAGACAATAAATGTACCCCCATTGATTCCGTATGGGGACCCAAATGCATTGGGTCCCCATCCGGAATCAATGGGGGTAAATTTACTCAAATCGAATTATTGTCTTAGGAATGCGACAAAAAACTAAAAAATATTATTGAACTCAACTCTCCATGGCATGAGTAATCAATAGGAAAAAAGTCATTTTGGAGGTGAACTACTCCTTTAAATTACATATTAAATTACAAATCTACTGAGAATTCTGGAGATTTAGTCTGGAAAAGTATGGAATTTTAAACTGGAAAATGCGCAGGAACCCTGAGATAGGAAGTAAAGCTAACTTTGTGATTTGTCAATCATCTATCTATAAATGCGACAAATCTCTGTCTGTTTGTTTGTTTGTTTGTTTGTTTGTAATCCGCGTATCTCGAGAACCGTTCGTCCCACCGGCTTCAGATTCGGCACGCGCGTTCCCCGCCGCCGCGCGGAGTGCAGTGCCGGGCCTCGACCCGACCCGACTCGCGGTTTTCCGAAACCGGCGCGAAACGTTCGGAATCTCCTTATGCGGAGCTGATTGTTGACATCAGGCTGTTCCGGAGGAAATCGGCACAAGCACTGAGTCATTGTGACATCACTTCATAAAAGGCTCTGACATCACGTACGCCACATGAGTCAACACAAAACCTCTGTGAATGTGTATGTATGTATGTAATCCGCGTATCTCGAGAACCCTTCTTCCCACCGGCACGCGCGTTCTCCAGATATGGGCATAAAGTCTGACATCAGAGTTTTCCGCAACCGGTACTGTGTGTGCAGAGATCTTCATATATGGGCATAAGTGGACAAAGACAAACAGATGGTCAAAACGGGTCCTATGACAACAGGTATATTGGGGTTTGCATTAAAGGGTGGGTCTGCATAGATCTCCATATATGGGCATAAAATGGATGCAGACAGACAAATACAGATATCTCCATATATGGGCATAAATGGACACTTGCAAACAGATTTTCAAAGATCTCCATATATGGGCATAAAGTGGACGCAGACAGACAGATACAGATATCTCCATATATGGGCATAAATGGACACAGGCAAACAGATGGTCAAAACGGGTCCTATGACAACAGGTATAATGGGGTTTGCATTAAAGGGTGGGGCATTCATGGGGTTTGCATTAAAGGGTGGGGCATTCATTCCCTATTTCAAATTCGGCACGTGCGTTCCCCACCGCAGCAGGTAGTGCAGTGCTCGGCCTCGACCCGACCCGATACACGATTTTCTGGAACCAGCACGAAAGGTTCGGATTCTGATGTCTGACATCAGGATTTTCCGGAACTGGCACTGTGTCTGCATAGATCTCCATATATGGGCATAAAATGGATGCAGACAGACAAATACAGATATCTCCATATATGGGCATAAATGGACACAGGCAAACAGATGGTCAAAGATCTCCATATATGGGCATAAAGTGGACGCAGACAGACAGATACAGATATCTCCATATATGGACATAAATGGACACAGGCAAACAGATGGTCAAAACGGGTCCTATGACAACAGGTATAATGGGGTTTGCATTAAGTTTGTCTCCTCCTCCATCTGTTTGTCTGTGTCCCTTTATTCCCATTATGGAGATCTCTGTATCTGTCTGTGCCTCCGACTGTGTTGCAGACACAGTGCCGGTTCCCCCTTTAATGCAAATCCCATTATACCTGTTGTCATAGGACCCGTTTTGACCATCTGTTTGAAAAAGCGACAGAAATCTCATATATGGGCATAAAATGGACGCAGATAAACAGATATCTCCATATATGGCATATATGGGCATACAATGGATGCAGAATCACAAAGATCTCCATATACGGGCATAAAAGGGACACAGACAGACAGATACAGAGATCTCCATATATGGGCATAAAATGGACGCAGATAGACAGATCTCCATATATGGGCATATATGGGCATAAAATGGACCCAGAACTATAACTGCAGTGATCTCCATATATGGACATAAAATGGACACCGACAGACAGACAGATACAGATATCTCCATATATGGGCATAAATGGACACAGGCAGACAAATGGTCAAAACGGGTCCTATGAAAACAGGTATAATGGGGTTTGCATTAAAGGGCGGGGCATTCATTCCCTATTTACATTGTTCCGAGTTGGCCAGGTCGCCGACTAGACGCTGGGCCGCCCGAAGGGCGGCCCAGCTTCTAGTCTATCTATAAATGCGACAAATCTCTGTCTGTCTGTCTGTTTGTTTGTTTGTAATCCGCGTATCTCGAGAACCGTTCATCCCACCGGCTTCAGATTCGGCACGCGCGTTCCCCGCCGCCGCGCGGAGTGCAGTGCCGGGCCTCGACCCGACCCGACTCGCGGCTTTCCCGAAGCGGCGCGAAACGTTCGGAATCTCCTTATGCGGAGCTGATTGTTGACATCAGGCTGTTCCGGAGGAAGCGCTGACTCATTGTGACATCATTTCATAAAAGGCTCTGACATCACGTACGCCACATGAGTCAACAAAAAATCTCTGTGAATGTGTATGTATGTATGTAATCCGAGTATCTCTAAACCAAAAAAATCTCTGTGAATGTGTATGTATGTATGTAATCCGAGTATCTCTAAACCATTCTTCCCACGTTCTCCATATATGGGCATAAAATGAATGCCCGTATGCGGAACTGATGTCTGACATCAGGGGACAATGGCAAACAGATGGTCAAAACGGGTCCTATGACAACAGGTATATTGGGGTTTGCATTAAAGGGTGGGGACAAAGGCTAACAGATGGTCAAAACGGGTCCTATGACAACAGGTATATTGGGGTTTGCATTAAAGGGTGGGGCAGGCATAAAATGGACGCAAATAGACAGATATCTCCATATATGGGCATTCTCCATATATGGGCATAAAATGAATGCCCGTATGCGGAACTGATGTCTGACATCAGAGTTTTCCGCAACCGGTACTGTGTGTGCAGAGATCTCCATATATGGGCATAAGGGGACAATGGCAAACAGATGGTCAAAACGGGTCCTATGACAACAGGTATATTGGGGTTTGCATTAAAGGGTGGGGACAAAGGCTAACAGATGGTCAAAACGGGTCCTATGACAACAGGTATATTGGGGTTTGCATTAAAGGGTGGGGCAGGCATAAAATGGACGCAAATAGACAGATATCTCCATATATGGGCATATGGGCATAAAAGCAAATAGACAGATATCTCCATATATGGGCATATGGGCATAAAATGGACCCAGAACTATATCTGCAGTGATCTCCATATATGGACATAAAATGGACGCCGACAGACAGACAGATACAGATATCTCCATATATGGGCATAAATGGACACAGGCAAACAGATGGTCAAAACGGGTCCTATGACAACAGGTATAATGGGGTTTGCATTAAAGGGCGGGGCATTCATTCTCTATTTACATCGTTCCCGAGTTGGCCAGGTCGCCGACTAGACGCTGGGCCGCCCTTCTAGTATTTATAATGTCAGCCACATGACATCTGTATGACATACAGTGGGAGCGTGTCACTGTTTCTACATGTCATCTTTTCGACAACCAAACCTAACCCAAACCCCAACCTCCGTGGGGTGAGGCGCTATCCTGCCGACACTCCGTTGTCGAAATGTTGCGTTGTCGAAAGAGCGAGATTTCCCCACATACAGTATCTACTGACTCCATTGAGCAAGGCCTGATTAAGCCCCATTGACTATACCATTATAAAATTAAAGTGTAATTTTTCTAATTAAATAAAGAATTCAAAGAACGTGTGGCAGATCTGCCATGTGGCAGATAGTTTGCATACAACGTTTGGCGCTGATCGGCCCAGCAGTTGTGAGATTAGCCTCCTACAGAGCCACACCATCAACATGCATGCAATGCAGATGATTGAGAGAGACCGAAAAAAGGTACTTTAGGGCAGGGGTTTTCAAAGTGGGTGACGGGGCACCCTGGGGTGCCGCGACGGCAGTCCAGGGGTCCCGCGAGATAATTTGATAATATTTGGAATTTATTTGGACACTTGAAAAAATATTTATATCATTTTAAACTTGAAGTACAAAGTTATTTTCAGTCAGTTCTAACCAAAATGGCTATTATCTCAACGTTTTCCTCTAAATATAATTACTGAAATATCGTCACTGTCGGGCAGAAACCTGGTATCTCCAAGTTTCAAATGTGTACGTCTTTTGGTAAAGCAAAGCCCTGCTTCATCATACAAGATTGTCGCACAAAACTAGTGAAAACAGCCGATCTGCTGTGTTCACTAGTTTAGTACATTTTATAGATGATAAATGGACAAACAAGGTTTCCACCCAACAACGACGATATGCTAGTATAAATATAAGGTGCTGGGAGTGAAAATTATAATGTAGGGGTGCCTCAGATAAAAAAAAAATATATTTATGGGGTGCCCAGAGACAAAAAAGTTTGGGAACCCCTGCTTTAGGGAACAAGATGACACGTGACACAGGTCATGAGCTGGATGCCAAACCATGACATTGTGGTTTGGAATTGCCATGTGCGTTCGAATGCCTATAGTCTTGTTCCCATGCACAAGACCTCATTTGGATGCCTTCTCAACACTGGGGGGAAACTCTGAAACCCTCTGCCGATGGCAATGTTAGCGGAGGACTCAAATTATTAATCATTAAAATCAAAACAACAGTGCTCACATGAATAGATTCTGACTGGTTTATTGCTATGATTATGTTGCTTGCTTTTGTTTTACAGTTAATGTATTACAGCATCTGATCTGATATTTAATTCCTCGTATTTGATTGGTTACTTATTATACAGTGTCTATTTAGAAAATTAGCACTTGTGCTATAACACTCAAACAATGCATCTGGTGTGTACAATGTAAATGTGATTTCTTTGTCAAATAAAATAAATATAACATAAGACTTTTTTGGTATGTAACTGGTTGAGCAGTCACAATACCACACCCCTATAATCGTATAGCTGTTCTATACTTGCACTCGAATATTGCATTGATCAAAATGTCAGGACCAGCTACATTAGAGAGTTTGTCTTTGACCACAACCCCATCACAAACACTCACCAGAATCATAACATGAAGCTGTCTCCTTTCAGATGCCAGTGAGTCATCAAGCTCCAGAAAGAAACTAACTTTTGAGTCAAGGGAACAACAAAATTATGTTCACAGTAATGGAAAATGCCATAGTTCAGTAGCAGCGCTGTTCATTAAAATGGCAAACCGTTTTCTTTCCTTGGCTGTCCTCTCTTGTATGTTTGTTCTCACATCACAAGCCAGGCAGCAGTTGGGGTTCAGTGAGAAACAAACAGTACACATTTATCATCCAATTGCCAGCTCAACCTCTTTTAAACCTCTCCCTAAGGCTCATAATGGAATTATTCTGCTGCAATCTCCATATCACCTCAATAAGGCACAGCTAAAAAGGACAATCTTTCATCAGCCCAGGCTGAGCTGATTGTAATTTAACCACGGGGTAGCTATTAGGAAACTTGCCCTTGATCAATTTTGACCTGCCTTGTCCTCCTAGGGGCCGAAACCGCTATGACTAATTGGCAAGTAATTTGAAATATAACAGTGACAGTTGTTGTCCAGTGCTGAGCCGAAGAGCACAGAGGGCCAAGGGGGTTGACAGTTACACCGTCTACACACGACGTGAGGGGAAATTGGCACAATGACTACATTTAGTATCTAAATGAAAAAGATCAAAGAATTGTTGATAATTAAAATGTATGCAGGGATGTTTTCTCAGCGGTTTCTCAAAGTCTAAGAGATGGGCATTGGGCACACACTGTCACATTTTTGTGTGACACTGAGGTGACAAGCTACAAACACAAAACCCAGTTGTTGCACCTAAGCTGACAGCATGCGGCACAATGACAACCAATCACAACATTGCCCATATAGGCGGCCATTCAAAAGATTGACTTCCATAATTCTAAATGGAGGTGTCTAAAAACCTAACCTTAACCCTAGCCCTAACCTCACTGGGGGTATTTCTGAATGGGGATGTTTCTAAGTGGGGGTGTTTCTGAATGGAGGTCTGCCCCCCATATGGGCCTACAGGTATAATTAGCCAATATGCCTGTTTCCCACTGACTAGCCAATTAGCACACTGCCCACTGATCATCCAATCAGAGTTTTGAATGGCATGGTTCCAGTCCATGGAGTCCTTGTGCCTTGTTTGCCCATATATGGAGATCTCTGTATCTGTCAGTCCTCCCAGGCTGATGCACATTGAGGGTAGACAACACACTCCATATTGGTGTAGTTGCATTGGGAACTCCTTATATGGTTATGGCAGAGTCATGGTGACATGAGTGTGATGGCGTGGTCCATCCGTACTTACGATTATTTTAACATAGGATAGTAAGTTTCCCCAATAATGTGAGTGGATACTTGTACAGTGGGTGGACACTAACTATTTACAAGTGCAAATTGTATCTGCGGATACAGAGGGAAAAAAATATTCAGGAGCCTTATTTGGGACGCTTATTTACAAGCTACAGTATGTCTGCCAACTGACTGGCAATTGCCTGATTTTAAGAAACGAAGTGCAACACTGAGAACCAAATGAGCTTCCTCATTATAGTCTCCAACCTGTGAGCATTAAAGAAGCTTAGCTAGCCTCCCAGATGTTTCCACTTCAGCATTTGACATACCGAATGCCAGAGCTTGAGATTCACAAAATAACAGCCTCTGTAGGCTACATGATGCAATATAATACGCAATACATTTTATGTATGGTTATATATGTATGATAATTAATGTGCTTTTTTGGAGCGGTGCTCCTGTATGGAGCTAACCGCTCCTACATTTGGCTTTGTCTGCTTGTCCATGCTTAATGAAATAGCACCGCTCACTTCACACTGGGTGTGATTTTTGGTATAGCTTTCTCTTAGAGCCTAGTCTGATAATGCTTTTAAGTCAAGCCCTTAATGGAAAAAAAGAGGATAAAGGATGATATATTTGATATGCTGGATTGACCTCATTAGCTACTGTAAAAGTCTACTTTACTTTTCGATACTGGGTGTGATCTGGATCCTTTAAGAGTGTGCGACTGATAGTTTAAGAGTGTGTGACTGATAATTAAACGTGTGTGTGTGTGTGTGTGTGTGTGTGTGTGTGTGTGTGTGTGTGTGTGTGTGTGTGTGTGTGTGTGTGTGTGTGTGTGTGTGTGTGCGCGTGCGTGCGTGCGTGCGTGCATTTGCGATTAAAGCAGACATTGATGAAGCGATTCCTTTCTGTTGGTAAGCATGCTGAGAAAAATCAGGCAGCGCTCAGCTTGAAACCTGAAACCGTCCACACCAGCTCTCTCTCCGTGGGAGGGCCACGCGTGGGGGCGTGGCTGTCGGAGCGTGAGTAATTACATGTATGAGTGCTCCGCTTCTGCGTGCCTGCTGGGAGATTATGATGATTCTACATCACCGCTTCCCAAACAGTGCGTCGGGACCCAATTGTGGGTCGCGGTCTCGAGTGAATATCCCGTAAATGTTTCGATATTATTGTTCTAAAACAGGGGTCTTCAACGTTTTCAGGCCAAGGAAACCTTAGTTGAGAGAGAGATGAAGCAGGGACCCCCACAACCTGTTCATATATTCTATATAGTTTCATTGTTTGACAGCACATCAGTACAGTATATTTTGGATTCATGTTAATGTGGGTTTTCAGATATTTAACCACTTGAACCGTCAATACTTAAAAAACTTGACCTTTCACTGTACTTAGTCTACTCCAAAGCTCTTTGCCAAAAATAGCCGATCTACAAGCTCACAACGCCTCGCGCTGCTTGTAGATCTGCTATTTTGGCTAAAGTTCTCAGAATATGGAAGCTAGGGTTCAAGTGGTTAATATAAAAAGAGGGGGGGGGGGGAACGTTTCTATCACACAAAGATTTGGAGGACCCCCTGTAGTAACTCTGAGGACCCCCTAGGGGTCCCGGACCCCCTGTTGAAGACCCCTGTTCTAAAAGCTTTCCACAAAACTTCACAAATTGTCAAGAGTTGAAAACAAATTTAAAAATGATTTCATGAATAATAATCCAAGAGATTCTCTAAATTATGAAACAAAAAAGAGGTAGTGAAAATAGCACATCTGCAAGCTCGCAACGCTGTGAGTCCCGCGGGCAAACAAGTTGAGGAACCACTGATCTACACAACGTCGCGCTCTACATACACACGCATACAGAGAGACAGAGTGAGTGCAGCACGCACCAAAACCACCATACTTAACACTTCACCCACTCACTATGCAAATTATGGACATCGGGAATCGATGTTGTCGAAGTTGGTGATATACTGTAATGTAACATCAGCGTTGGTTGATTTTTGTGTTTATATTTTCAGCACAGGGGATGAGACTTTGTCGGTCTGACGTGTCTGGAGACAAAACATGGTGTAAGTTATGAAGAGGTATTAAGCATTAGCAAATGTGTCCCTCGTGTGTAATCCTGAACAATCATATATATATATATTACAGTCTATTTCTGACTCGTTGGTACGATGAGGACAGGATGCGGTCCTCTTCCGTCCTCCCCTCGCTGGGTGATCAGGTTTGCAGAAGCGAACGGAGACACAATCACAACCTATTCATTTACACCAGAACACGTCCCCAGCGAAAGACCCCCCCCATCTCCATTTACACTTTAAACAGTTGAGGCAAGCTCCTCCGGCCCTGACCTAATCCATAATCAAATTTCTGGTGGTTTTACAATTGATACTCTGATGAGCTTTAATGAGACACATTTGAAAATACGAGACCAAATCAGCACTTTTAGTCGGATTACAGTCGGCGGGCACACAGGCAGAGTGGGGAGGGGGGGGAATTAATCTTTTGCCAAGCAAGGGGAAAAACGTATTGATCCATATGCATTGTCTCGTTAATTTTGCTGGAGGTGTGGATTCCGCCTGATCAATATTCAGCCGCTGCATCTTTATTCTTCAGTGTAACCTATTACTGTTGGAGAAATGCGAGGCCCCGCACCGCAATTAGAGCTATGGAGCATGCAAGGCCAATCGATGGAATAGATGTATGATCTGTTCAGTGGGAAGCAATAAGTAGTCAAAGGCACCGTGCATATTCTTCCAAGGTTTAAAGGCTAATATGGGTGAGTGACTCCCCCTTAGTCAACGACCAGCGCCGGTCGTCCAAAAGCCCTGGTTTCATGCTAGTCGAAAAGACCTTCAAGACTTGTCACAATAGATCACAGGCCCCAGGCTTACTGTATTTCCACCTATCTGGGGTTATGATGTGAGTAATGATGTGCCCACCTCCGCTTGCATGATGTGCCTCTAAGAGAGGTTAAATAGCAAGGACAAGAGACTCACGTAAGAGAAAGCTGATCAAATGGTCAACAATAAATAATGCTCAACACTATGCTGTGCAATCAATATTGCTATCGGTAATGAGGAGAAATAACAAAATAACAATATGTTTTGAATGTAATGTGTGAAATGTTTCATGTAATAAGAAGTGTCATGCTTAATAGCCATGACAAGGATTAAAATGCCAAACGCCTTGCCAAAGCCTTTGCCAAATCCTTCCTTCCTTTCCAGAAACTATTTCCATATCAGTAGTACATTGCTTGTTAACATATTAGGCTGTCCTTTTCTGCCAGTCCCATCTACGGTTTACAAGTAAATGGAACAACTATAAATCACTGCTAAAACACACTGGCGGACTAAGATTATGTTAAGAATAATACCACGGCTATAAATCTTCCATGCGGCTGACTGGACCAGACACAAAAAAAAACAAGTTTATTCTGGGTTTGTAATATAATTTCCAATTCAGATTAGCCTGACAGTGATGGATTACATCATCGTTGTCTTAAAATGCAAACTGACGGAGGGTAGGGGGTTTTGTGTCTGACGGGCTGACAATTTGACATTGGTTCATTGTGTGGGTGGGCTGCCTAGTCAGTAGTTTGGAGGGAATAAAAATCCAATCTAGAATCCAGTCAAAACTTTGAGGAAAAAGTTTGGAGGACGAAAATCTTGACATTTGTCATTCGCCTGTGTATCTTCGTAAGGTTCCTGCATTGTTGTTCTGCATATTAAACAGCGAGCATGTTGGTACACTGTATTTGCTTGTGAGTGAGCGAGTAAGTGAGTGAGTGTATACAACATCCCTCAGTCACTTTCTCCCTCTCTCTCTCGCACGAGTGCAGAAGCACTTGCAGAAGAACAGTGATGGCTGCTGGTCATTTGTCTATGGATTTCACTGCGGGTCTCAGGTATGCACTGCAGCATGAAAAGCAATAAACAGGAGAGCTCTCTCACTGTTAAAGTCCACTTACCTCCTGAGGGCCGAGTGCTTTATATGTAAATGTAAGTGCCTGGTGACAAGTACGCGCACACACTCACACACATACAAACAAACACATTCTGAGACGCGTGCACAAACATGTGTAGTGCTCAGTCAGACAATAGCCTTTTCCCTCTCCCTCTTTCACCCTCTAACACACACACACACACACACACACACACACACACACACACACACACACACACACACACACACACACACACACACACACACACACACACACACACACACACACACAGATCATGCACACCACCTTGCGTACGTACACTCGCAAAGTGATTGTGGCAGCCCGGTGCACCAGATGAAAACAAAAGATCCAATGAAGTCCTTCCTCGAGCGAGCTGGACATGAGGTGACTGTGTCCTCCTCTACCGTTCAGCCACTAAGGCGTTACACACCCCACCACTCCCCCTTTTCCATCTTAGCTTCCCTCAGCGAGGCTCAGAAGGAATTGAATCACGATGTGTGTGCCAAGTTCTTAACATCCTGAAAATCATTAGCCTGGTTTGGAGGCACAGAGGGGAGCTGCTTTTGTTTTGCGTTTAGAGCATTATCCAAAGCAGGCCCCGCTCTGCTCTTCCTCACAGCATCGGACCAGGGAGGGGAAAGGCAGCATGGCCCTGGCAGACTCTACCTGGCTATCGACCTGGTCCCGGTGCGGTTCCGAGTCCAAAGGTAACGCACGTTTTAATCACGTACGTCAGCCACAGACGGGAGCGATTGGGGGGCTTCCACCTCTCGTTCCCATGCCGTCCTCGTGACAGGCGGGGTCAGATGGAGCACAACAGAGAAAAACAAATTAAGAATATGGAGTGGGTATTTAATTAACCATGACAACGTAGCCCAGGCTTAACAAGCAGTTCTTCCCCGGCTTAGGCCTGCCAACCAGTCTGCCTCTCACAGTCGCTCTGGGCAACTAAACATCTTCGCCAGTCAGCCACAAAATTGAAAAAGAAAGGGAGCGCTTGCCAGAGCTCTGTAAATGTACATAAAGATGAAGGGACTCTGCCAACAAGCCCCCTGGTACACAGGCAGGGGGAATTTAATAAAGTTTATTCCATGCAAACTATTATTTTTAATAGAAGCCATGGTTTCCTTAGTGACTAAACACAGCTGGCCCACATGTGTCTCTCTCTCTCTCTCTCTCTCTCTCTCTCTCTCTCTCTCTCTCTCTCTCTCTCTCTCTCTCTCTCTCTCTCTCTCTCTCTCTCTCTCTCTCTCAGTTGCTATTGACCCACTAAAACTGCTCTCAGACAAATAATGTGGTAATCAATTAACTCATTGAGTGCCTATCCCGAATTAGTTCGGGATATATGATCGTATCACAGGGTGCCTATCCCGAACAAGTTCGGGATATAAAAAAAAAAAAAAAAAAAAAAAAAAAATTTTTTTTTTTTTTTTTGAAAAAAATTTTTTTGAATTTTTTTTTTTTTTTTTTGGACCCCATCAAATCTGGTGAACATGATTTCAATCGCGATTTTGCATGTTCCACCCCCATACAACCCCATCTAACATACAGGGCAGCCATTTTTGTTTACATTACATGTAAAACATAAGGGCGATTATCTCAAGAATGCCTGAACGGATTTCCAATCGGATTTTTTTGTTTGAAAGCTGTGAACAAACTGCACAAATCCATCCTGGATTGCATTGGATTTTTCAGAGCTCATTCTTCTCTGTTTTTTTCCCATGCATGAGGTGTGCAAGGTTTAATCATGGCTAAGTTGACGAAAATAAGGCTTCTAAAATGCTTGGTAGCCAATAGCTAACTTCAAGCTAACTTCATCCTCTTCCTGTACATGCAGTCATGCACAAAGGAAAGTGTTCAGGCAAGTCATGGCTGCAGGGCTTCTGCATATACCAGCATATCTCTATGGGATTTTCTCTGGCCACTGGGCGCCCTCTAGTGGTGAAAGGGGTGGCACTAAATGAGTTAATTGCCCACTTCAGCAAAAATGTTAACGACTAATACAGCAGCCTCGAAGAAATGTAAAAAACATAATTTCAGTGTGGAAAAACTGAATGCATTTCTAAGCCATCAGACACTGCACCATTTAAAGGACAATGTATCCCACCTAAGAAGGCAGAGATCCAAGCAACAAGATACTGTAGCCAGTACTATTAATAATAAAAACGTTCTTAAACTCCTTAAATGACCTGCCACAGAAGTAACAGTGAAATGTTCTTTAAGGTAATACCACCGTTATGATTTTATTCATATCAAAGTTAGTTAAAGGTCCATATACTGTATACCACCACCAATACATACAGTACCATTGTCTATTCACAGGGTCTGCAGTATATTCTCCTACATAAACAGACCCGTTTTTAGATTTTGGATCTGAAATGGCCATCTGGCCAGCCAGGCAAATGCCCCTGGTGTGCTGCTGTGCATTTTGGACCCACTCCGGGAAGAAATAAATAAATAAAACGGCCCCACCGGTGAGGCAGCTAGTGTAGCTGGCTGTGAACCACAGACCGCCCACTATACTGTGCAGATTCCAAAAGCAGCTTAATCGGTCCCTGATTGGCTCAGTTAAATATGCCTCACCTAGACTTGACCTACAGTATACACACTCATCCTTCACTCACTGACAGACAGTAGTCTGACCTAAGCTACAGTGGCACATATTTGACAGATGATGAAAGGTTAAAAGTGGACTATCAGATAAAATAAAACAAAACAAAACAAAACAATGAAAGCTCAGCCACCACATTAAAAGCATAGATCACTTTCACACTTTTCACACAAAAGAAAAAAATCTAACCCAGTTTGAAGTGAGTGGTGCATTCGAGCTGTTCATTTCATTTGATCGCAAGCCCCGATAATCCAGAGAAAATCCCTATGTAGCTCACTGCCTCTCTTCTCTTACCTTTTAACGTTGGCGTGAGAGTATCCATCGTGCACGATCGGACCCCAACCATGCATCGTGCGTGTTTACGTTGTCCACAGCTTCAAAATAAAAAAACAAACTGTGAAAAACGGACAATCCGTTCAGGAACTGGCTCCTGTGTTGTATAAACAGTGGCTGAACCATCCCATGGCTCGGAGGGACAAAGTCTGCTTCCGGTTGCCGGTTGCCATGGTAATAGTGCCACGATCAAATGGGTCCGTGAAGAAACCGTTCCGAGAGGTTTAGTTCAGTTTTTTTAGTTCCGGGGGGAATAAAAATGTATTTTAATTAAAATACATTGTTAAATTCTCTGTTTTATCAGCCCTAGCAGGGAGCTACATAGACCGTGTTATTTTTTGCAGTAAGTGAGTTAAGCTATATCACCCAGCAGTATTGCAGCTCATGTAACATACAGACAAACATAGTTACCTATAGTCAAGCATTGGAGACGGTGTACCATGACCATGAGTCATATTACCAGAAGTAAAACAAGTAGTGAATGAAAGGGCAGACCAGCCAACAGTCACAGGTCTGAGGTCACTGATAAAGGAATACAAGCATGGAGCCCAAGACGAGAATTATTCAGAACAGAACACATCAGAGAGTTGATAGAAGAGCTGAGATAGAGGTAAAAATCCTTTCTCCCAGTCCCAGCCATGAGAAAACAAACTCAAATAAATAAAAATGCCAAAAAAGGGACAGTACACGTGACACGTCGCAAATCGTTGAGCTACTGTGAAAGAAAAAGAGAAGGTAGCTAAATCATTTGCTATTGCCATTGTTATTTATTATTGCCATTTGCTCATTAGGTTGTTTACCAGTTTCCAAGATGGCAAGAGATAACCTTTATGACTGGGATCACAGACTGTACTGGAGAATTGCGGAACACAAGAAAAGTGGGCATTGTTATGAGGCATAGTTTCCTTATTAGAATTGCTGATTTATTGTGATGTCAACAATGTTCAGGTCAATATGAACAAGTACTGTAAATACATGAAAAAGATAACAAATGTTAACCTAACATGGAGTTTGTGGCAAAGATAGTATACCACATCCAAAATAGAACTAATTAATAACCAACACTTTTGAAGTGTTTATTTTGTTAGAGTTGTATAATTCTTAGTGACATTATGACAGAGATCTTCAACAGGGGGTCCGGGACCCCTAGGGGGTCCCCAGAGTTACTACAGAGGGTCCTCCAAATCTTTGTGTGATAGAAACCTTTTTCTCCTTTTTTATATTAACCATTTGAACCATAGTGTCCACATTCTAAGAACTTTAGCCAAAAATAGCAGATCTACAAGCTCAGGCGTTGTGAGTTTGTAGATCGGCTATTTTCGGCAGAGAGGTTCAGTGTAGAGGGGGAAAAGAGCAGACTTAGTACAGAGTGAAAGGTCAAGTTTATTAAGTATTGACGGTTCAAGTGGTTAAATATCTGAAAACACAAATTGACAAGAATCCAAAATACACTGATGATCGTGCTGTCAAATGATTAAACTATATGGAATGTATGAAAAGGTTGTGAGGGGGTCCCTGCTTCCTCTCTCTCTCAACTAAGGGGTCCTTGGCCTGAAAACGTTGAAGATCCCTGACTTATGACATAATGCAAATAACGCATCATGGTTGTACGCTGCCAAGGCAGTCTCCGTATACACCTGTGTCTGTCCAGACGGATGGACAAACGGAAGCAACCAAGAAACATAATATCTACCTCCGACCACGGCTGTCACCAAAGGAGTCAAAGGGAACACCAAAAATCACTATGGCCTTGAAATTCCATGGTCGTTGCAAAGTCCCAGTCGGACAATGAATTTGTTTTGTAATGTAAATCAATCAATCAACCTTTTAAAATGTATTAAACACAAGGATAATGTAACTTTGACAAAAAAATAAAGGCACTATAATAATGTTCCATAACGTGTATTGTATATAACTATCTGTACTGAAATTAATGGAAACCAGCACCATCCTCAAAAATACTAAAATGCACATCAGTAATCGCAAGTTAATTTAGAAAATAATTTAGGTTTCACCATCATGTTCTTATCTTTTTGTGTATTTTGTATTTGCCTTTTTTTTAAGCTGACATTTTGGTCAGTTCTCAAAAAAAAAAAAAAAGACACCAGTCTGGTCAAATAAAAGTTTAACATTTTAATAAAACACACAGAATTTGACTGTGTATAAGTCACAGCCTGTGTGTGGTGGCTGCAGACTGCCTTTACCCCATCATAAGTGAAAGTGACTTTGAGGACTAACACCAACAAACTGACCAAAAGTGAATCATCAGAGAGAGGCATATGTGGCAAGCAGGGAGGTGATGGATGGCAGTGGTAAGGAGCCGCGACTTTTGGCCAAGTGACAATGACACACATAAAGGCCACCATTACCCATTTTAACTTGCCGTTATAATCCTTATCGACCAGCCTGCCTCAGATGCCAATATGCCAAAGGATCACACCAGCAGGAGCTGGATTGCATTCAGAAGGTGATGTGTTTTGACTACCTCTGTCACACTCGCTTTCTCTGACACACACACACACACACACACACACACACACACACACACACACACACACACACACACACACACAAACACAGAGCGTTGCATGAACACACACGTGCGTGCGTGCGTGCGTGCGTGCGTGCGTGCGTGTTGTAGAACGGAAGTGTGTGGTAAAAATCATGGAAAGCAGAACCACAGTGATAGTGCTGAACTGGGGGGAGTGAATATACATGAACATACCTGCAATATCCGAACTGTACTCAAAGATTACACATATTTGGCATGAAAATTTATGTTGCTGAGAAAATAACTTATTTTTCAAAATTATGAATATATAATAATTAAAAAGGGGTTTAAAATGTAAAAATATGTATTATTTTTGTATTTTTAAAGTATTATTCACCAATATGTTCTGATTATTCCATTATTATTACTTAAAATAAAAATTAAAAAAAATAATTATTGTCCTGCATCTCCGATCCGTGACTGGTTGCACCGTTGCGACCCTCATCAAGTCACCTTTTGTCCAATGCGGCAAAATGAGTTTGCCACCACTGTTGTACTTGAATTAAATACTGGACTATAGACGAAAACCAGGGAGCGCTGCCGTAGCTGCGTTGTTGCGGTGCAAAGCGGTGGCTGTTGACGCTGCAGTTTGCCGCTCTGTGGATTTGTCAATAGATAACCTTTATTTTGTCCCGCTACTAGCCTACTCCCATAGTTTTTGTGGCACACACTCGAGCCATATGTCAAATCATCGGGAATCGTGTGCTTCCATTTTGCTAAGGGATGTGTTATATACAATTTATATAAATGTACGTGTATTTGTGAATGAATTTGTCCCAACAGTATAGTAGTGCGACTTTATTATGACGTAAACCACAAATATAAAAAGCTAGATACCTCATCCGCCACTGCAGTTCATTGGCGCGACTGGTAAAACAGGACTGGCGGAAGTGCGTAACTGTGGAAGGCACTCTGCCCCCTGCAGTGGGAAAGAGGGAGTCCTGCATCTGATTGGCCTGCCGAGCATCCCATTCTGTGACACACAAGGAAGCGTCCTTCAGAATTCTGGAAGCTTGCCAGTCCTCTTTTACCAACATCCCAGAGCCGGAGGAGGCGTCTACCTTTTTATGTCTATGATGTAAACCCTAAAGTTTGGCACGCTACTTCTCCAGTTACCGGTACTAACAATTTACATAAAGGGGAGAACCACCCATTTTCAATATTGAACTATGTCATTAATATGCCTTTGAGTTGTTGTGGAAATGAGAAAAAAGCCCCCCCCCCCCCCCTTCTGTGTTGCCTAGAACTGGAGGATTGATTTTGGGGTTTGTACTGCAAAGTACACTGTGATGACATCATCACGGTGTACTTTGCAATACAAACCCCAAAATAAACTCAAAGGTATATTAATGACATATGTATTACAATGTTGAAAATGGGTGTTTCTCCCCTTTAAGTACAGTACTCAAGTTAAATCTACTCCATGATCATGGAAAGCACGCGTACAGAACACCACCATTACTCCAAATACGAACCGCGTCCTGCGGTTCTACCAAACCTTTTTGCGAGTAGGGTTGCGACAAACATTAGCAGCAGCCAGCAGCGGACACCATTTACATGGAAGGTGCATTCTTCCACATCTAACACTGCCTGACAGTCTGGGCTCCTTCAACGGCTTGCGAGAGCAGCAATGAGATGTAATCACAACCCATCATCCTCCATTTCTACACCAGAACCACACATAATCCAGATGGTTCAGCTGACCTGCAAAGACAGGCGATAGCAGCATAACATTTGATACATTGTCTTTGTGTGTGTGTGTGTGTGTGTGTGTGTGTGTGTGTGTGTGTGTGTGTGTGTGTGTGTGTGTGTGTGTGTGTGTGTGTGTGTGTGTGTGTGTGTGTGTGAGAGAGAGAGAGAGAGAGTTCTGTGAATGGTATATAGATTTTTGTTTCATTCATTGGAGTCATTAACCACTTCAATCCTATTTTATAAAAACATTTTTCCCAAAGTTTCCAACATTTTCTAAACTAGCGAAACTATCCCATCCATAAGCTCACAACCGGTCGCATTGTGACCCATTGTGAGCTTGCAGATCTGCTATTTTCACCATTTTCAAAAATCTTCACATACTGTATAATGACATGCCTAACATAAGGATGCTAGGTTGAAAGAGGTAAACATGGACCAGATAACTGGCCCACAGATTGTTCACATTCTCTTATTCGGCCCCTCGGTCAACAGCAGCAAGATGGAGACAAGATGTATGCATCAGCTATGAATAGAGATCCCATCGTTCCTCCAAGCAAGGCCAAGACACACAGATACACAGCGCAGCGCTCTGAGAAAATCTATAAATGCTAATGGAGCTTCTGATGCATTGTGGTGGCTGCAGGACAAGGGAGACTTCATAATGCTTTAAGCTCATTCGCTGATGTACGGTCCGGGGGATTTTGCATTGATTCCTGACGATTGCCTCCATGCTGATCTGCTTGTTCTACGGCATGGTTTGGCTGTGATCATGATTTTTAGGAAGTGCAAAATAGTTTTTTCACCTAAACAAAACTCCAGGGATTCTTTTATAATACCTGCCTTAAGGCTAGTTCACTCATATGTCGTTGGACAACGTATATTTTCAAAATGAAAACATATTTTTGCCGGCTCCACTTCAAAAAGAGAAGTGTGTTTACGTTATGTGTCTGTGTGTAATAAAGTGAA
This sequence comes from Nannobrachium achirus, assembly GCF_963921795.1. Lineage (NCBI taxonomy): Eukaryota > Metazoa > Chordata > Actinopteri > Myctophiformes > Myctophidae > Nannobrachium > Nannobrachium achirus. The sequence continues at coordinate 31,885,284 of NC_137823.1, forward strand.
AGCACTGCACAGATGCTCTTTGCATTTTGCTCCTTTTCATTGTGGTTGCGTTCAATTTTATCTTTTGGTCTTTCGTAATATGAAGTCTGCCTGTACACCTGGTCTCCATATCTCTCAGCCATGTCTGACAACCCTATGTGCCTACAGGAAGCCATTTCAATGGGAGTCGGGCTAATTCCAGCGAGTCCCCAACCATGCGGCTGTGATAAGACTGTGAACAGAGACCCTTTCATTTCCCTCAGTCAAGAGCAGCAAGTGGATGGACGGCGCTCGGAGAAAGTCGATAAATGGAAATTATGTTTTGGCTGCATTTCTTCTTTCAGTGGCCGCTGCAGGGAAAATTGCATTTTGGGGACAATAAGCTAATTGGTTAATGTGCAGTCCAGTGGGTTTTGCATTGATTTCTTCTGAATATCTCAATGTTGACTTTCTTGTTCTACGATGTTGTCGATTGTCACGCTGCCCCGGTGCAAGCTAATTGTCATTTTCCTGCTCCTGGATCAAACCTTGAGAGGAATGTCTGGCAGGAAAGCCTTGTGATAGTCTCACAATGTCAGGTTTCTAGCCAGCTTGAAGCCTCACCAACATTGAGTGCTCCGTATTTGTTTTGGCTATAGACCAGGGGTCTTCAAAGTTTTCAGGCCAAGGACCCCTTAGCTGAGAGAGAGAGATGAAGCAGGAACTCCCAGATTCCATATAGTTTCATCGTTTGACAGCACAATCATCAGTGTATCTTGGATTCATGTCAATTTGTGTTATATGATATGTAACCACTTGAACCGTCAATACTTAATAAACTTAACCTTTCACTCTGTACTTAGTCTGCTCTTTTCCCCCTCTACATCAAATCTCTTTGCCGAAAATAGCCGATCTACAAGCTCACAACGGAGTTGTGAACTTGTAGATCTGCTATTTTTGGCTAAAGTTCTCAGGCTCTGAGCTCTAGGGTTCAAGTGCTTAATATAAAAAAGGAGAAAAAAGGTTTCTATCACACAAAGATTTGAAGGACCTCCTGTAGTAACTCCAAGGACCACCCAGGGGTCACGGACCCCCTTTTGAAGACCCCTGCTATAGACAGCAACAGCAGGACCACTCCGGTGAAAGCCAACATCTTTGACTGAGCGAATGAATCCATGAATGACTGGCTCGACGGCCTAACAAAGAAAGTGGACAATTTAAGAGCAGATGCACCTCCAGGGTATGGGATGTACTGTAGTCTATCCTAATTTACAGTACTTGCGCAATCATGATCCTGTACTAATCTCCAACCCTTGGTTCCAGCCAGTTGATTTATTTATAGACTGGTTTGATCGAACCTCTATAGGGATCACTACATCCTTTTTCCTAGCATTTTATACAGTATCCAGGCAAATGTTGACCTAGATTTGATGTTTCCCCTCCTATAGGCTTACTCCTAAATACTCAATAATCACGGCTGGCCACAAACATTTCATGACAGGCCTTGAGGCTTGTATACGGATGGTGCTACCATGAAAAAGCACTGTTTAAATGTATTATTCAATCCAACTCCAATACATCATAACTTTTGACTTAACCTTCACCTTCTCTACAGGACCTGCAAATTGAGTTTTCTTTTTTTATAAATGTATTTTATCAGCATATTGTCTTCTCTTGGCACATATATCCATATTACTTGTACATACGTGCCAATCATTGGGGGCAGCTATTTTTAAAAGAACACAATTATAGTCCTTTCCGCAGCTGGCCCGAGTTCGAATGCGTCCCGAGGCTCTTTGCTGCATGTCACCACCTCTCTCTATCCCGCCGTTCCTGCCTCTGTCACGGTCACTATCTAAAAGAAAGCAGAAATATCATGCGGCTGAGGTGTGTTGGTCAGCCTGCTGCCAAGCTGCTTTTATAATGGTTATAAAACAGGTTGGTCCAATCTGTTTGGTTTACAGGTCGATATAATGTCTTTGTACAGCTCTGAATCATGCCCTCTATGATGTGCCAGCAGGGATGAGGAACATTCAGCCCCGGACTCATTGTTCCTCCCGCGCTAAACAAAGCAAATTGAACAATCCTTTGTGGCATGCGTCAGCCAACAGGGTTCAGCAGCAAGCCTGACCTCCATATATGAGAACTAAAGACTTCCTCCACTGTCTGCTCTGTTCAGTGTTGCCAGATTTGGCGAGAGAAATAAGCAACATGGATTATGAAAACGAGTCCAAAATAAGCAACCTATATGCCAAGAGCACTTTAAACCTATGTGGGGGTCCATGGACAAATGCACATTCATTTATTTGGGGGTCTGTACATGAAAATGTTTGAGAACCACTGGTTTAAACAATAAAATAATTGGGAGCAAGCCCAAAATCATTCAGATGTTGTCATCATTTTATAATAATTAATAAAAGAAATTACAATTTAGATTTATTTTTCATTTAAAAAAAAATGTCAGATAATGTGCTAAAGGTAATATTAAAATATGGCATGAATATAAGGTGCTGGGAGTGAAAATTATGAATATAAGGGGTGCCTCGGAGGAAGAAAATATGTTTATAGGGGTGTCCTGAGCCCATGCGCGCAGGGGGTAGGGGGGGACGGGGGGGATTAACACCTCCACTTTTTTTGGGTGGGGGGGATATCCCCTCCAGTGTTCAGGTCCAAGAAAAAGCCGCAAATATGATCGATTATACTGTACACACTGAGTAGTTCTCATTTCAAGGCGTATTACTGCCCTCTAGAGGCACAGTCCCACCAGTGCAGTGCAGTCGGCAGCTCAGCTCAGCTGTTCTGAATGAGTTTAATTAATGCAACGCGATAGTGACAAGCAGGCAGGCAGTGGCAGAAGGAGACCGTCATTGCAGGTGCTGGACCTGCTGCTGGTGTGTGTAGGCTAGTCTCACATCATTCTCAGTCAAAATGAAACGGTCAAAAAACCAAAAAACGATAACGTCGTTCTTTAAATCAAGCAACAATGTAAGTACCTTTGAACAGATGCATAATGGAAATGCAATTTCGTTTGTCAACACATTTTACGTTTCCTCTTGTTACTGTGGTTCCCAACTTTTTCATGTCGGACCCAAAAATGGACACCAATGAGGCAATCACTCATGGCCCCACGTGAAAATAAATCAGTGAAAGAGTGAAAGAATCACTGTCAGTGTCACTCACTGGTCACAGAATATTTTACTAAAGTAAAACACTGTACATGCATGTGGTGTCTTCGGTTTGAAACTTGTCAACATGCACAGAACATAGAACAAATTGTAGTGATTTAATTTTCATGATTTATGAAACTTTATGACCAGGCGAATTCTGACAACAACAACAACAACAAAAAAAAGACAGCAGCCGACATGTGTCTTTGGTTTGACACAGGGATATGTCCCCCCCTCCTCGGGGCAAAAGTGGGGGGGATATCACCAAAAGTGGGGGGGATACCCCAAAATCTTTCGCGCGCGCTATGCGCGTGCACATACCTCCCAGATGTGTCCCCTTCACTTTTAAAATGCCTCCTGCGCCCCTGCCTGAGCCAAAAAGGTTTGGGAACCCCTGTATTACAGAATCAGCCTGACAAAAACTGTGGAATGTACGTTTATTCTCTCATATATTCATTGCAGCAGTACCCATTATATTCACTGATGATAGACTGCATATATTATCCAGATATACCCATGGTGGAAGGTCATCAGTCTCATTATTCACTGTTGATAGTCTGTGCATTTATATATTCATTGGCAATACACGCATTGTTGTATATACATTATTTATTGATAGAATATACATAATGTACATCAGTCAAACCCAGTGCAGATGTCTAGTGTCAGACACTGAGTATGTTTTACTCTTTTGTATTGACCTTTATTCTTATCCCTCTACACTTACCTATCCCATATTTCATGTTTATTGTCATACCTCCAGACAAGGTCCCCCTATGGGATAACCAGCGCCATCTGGCGCTGCAACAGAGTAAAACTCATAAGCTCCCGTACGAGAAATATCATTTGTCGGTAGGGCTGTCAATCACAAACGAGGGCGCCGCCCCCGAGTGTATAAAAGCCCTGCGGGCTATCATAACTTCCTCTTCCGCACCTCTGCTTACCTGCAACTAGTGTCGCGAACTCAGCCATATAAGTATAATTTTCTTTAAAGTTTAGCCTAAGCGTTGACTAGGAAAGTCGGCCACTGGCCTTTAGAGATTATTCTCCTGTACGTTTCTAATTCTATTCTTCCTAACAGTTCGGTCTTTTTCTTCACTTTCGCTTTGAGTCTTTACTTCTTCTCTGTACGTTCTGCCACGTGTCTCCCTGCCTTAGCTTAGCTTCGCTTAGCTTCGGTTAGCTCACGATGGCAGCTCGTCGACCTACAGTTAGCAGCCTGCTAGCTAGGGTACCGAAGAAGTGCGGCCTTCCCAGCTGCAAAGGCCTCATCGCCAATGAAGATACACATCCGTTCTGCATTGTCTGCATGGGGGTAGGACACGCCTTGGCCTCTCTGTCCCCTCCGGCCCCGGCCACGGGGGTGAACTGTGCTGAATGCCTCCAGTACGATGTTCCAGCCCTCGAGGCACGATGCGAGATCGCTGCCGCAGGCTACGGCCTTCACACCACGGTCTCCGCCGGAACCCTCCCAGACACCTCTCCTCGTGTGCCGGACAGCGCTGTACGCCACAGCGCTGCTTCTCGCCACGTGGTTAGGCCTCCAGCGGCCTCGCCCTCTGCTAGCTTCGGTAGCCCCGTTGCTAGCGGGTCTGCGGCCCCTGTTTCCACTGCTGTTTCTCCGACGGGCTCGACTGGTGCCGTGCCCAAGAAGAGAACATGCAAGACCGCCCACGTTGTTTCTCCGCCAGCTACAACTTGGACCGTCCCCCCCAAGGAATTCTACCCTCTAGTCGTCGGTGACATTCCTCTCTCCTTCTCCGTCCCCCAGCTACGGGCTATGCGGCCACCTAGCCCCGTCTCCTGGCATGCTAGCGACGGAGACGAACCGGAGCTAGAGGACTACGACATGGAGGAGTTGGACACGGAGGGTGAGTACTCGGAGGAGGACGAGTCCTCTTTCCCCTCCGGACAGGGCGGAGGCGCGGCCAGGGTGGTTCCTCATGCCGAGGCTTCCATCTCCGCCGCGTCCTCCCAAGCCCCTTCTGCCTCTCTCCCCCCTTCCATGCCGGCTGGGGCGAGAGGGGCAGCGGCGCAAGACCCAGACTCCATCCCCATGGACGAGCTCTCGGTGCTGGAACGCGCCGCCATCCGTTGTGGCCTGGAGCTGCCACTCGGAGATGCGCCACTCGGACCACGGGCTAGGATTCCTCTCCTGGGCCAGGATTTGGAGTCCTCTCCCCCGCGTCGGATGGAAAAGCTACCACTAGTCCCAGGCTTTGCAGAGGCCCTGCATTCAACCTGGACTACACACAAGGACCCCCCCAAGCTCCCCTTCCTGGTCGATTACCGCGACTCAGAGAAGGCGGGAATCCCCTTGTGCCCTCCCATGGACAAGCTGATGGCCCAGTCCCTGGTAGGGAGCCTCAAGCCCAACCATGAGCGGACCGGTCCTGGAGGCCGGCCTCCCCTCAATCTGGCCGTGGGTAAGAAGCCTCCTGGGTTTGCCATAGCCTTTGATGACAAGCAGTCTTCAAGGGTGAGGAACTCTTACAGATCGTCCGCGCTGGCAGCCAGGACGATGAACGCCACCCAGCTGCTGCTTTCCTCTACCAGGCGCCTCCTCAGCGAGATGCGGGAGGTGCCTGACGTGTTGGTGGAGGAAATGGACAAGTCGCTGCGCATGCTGATGGACCTGAATGTCCACGCGATCGAGTGGCTTGGACATGGCATGGATTATTGCATCCAGGCGGAACGTGCCAGGTGGCTAGACAAGGTACAGTGTCCTGGCAGTTCCGGAGAGGAGACCGCGAAGGTCCTGCAAGACCTCCCCGGCCACCCTACCTCGCTCATGGGCGGTGGACTGGAGCTTCTCCGCCAGGAGGTGGCGGATAAGAAGATCACTCTGGAGCTCCTGGGAGCCACGACGGACCCCCAGGTACCCAGAAAGGAAAAGAGACAGGGACGGAGCAAGGCCCCTGGCCCCGCTCTCAATCCCGCCACCCTCCCAGGCACGGGATACCGGCCAGCTCCCACAAAACCCGTGGGAAGCCGCCGCGAAAGTGACACTGGACTCTGGCGGGGTCCCCCTGAAATTTCAGGGGACCCCCCCTTGCAAGCGCAGACGTTTGGACAATACAAACAATTTTTCTCATGCCAAGAAATTAATGTTTATTCCTCCTCTGTGCTCTCCTCCAGTGCCTGTAATAAAAAGTGTGTTGATGAAACAATGCCTGTTTATTTCGAACCCACCTGCTTTACTACAGACGACCCCATTTTGCATGAATTTAACCAGTGTAGAGAAGTCCAGGCTGGAATTTCTTTCCACTCAGAAAATATCGCTTCCTCCAGTCATGCAGACAGGTTACAAGCAGAATATTTCTCTTTGCAAAATGTTCCCAGACAAGCTAATTCCTATTCACAGTGGTATAGTCTCTCTAGTGTGCAATACCCCTCTGTCTCCACCGAGCGGCACTGTTATGCCGACTCTAGTTCAGGACAGGAGTTTGGTCTTAGCGTCAGGGAAGAAGCCAACAGATATCACCCAGGGTCGGCCTCGTCTTCCTGCAAGGAAGCATATAAAGGCCTTAGCACAGGTTATAAACGTAAATACAATTCCCCGAGCCGGGGATTATGTTACTTATGCGATGAACCCTGTCCCCCGGGCTCCACGTTGTGTGTCGCATGTATTATTAACAAACGAGGCTTCTTGGAGGTCACGTGTTCGTCTCCCACCGGATACGGAAATAAGCGTACCGGAAACGGAAACGCTCTTTCCGCCGGTGACTCCGCGCCTTCCGGCCCGGCGTCTAGCGGATACGGATACGTGCCCGGATATGGAACCTTTCCCTCCCGGCCCAGTAGTTCCGCTCAGGCGGTACAACCCCAAGGCTTCTCCGTTGCTCAACAACACGTTAGCACAGTGTGCAGAGCAATGGAAACGTTGCAATCCGAATCACTGGGTGTTTCGGACGGTGACGCGGGGTTACAGACTACAGTTCGCGAAAAAACCCTCCCTATCCAGCAAGGTTATTTATACTCGAGCCCGCGGCTTGAAGGCCGATGCCTTGAGGGAGGAGATAAGCTCACTATTGCGCAAGGGCGCTATAGTGGAGTTATCACGCGACCAGAGCCGTTTAGGCTTCTGGAGCCGTTATTTTCTGGTTCAGAAAAAAGGAGGGGGGCTGCGTCCGATTATGGACTTACGTGCTCTGAACAAGCACTTGAAAAAGTTCAAATTCAGGATGTTGACGTCAGAGTCACTGATGAAATCAGTGAGACAGGGGGATTTCCACTGTTCAGTGGACCTGAAGGACGCTTATCAGCACATCCTCATTTATCCCCCACACAGGAAGTTCCTGCGGTTCGCCTTCGAGGGGCGCCTGTACGAGTACACGGTCCTCCCTTTCGGTCTTTCTCTGAGCCCTCGGGTTTTCGTGAAAGTGACCGAGGCAGCCATTGCTCCACTGAGGCATCAGGGAGTCAGGCTGGCGAACTACATAGACGATTGGATGATTTCCGCCGCCTCCTGCTCAGAAGCGGCGCGCCATACCAATCTGGTGTTGTCACACCTGAAGGCCTTGGGTTTCAACGTCAACTTTGGCAAAAGTATGTTGTTACCCTCCCAGCAGATTTCCTTTATAGGAATATCTCTGGACTCGGCCACCATGTCCGCTCGCCTCTCCCCGGAGAGGGTGGACAGGTTTCTGGCTTGTCTGGGCTCCTTCCGACTGAACCAGGTGGTCAGGTACAAGGAGTGCATGAAGTTGACTGGGCTGATGGCTTCAGCAGTGCAACTTCTGCGTCTGGGCAGGTTTCATATGAGACCTTTCCAGCGGTGGTCACTGGCGCTCAGGATTCCTTCCCTGCAAGGGTACAGGAAGGTGACAGTCAGCCAGGTCTGCATGGACGCTCTGGTCCCATGGAGGGACCAGGCGTTGTTGACAAGTGGGGTCTCCATGGGCGAAGTGGTGTCACGCAAGGTGATCACCACAGACGCCAGCCGCTCGGGGTGGGGCGCCACCCACGAGGGGCGCTCAGCCAGGGGTCTTTGGACCCAGGCCATGTTGGAGTACCACATCAACTATCTGGAATTAATGGCGATCTACTTGGCGCTCAAGCATTTCGAACCATTTCTCCGGGGTTGCCATGTCCTGGTCAGGACGGACAACACGGCGGCCCTGTATTATCTCAACAAACAGGGCGGCCTCTCCTCGCGGACGCTGGATCAGCTGGCGCGCGAGATGACCCTCTGGTGCTTGCCTCGGTTGAGGTCCATCAGAGCCTCCCATGTCCCGGGCCTTCAGAACGGCGGCGCCGATCTGTTGTCCAGGGGGGAGCCTCGTTACGAGGATTGGTCTCTCCACCCTGCGGTGGTGAGGCAGATTTTCTCCAGGTTCGGTCGACCGCGAGTCGATCTCTTTGCCTCCCAGGAGAACGCGAAGTGCCCCCTTTACTTTTCAGTGAGGGGACCTTCTCCTCTGGGGATGGACGCGTTTGCTTACGAATGGCCACAAGGTCTTCTCTACGCGTTTCCACCCCTGGAACTGATTCTTCCCACTCTGGAGAGGATCAGATGTTCCAACCAGGAGGTTCTTCTGGTGACACCATCCAGGGGAGTATGGAGGTCTCTGATCACCCCACTGCTCTCTCAACCCCCTTGGCGGCTTCCCTTGCTCAGGGATCTGCTGCGCCAGGCAGGGGACGAGATCTTCCATCCAGACCCACGGGGCCTAGACCTGTGGGTTTGGCCCGTGAGAGGGAGAACCTGCTTGCAGCAGGCTTCTCACCGATGGTTGTAGCCACTATTCAGAGTGCTAGAGCCCCCTCTACTAGGGCTGTGTATGATGGAAGGTGGAATGCCTTTTTGGACTGGTGTGAGCTACAGGAGCCACCTGTGGTGGCTCATATAGCTTCGGCCCAGAAGGTGTTAGATTTCCTGCAGGACCGCCTGGACCTTGGTCTGGCGTTCTCTACACTGAGGGGTTATTTAGCGGCTATTGATGCCTGCCACCTGGGGGTGGCAGGCAAAGGCCTTTCTAAAATCCCTGAGGTGGTCCAGTTCATGCATGGTGTGGACCATTTGAGACCTGTGACCAGAGCCTTGTTTCCTGTTTGGGATCTACAAGTGGTTCTTGAGGGCCTTTGCAAGGCACCCTTTGAACCGATTGGGAGGACCTCTTTGAAACATTTAAGTTTCAAAACAGCTCTTTTGCTTGCCTTGTCTACGGCTAAGCGTGTGAGCGACCTTCATGCGCTCTCTGTGAGCCTTGATTGTATGAGGTTTCTCAATAATGACTCCAAGGTTCTTCTTAAACCTCATTTGAGTTTTATTCCTAAGAACCGAGTGGTCCCGAAGGAACCTGTTGTTTTGACGGCTTTCCATCCTCCTCCGTTTGCATCAGAGGAGGATAGGCGTCTTCATTGTCTTTGTCCAGTTAGGGCCCTGAAGGCCTACTGTGATAGGACGGTGGACAGCAGGTCTACTTCTCAGCTTTTCGTGGTCATGAATGCCCGTCAACGGAAAGCGGTGTCCAAACCCACTCTGTCGAGATGGCTTGTGGATGCTATTAGGTTGGCTTACACCCGGTCTGGGTCTGAAGTGCCGGAAGCACTTAAGGCCCACAGTACTAGGGGTGTGTCTACCTCTTGGGCTTTGTCCAAAGGTGTCTCCATTGAGGAGATTTGTGCAGCGGCGAATTGGTCTTCGCCGTCTACCTTTGCGACCTACTATCACCTGGACGTTGCGCCTTCTGCTATGGCGCATACGGTTCTGGGTGCTGCTGCCCTTCCTACTATGTAGTGGGGCGGCTCTCTCCCCTTCCTGAGATAGCATGTTGCTGTCTCTAGGATACGTGGGGGGACCCTGAGTTTTTCCCTTATTTTATTGCAATTTTATAAGGTGGACCTGTGTCTGCCCTTAGTGCATAAGGCAGGCCTCGGTCTGTCAGGGTCTTTTTCTGTCTGAACACGCCCAGGCCCTGTGGGTCTGGGTCGGATCTGTCCTGAAAGGGGTCACGTCGGTTGACAGGACCTCCTTTCCGGGTGTGGTCGGTGTGCACGACAGTCTTGTCGGTTCATGACTTCTCGGGGAGTATATGAGTCCCATAGGGGGACCTTGTCTGGAGGTATGACAATAAACGTATAGGTTCCGAACGGAACCATGTTTATTTAATACCGGAGGACAAGGTCCCCCGAATAAAGCCCCTCGGTTCGCTAGTTGCGGGCGCAGAGGTGCGGCTTTAGAGGAAGTTATGATAGCCCGCAGGGCTTTTATACACTCGGGGGCGGCGCCCTCGTTTGTGATTGACAGCCCTACCGACAAATGATATTTCTCGTACGGGAGCTTATGAGTTTTACTCTGTTGCAGCGCCAGATGGCGCTGGTTATCCCATAGGGGGACCTTGTCCTCCGGTATTAAATAAACATGGTTCCGTTCGGAACCTATACGTTTATTGCTGTTGCTTGCTATATTACCTGAATTTCCCCACAGGGATCAATGACGGTTTATCCTATTAAAAACAAATAGGCCAAAGTGAAATCCACAACAAAATGTAAGGTGAACTCAGCTGGAGTGCTGGATGCGGGTGATTGGTGATTGTGAATGGGGAGTGGCTGCTGAGTGAAGGCTGTGTGGTAGATTGGGAACGGGGAGTGGCCGTGAGAGACAGAGGGTGGTCTCTACTCCTGAACCTACGTTGTATAAATACAGCTCCCCTTAAAGCAGAATTTATTGCGACCGAAGGTCGCAGTTTACCATGAGAAATGTCACAGCTTGTGTCCGTGTGTGTACACATTTTTACAGTCTATGGGTTGGTTCCCTTGACACATCACTGTGACATCACAGATGATATCGGTAATACAGGTAAAAGTCCATATGGGTATTCCACAGAATCCCTTTTATGCCCATTTATGAAGATCCCTGATGTCATAATATCACTGGCCAGATGGCCAAGACATGGCCCATATCTGTGTGGCTGGTTCAGATAGGGATGTCCATGTATGGGCATAAAATATATTGGTACCCCCTTATGCCCATATATGGAGATCCATGTCCCAATGTCATCAATATTAAGGACATATCTGGGAATGCCCATATTTGGGAATGCCCATATATGGGCATATTTTGACTTAACATTGCTGACTATCATGCAGGGGTCTCCATATATGGGTAACTGGTCCGATATACATCACTGGCCAGATGGCCAAGAATCGGCGAAGAATCGGCGAAGAATCGGCAAAGAATCGGCGAAGAATCGGCGAAGAATCGGCGAAGAATCGGCGAAGAATCGGCGAAGAATCGGCGACATGCGACCTCGCCCTTTAGGGCGAGGTCGCATGTCGCCCTGAGGCGACTTTCAGCAACTGAATGTCAGTATGTGTGAGATGTGTTACTGGACACCTTTACAAACACATTGGCGAAGACATTTCTTGGTAAGGAATTTATTCTAGGTAATTTTTTCCGATAATATTCCCTAACTATAATTGTTTATCCTTGTGCATTCATCGCTTTCCAGCATTTCTCCTAGTGTTAATCTCCATGGTTTTTTATATCGCTGCATTCTCTCTCACCGTTTTTTCCTTTTCTTCTTTTTTTGTCTACTTGTTGCCTGGACTTTTTTTATTTGTACTGATTACCCATTGTTTCTTATCTTGCTTTGTTGTCTGGCTTTAATTCCCCGTCTCGAGTGTTAGTTTTGATTCAAACTGATTTTCTGTGTGATGATTACCTTGCTTTCCAGTAAAGTTTGTTGTTGTTTTGTGTTTATTCCCCCACTGGAAACAGCATTGGCCTGGACAGTATTTCCCCCGAGTAGTATATCTTTATGTCCCAAGAAATGTAGACCAATCACAGTGAACTACACACAGCGCAGCTGATGATGCTACACCATCTCAGCAACATTAGTATACAAAGCACATCTTAGCTCATCATCATTGCTGATGTGTAGGCATTGTTCAAGATATATTGTATGCATATCACAGTGTAGCCCAATGTAAGAGGATGAAGGAAAGCAATTCTCCCCACTACAGTAAGACTGAAGATTCTTTTCAATTTACATGTTAAGAAGGGGTGGGATTATTATGATGAATGATGAGTCCCGAAGTGACATATGACGCAGAGGCAAATGGAAACCACATGTTGGATAAATATCCATGTTGGGTATATATTTTCAGAAATGGCAGTGCCCACGAAAAATGACAGGGCTGTCAAATTTCCCTTTTTTTGTTTAGTAGGCACAAACTATTAGTAGAAACACTGAAACTGTGAGTCAGTGAGAGGCGGGAGATACATCGAATGGAACTACCATGGTCCTCGTCATCCAAAGCACCATGCACAAATATCGCTTGACTAATCTAACATTAGCAGGATGGAAATGACTGAATTGTGCTATTTTTGTGAAGAGAATTTGAAAATAACAAGGCACATTGACGGGAAGGAGTCAAGAAGTACAGGGGCGTCAATTGGGTATGGCAGGGGTATGCAGCTGCCATACCCTGGGTCCAGGGGGGAAAATAAAAGTTACTTTTAGATATAAATCCATGAATGTCTCTTTGTCTATCTGCGCTGGTTATTATGTTGTTAAATTACAGTAAAATAACTACAAATGCAAAATCTTACATAATGGTCACTTTAACAAGGTATTATAATTATATTCTCCACACTTGTATTCTCCCCATCTTGACAAAATGGTATATTCCCACGTTCCGCAGGTCAGCTGCACAGGTACAATGCATTATTGTTAATTGTGCCACGTTTAGTAACATGCCAAGTTTAGCTACACTTGTCTTGAACAACCATTCCAGGCTGCCATATCCAGCCCAAGAAACCGTAGAAATGAACCCTTAAAATAAATGTATCATGCTTGTTGCTAAGGTATGGCAACATGACTGGTGAAGACACCAGTCATGTTGCCATACCTTAGCTTTTTCTGAACTGATGCCACTGAAGTAGTAATTTGCCAATTGTTGATTTAAATCATACACACAACTCAACCTACATTTCTAAGCAGATGTGGATTTGACCAGGCCATTTTTGTTACAGAGAAAAGTTCCTTCCTGGTGTTCTACGTGGATCCACCTTCATATTATAACCGAACAAGGCCCTTGACAGAACTGGGATGACAGCACTCTGATACATCGGCTGTGCCATCAGGCTTTTTCTCCTGTCTGTGAGCTATCAGAACAAAATGACTGAGTACAAGTCCTGGCAGTTTGATCCATGTGATGTCTCTGGATTTTGATTTATGATGGCTTTTTCACAAGGTTAAAAAGTTAGGGCTGAGTTACTAGCCTACTACCGCTACTCTTCCATATTAAAAACCCATTCAGAACAGTTACACATTATTGTGTATCATTATTTTATGCTTTAACTATTGAAAAATAGCAGATGTGTCTTTTGAATGTTTCTATGTCAGCAATCTGGCTATAGCCATCGTCAAAGAAAAGGTCCTTTTCACTTAACTGGAGCTCAATTAGTCTGTTCTTGAGAGACTACTTTGTCAATGGTTCTCAAACGTTTTCATGTGAAGGACCCTAAAAATGATATTTATTTGGCCATCTCATCTCAAAATATCTAGTTCTAGGGACCACCCAGAAGCAAAATTTGAGTTACAAACGTTTGCTTTAAAAATACAAAAATTCAAGGATTTGCACACATTTTCACGACTTTTTCCAAAAATAACAGATCTACAAGCTTGCAGTGCGGCACTCGGTGCCGCGCTGTGAGCTTTTATATCTGCTATTTTTCACTGGTTAAAGCATTCATAATTCTAGGCCTAAATGGGTTAATTACTCAAAGTGAATTGTGCAGAAGGACATCGATGGGCACTGATAGTCCCTCAAAGTTGCAGGGATCAATCAATATTGATCAGAAATACCTTGATGTATGGCAACTCAGGTCCCAGGACCTTGGGTGGCATGAGTGATGATGGCTTCGACCCAAAAAACAGATGTGCAGAATTGAGATGTTAGGCAAGCACACTAACATGCATGCTTGCTCACTTTCTCCTACCCACCTACACACACACACTCGTGCTTGCTTTCTCATTGTATTCTTGCAGTTTTCTTCTCTGTTCTATCATATATGCATGCTTCAACATTCAGTCACTTTTCAATCTCCCTTGCTCTCTCTCTCTCTCACACACACACACACACACACGGACGCACACACACACAAACACACACACGCACACACTTATTCCCCAGGGCTGGGGAGATGAATATGAAATTAAATCCATACAGTTCTGCCAATAATACTGCCGATAACGCAGCTGCTGCGGTTACTGTAAAAGTGGGTACACCCCAGGCTAAGTGCATGCTAATGAATAGTAGGCCTGCAAGCAAACAACACCAAACATTACTTATTTTTCTCACCATAAATGAATTTAATATTACAATGCCAGCTGTTTAACTCAGTTTTCACCCCGACAACAAATAGGGAAAAGAAAATAGGTTTCTGGGAAGCATAACACACACACACACACACACACACACACACACACACACACACACACACACACACACACACACACACACACACACACACACACACACACACACACACACACACACACACACACACACACACACACACACACACACACACACACACACACACACACACACACACACACTTTCTGTTTCATCATCACACATGCTCTCCCACAAGCACACGTAACATGCATATCGTTGATGTCGGACGGAAACCTTGTAGGCCCTATTTTAAATTACTATTTAGAAAATAATATAAATGTAGTGAAAATAAACGACCTACAAGTCGTTGTGAGCTTGTAGATCTGCTATTGTCACTATACTTCTGTGCGACACTCTTGTATGATGAAGCAGGGCTTTAAATTTTGTCGGGAAAAAAAACATTCAAAGTTAAAATATGGAGTTAAGAGGTTTCTGCCCAACAGCGACCATATCGTCGTTGTCAGGTGGAAACCTTGTATGTCCAAAACCGTTAGTTTTGCATTTATCATTTTAAAAATGTAAACTAGTGAAAACAGCCGATCTACAAGCACACAATGCCTAAAATGTAAACTAGTGAAAACAGCCGATCTACAAGCACACAACGCTTCGCACTGCGAGGCGTTGTGTGCTTGTAGATCAGCTGTTTTCACTACTTTTGTGCGACGGCCTTGTATGATGAAGCAGGGCTTTACTTTGCCGAAGAACGTACAAATTTGAAACTTGGAGATACAAGGTTTCTGCTCGACAGTGACGATATACAAGAGGGGGGAACGTAAGGGGAATTAGCAGCAGGCACAGACAGCTCTCTCTCCCCGGATGGTACAAGCTATTTCAGGTTGTTTCCACTCTACCAACATCTCTTCTCTCCATACATCTATGTGACTGCTGCTGAGGGAGGCCGGCAGTGTATTTATAACGCTGCGACTCGACAACATACATACAGTTTGCTCAGATGTTCCTCTTTTAACCATTTACAATAGAACTTTTCTTTTCTTTAATGGAGGTCCCACAATATAGCTATAAAGAAGATCGATCTTTATGCTTGCTTTCTTTTTCTACACTGTACAAAAGTTTACATTGCCGCCCCCGTGCGTGCTTTTACATAGCATTCTGGCATCCTGGAATCGGAGGTGTGATGTGTAACGTGTTATATAATGCTGTTTAACATGACAACTGCCGTCAGTAGATTTTATATATAACTATAACCTTTTTATTTTCATAACTAACAATGTGGACTGTTGACCTAGCTCTGGTAGCAGAATGTAAACAGTTTGTTTATCCAACCAAAAACAGCATGCTGAAGTTGTATAACCTACTCAGATCTTCCTAAAGTCACAATACTCACATACTTTTGTCCAAACGTCATGCGAATCGGTACACAATATCTCTATATTCATTAAACCAAACGTATCTGTATAGGAGTTTTTATATTCCAAACGTATTGGCTATAAGCAATTTTTGCTAAACAATTGCTTCTATATTGCTCCTACAGATTTGGTCCCAGCATCACAAAAATCTGTACACATTTATCTTTATGGTCATGTGATCAAGACGGATCTGTCTGGTTTTCCTGTTCCCTCCTGAATTCCAAACATTTGCCTGGAAAAATATAACAAAAACACTTGATTGATATTGAATCTGAACTTTTTTCAGCTTTTGCAAGGCACTGACTTGCAGGAAAACTAGAATGATCTTTTCCATGCGCTGCTGAATGTGAATAATAGATTAGACAGCAAAGAAAAAGCAGAGAGTGAATCTGTTCCAGTAGCGCTGGGAGTTTCCTGCCCTCTTCCTGTCTTCGATCATTGTGACCATGATTGACCACTGTGGGGACACTAGGTGAGGATGTCCTCACTGTAACATGTGGTGCACAGTAACGTCACACCTGTGGTCTGGTCTCATCTATTTATGACTCTGACCCTGGCATCCTAATCCTAATTAGAATGTTGCAATTATGAGGACCACCCTAGCCGTAAGGTTATTTTCTATTGTAATAACTTTGATGAATAGTTATGTTAGCCGGAAGGTATATTATATCTTTAAAGCGATGTCAGGACATACATAGGACCTTCGATCTGCAACATGAGTGTATATATTTGGTTTAGTTGTGTTCCAATTAAACCTAAAATGCAAACAATGACAGTATTGTTGCCACTTTGGCAAACCAACACCTTCTGTGTGTGTGTGTGTGTGTGTGTGTGTGTGTGTGTGTGTGTGTGTGTGTGTGTGTGTGTGTGTGTGTGTGTGTGTGCGCTTGTGCGTGTGTGCGTGTGCGTGTGTGTGTGTGTGTGTGTGTGTGTGTGTGTGTGCGCGCATGTGTACACATTATGTGCAATCAGTCATTTACAGGTGCATGTGTGCGTTCTGAGAAATTGCTGTGCTCACTTTATATATAACTTTTCCCCTTTTAGGACATTTGAACATCGCATGTGAGGGAATCAACAATATTTGCCTGATTGCCATACTGATGTGACATGATTTCCGACCGCATGCAGCGGCGACACAGTTTGGCAAGACAATTATGGGGAAAAACGGAGTACAATCGCCTGGAGGGGAGTTTTAAGAATTCACTTTGCGTCCGCCAGACGGGAACTTTCTAAACATTTCTGAAACTGAACAGAACAACAGGTTTTTAATTGGATGTGCGATGGCAAAGGCCATTAAAAGCTGGACTTGCTTGTTTTAAACACGAGAGCAGCATAATAGACAGTGACACCAAGTCCTGGTAACTTGTTTTGGAATCCTCCCACCTACCCGCTCTTCACGGGTACTAATGGTTCCCACGGAAACAGCCTCTCTCTCTGGCTGTCGGGCAGGCGATGGGGGGCCACAGCTGGCATATGGCTCACAGCCACATCTCCTCTTCCCCCGGTGGGATTGGTGACAAGCTGACCAGACCAGAGGAGAACACAATGTATTGATCATTAGCTAAAAGGAGAACAGAGCGTCACAGGGAATCAGACCTGGAGGGGCTGAGGACAGGAGAATTGGCACTTGTTCCCTGCGAGTGTGAAGGACTCTAACGGGGTCTTTTGTCCCTGGTTTTGACAGGGCCCCACTGGGCCTCATTATGGCCAGCTATAGCCCTGCCTTATTTTATTTTTTTCGTTGGTCTTTCTTCTTTCATTTTCAGCTATTTGACCAGACAGTTCTGTCTTCATACAGCACCAGTTGTACGAGACTGGCTACACTACTCTGCCCACTGCCGACTTTTTAAGGGGAGCGTACGTGTCGCTGTTACTACATGTCATCTTTTCGACACCCGACTCTAACCCTCACCCTAACCTCCGTGGAGTGAGTCGCTAACCCTCCGGTCAAAATGATGGGCGTTCGCAAAAGCGAGATTTCCCCTTTTTAAGGATGATAACTTAGTTCGGAGTGACTAGAACATCACTGAGCACCGAGCAATACCACTAAGAAAATGCCCTTCGTTTTGACCGTATTCACATTTCTACCCACGTATTTATTTGAGAACAAAAGAAAACAGATGCGCACAAAAGATTGGGAATGTGGAAGGAAAAACTCATTTCATTACCTTTTCAAAGAGTAATCGTTACCTTCAGAGAGATGCCTGCGGTTTTGATGTCATTCCAGATTAGCTGTGTGCGGTTTGTCTCTCACCTTGTACACTACCTCTCTCCCAGGCCTAGCTGGGCTGGCGCTAGCTGGCACTGGCCCCTACCATCTGCCAGACCCCCCACTCCGTACACAGACACACACACCCGACACATACACACACACACTCACTCTTTAGAAGAATCTTTCATTCCAGCATTGAGAAAGGAGGAGGGGGATAACAATTCTAGAGAGAAGCAAAATAGAGCAATAATGAGATGGGAGGGGATAAGAGGAGAGGAGAGGAGAGGAGAGAAGGGTGGAGGAGTATTAGAAGAGAGTCAATAGACCTTTTTCCACAAACATGGCTGATGCACTTCTGTTTGCCCTTAGTAGAATATGGATTTTTTTCCTTACCATTGCCAGCAATGTAAGAAGCCAACATTCTGTCACCTCACATTCCGCCTGTGATCACTTATTCTGTGTTTCAACACACATAAGCTGTTGTCATTGACAACGTTCCGTTTCAATTGTCAGGCGACTGGCCACTGTAAAAGTTGATTTGTTCGAGGGTCATAAAATGCTTGCAGCGCAGACGTCCCCTGACCTTGTCTAGCCATTTAGCGTGAGCTGTTCAGCTAGCACTTTGTTGCACCAATCAAATCACTTTTTATCGTCGTCTGACAACAAAAACAGAAAGATGTGTCAATGACAACTCATCTTACTGTGTGATAGGTTGCAATGCCGCACAAAATAAGTCATCACAGACAGAAGTAGAGGTGACAGTTGGCTTCCTAAAAACTGCTGGCATCGGCGAGAAGAAAAGAGATTCCCATAATGCAGAAGTAGGCCGTGTTTTCACTACCGTCCCAGTATATTACAGGCAAACAAATAAGCATAACTTGCTGGAACAGAGACCATTTTCACATGCCCTCATTGGTAGTAAAAGTGCTTATAATGCCTGGTATGAGACCGTTTTCACGATAGACCAATTTCTAACGGCATAATACTTACTCACACGAGAGATGACAATAAGCACGTGAAACTTGGAAGAACAGAGGAGAAGCAAACTGTTTTCTCATTCTTTGTTCCCCTCTCTCAATCATTCATTATCACAGGCACGCGGGGGTTAACAGTTGGGAGTTGTCAGTTCTGCTTCCCTAAAACGTCATGTCCAAGAAGACATATCTTGAAATGTAAACTTAATCGATTTTATTTTTTATTTTTTTTACGGCCACTTATTAAATCATAATAGACAGCTGGGCGCTGCTGCGCTTCTTGACACCCTCTCTTTTCTCTCTCTCTCACTCACTCTCCCTTTCTCTTTGTCAACGGCATCACGCTATAGGGAAAGTTTAATTCCGCCAGTATATGCCGGAGAGATAACTAGGAAGCCTTTTCACATGAGATGGATTTAAAAAATTCCACTATACTTCCTACACGTTGGCTATGCGAAAACGTGGTACAGTATCTGTTGGCCATTTCCTTTTAAAAGGGTTTAGAGAAGTGGTGTTAAATAGTGTGGTGTTCAATAGCAGTCTCACAGAGACTGATATTCTTGAAACTTGAAGTCTTCAGTGTTAATTTAACTCTGCAAGGCTGTCTCAGTCGTGAATTATTAATGTACCACTGAGACGGTCTTACAGTTAAATTAACACTGAGGATTTTACTGTGCAACATCCCTGAATCCGCACACACAACAAGCTCACAGTTTGCTCAACAGGGAGCTGACAGATTTAAAGGTTATTTTTAGTGCACTTGCTTTCCTTGTTGTCGTTGTCAGTGATGATTATGATGATGAGGATGATGAGGATGCCAGCTATCAGACTGTAAAATACTCAAATGGACATTTTTGTTGTAGCTCAACCTTTTTCCACTAAAATAAAAAGATAATTCATTTAAAACAATTATGAATACAGCCGATTGAAATAAAGACCCTTATTAATTCAGAATTAAGCACACCTTTTATAGAAGTACTTCTTTATTGTCGGTTGCTGGGTGTTTTAATTGCGGTGTATTTATTTATTGTCTTTTCTTGAATGTACGTACATTCAGAACCCCTGCGAGAGGTTGTGACTATAGGTCGTCAAACAGCCGATCTACTGTACAAGCTCACAAAGTGGTGGGTCTCCAACATGCTTGTAGATCAGCTATTTTTGGTGAGCTACCCCATCACAACCAAGTATAAATTCGGCTGCCGCACACAGCGCATAGCCATATAACGCTTTGATTATGATGAATTTAATTCAAGAGTAGTAGAAACTTATAACACGCAAATTTGCACGCAAAATATATGGAGACCCCTGGTACCCATGTATGGAGATACATGTACTGTATAAGGAGATGCTTCTTCTTTCGTGTATCATCGTCATTGATGATTGGTTGACGACATTTTATTTCACAAGATTTCTTGTTACTTAGGGGAGGCCATGGGGCTGGCTGTCGTCTTCTCCCCCTTGCTGTGAGACCCCAAACATGCTTACTCTGTTATTTGTTAAGTGAAAATCCTATGACGTCTATCACATCTGACAAAATGGGATTGACATTCAAAATAGTCAATGCAATTGCTTATCTGACTAAACACCTCCAAAAAGTTAGCAACACCCACAGCTACAACACCAGAGGGAGCGCACAAAACGATCTGATAATACAAACACATAGCTCAAATGCGGGTAAATTCTCCTTCTACTGCCACTCAAATGTGTAATTCCTTGACTGTTTCCCTTAAGACATGTACTGTAGCTCGCTGGGCACCTTTAAATCCACCTTTCAGGAGGCCAGAGGCAAAGGTAGTCATCACTCCTCCCAGTGAACACACACACCCCATTTATTTTATTTATATTTTATAATTGCATTGAATGTAGTTCTTTATTCCGTACATATCATGTATTTTATAATTGCATTAAATGTTGTTCTTGTACTATTTGCGATGAATTGAATGCCAAGGACTTCCAATGTAAACAAAGCCGTAAAAGGTCTTATTTGGGATGATCCTTTTTGGACAGGATGTTTAACCAGCCTGTGCTGCACTGCATATATTTGTGTTGTCTGTACTTACATGTTACTCATGTTTATCTAAATAAATGATTCAGTCAATTCAATCAATGGGCATAAAAGAGATTGTATTAGAGTGGTTCCCATGACATCACAACATCCAATTTATGCCCATTCATGGAGATCCCTGTCTGAACCAGCCACACAGATATGGGCTGTCTTCCTCCATATGAGCTTAGATATGGGCTTAATATTGATGACATAAGGGATCTCCATATATGGGCATAAAAGGGATTCTGTTAGCGTGGTTCCCATGACATCACTGTGACATCAAAGTGTGATGTCAGAGCGGCAAACCCATAGACCATGCACGCCTGACACTGTGGTTCCCCGACACATCACTGTGACATCACAGGTGACATCACATGACAGATGTATAAGGACAAGCTGTGACGGTTCTGATTGCATCCGAAGGTCGCAGTTTACCATGAGAAACGCCACAGCTTGTCCGCGTAGACGTGTACACGTGTCTATTTGCAACTCTGATATCACGCTCTGGCTTTACTGCGATGTCACACTAACAGAATCCCTTTTATGCCCATATATGGAGTTCCCTGATGTCATCAATATTAATGATGCCCTGTTAGAGATCCCTATGATGCCAGGGGGAACAAATCCCTTTTATGCCCATATATGGAGATCCATGATGTCCACATCCCTGATGTTCACATCCCTACATCTGTGATGCCTGGGGAACAAATCCCTTTCATGCCCATATATGGAGATCCCTGATCCTCTTTGATGTCCACATCCCTGATGTTGGTCGTTTGACGCCCTGAGGCGTCTGACTAGTAGTAAACTGCGACCTATGGTCGGAACAAAAATACCTATTTTCCCATAGACTCATAATGTATAAAAAGTAATATAGTAAAAGAGTTACTAAAGAGAATATAGTAAAATAGTAAAGAGTTTCTTGCTCAAAGTGGAAGTAGTTACAAAAAAAGTGGGGAGAATAAATAATTTATAAATAAAAGGTAAAGAGAAAATTAGCTCGCTGCAACTAGTACTGTACATTAGAAAAACCTACAGTACTTACAGTGCATTTGCACATTGGCCTAAAACAGTAATGGTATGCTTGAAGCCAATCAGATAATTGGTGAGAAGCTGTGCCATATTACACCTCATGAACGAAGAAGCAACCATATAACTATCTATCTCTTTTGACACTAATAGCAGCAAATTAGTTGCTATTCTAACGTTTAAAAAAAAAGAAAAGAATGAGGCAACGTGTGGGTGGTAGGTTGTCACTTCCAGTCACTCTCCAGAGGGAGGGTCAAATCGTCTGACCTTACCAGCCGCGAAGCAGCAGACTGCTGGCATGCTTGAGAGACCACAGACGGTCTGGACCCAGAGCACCCCGGGGAGGGCGGCGAGAGAGGTGATAATATCTGCCGACACACATACAGCCACTCTCCACCGCCTCTCTGTCCCTGCATGTCCCTACGTTACGCCGAAAAGCACATTTTTCCCGAGTAACCACACCTAGCTTGTCAAAGCCAGCATTTAGAAATCACCTGATCACTGGTGCAGACGGGTGGCCACGACAGCGAACATGCTAGCGGGTAATGTCAGAAAGGAGCTATAGGGAGGGATGAAGTGACTCAGAAGGAAAGAGAGTGTCCCTCCGATGTACTTGCTACAACTCTACACATCAGAGGAACACGTAACGCCTCAGACTTCGGAGAGGCTGACATAAAAACAAAGGCCTTGCTGATCAGCAGAGCCTTCCTTTTTGCCATTTCTGGCATCCTCTTCCATATCTATCTCTCTCCCTTCTAGCCGAACGGAACACTTTGATCTAACATCTGGTCCAGATTTCGGAGATTCCAGGAGCCAAGATTATCATTTTTTAAATGTTGCCTCTATACAGTCAGCCTATAACGTCTTGGCACCGTGCAGCAGCTCCACTTGACACGTCCTCCTATATATTATGTGCTTGTGCGCAGGGGCGTCACACCAAATTCTGGGCCCTGGGTACAAGGGTTCACTGCGGGCCCCCATGAATGTTTTGAAAAATTGTGAAAATGTGTGCAAGAAACCTATGTTTCCATGTCAGTGGTGCTCAAACCTTTTCATGTCAAGGACCCCCAAGATGATATGTATTTGGCCATGGACCCCCATCTCAAAATATTTAGTTCCAGGGACCCCCCCAGAAGCAAAATTTGAATTACAAATGTTCGCTTAAAAAATACATATATTCAAAGATTTGCACACATTTTCACGACTTTTTAAAAATAGCAGATCTACGAGCTCGCAGCGCGGCACTCGGTGCCGCGCTGTGAGCTTGTATATCTGCTATTTTTCGCTAAAGTTAATAGGGCCCCCTCTACCTTGGGCCCTAGTAACTCAGTCCCACTTCCCCCCCCCCCCTTGTGACGCCCCTGCTTGTGCGGAACCCTCAGGCCATGTGAGGAAAAGAGCAGGGAAATGACATATTGGCCTATTCTCACCAACGCCCTTTAATTCCCTCCTTATTATAAAGTCGATGTGTGCGAAAAATGGCTAAATGAGATGCCGCGTGACCTTATGCTAGTTGACTGACAGGGAGAGGTCGCGTCGTCGCGACCTGTGACTCGAGCCGCGACCTGCTGTGGTGAGCATCAAGCTAATAGGGACTGCTTGGAGGGGTCCTACTAAAACTATTCTGTGTTGAGCGAAATGTCAATTTCTTTGATGTGAGAATTATTACAGCTTTAGTGACAAAACTATCACTATTAGCTATATTAATCATAATCCTATTCCTTGACATTATATACTGCATTTGATATACATCGGTTGCGGTTATTCTTCTGAGGTCATTGTGATTCTAGAAAGAGGCGAGATTTATAATCAACTTTTCCGCTCCACTGGAAAAATGCACCTGCTTGCATAAAATTGTGCACTGTGCCTGCTCCTTTGTGTCAGGCACGGAAATATTCAGAACTGGTGCAAAATAATTTACCTAAAGTTACCTTATATAACTGCAGTGACTTTATTCTGAAACATCATATTTTATGATTAACTATAGCGCAGTATATCGGAGTGCTTGAAGGCCAGTCTTCTATGGCGTCAGTAATATGACATCATCTCTATATTTGGACAAACATCCACCGGCCCTTGTGTTCGTGCATCAGACAGACACACAAACAGAAATTTGAAGAATTTGAAGATGGAGATTTATAATAACAACAAGGTTGCATGCTACATTTCCTTACATAAAACTGAAGAAATAGGGGCAATGTTTCAATCTGATAATGTTCTGCAGGTGCATGATAAGGAGAATAGAGTTTGATATCTGAATGCTTTAGGGAGTTTAGGCTGTTACATTACTGTGAATGAAACTGAGTGCTGCTGGTTGTTATAATCATTCCCTTTTATGTTGGCTTTAGTTTAAATCCCCAAACATTCCTGGAAAGAGGAAGATGATCATTAAGAAGAATTCAATGGTATATGAGATACTTCAATGGTTTCCTGTGTAAATAAGCCAAGTGCTTTTCTAGGATCTCCTTTTAGTTGACCTTGTACCAGTGAACTGTACCATCATGAAACTGTACCTTTTTCTATGCAAACTTCTAATAAAGTCTTCACCAATCAATCAATAAATCCCATTATAGGTTTATATTAAATGAATAACCTAAAAACCATAGTTTGTGTTTTTGGTCAATTGACAGGTGTCAACATTTGTTCTGCGTGTATGTGTACCAGGGGCGTCAATTGGGTATGGCAGGGGTATGCAGCTGCCATACCCTGGGTCCAGGGGGGGGAAAAAAAGTTTCATTTAAATATAAATCCATGAATGTCTCTTTGTTTATCTGTATTATGTTGCAGTAAAATAACTACAAAACTTTACAAAATGGTCACTTTAACAAGGTATTGTGGCACGTTTTATAACATGCCAAGTTTAGCTGCACTTGAACAACCATTCCAGGCTGCCATATCCAGCCCAAGAAACCGTAGAAACAGGGGGAAATATAATGTACTTCTTAAGGTATGGCAACATGACTGGTGTCTTGCACGCGCGACACCAGTCATGTTGCCATACCTTAGCTTTTTCTGAACTGACGCCACTGATGTGTACCACTTTGCAATTAAAACACGTTCATAACTTGATTGACAGCATTTCATAACTTGTGTCAACACTCATCTTCATAAATGTTTGTTTATCTGAAATTCACTTTAATGAGTTACAGCTTGTCTTGTTAAGTTTGGCAGTTGTACAGTAAAAGGACAAACATGTTTTTGTAATCCATCGCTGAATTAATTACTGCTGTAGTGTACAATATTATTGGCCAGATAAATAGTCTGAGTTGCAGCTAGCTACTCCCCCCCCCCCCCCCCCCCCCCATTGTGTGTTTGCCAAATATGAGTGGTAGTGATATTATATGTTATTATTTTCACTCTGCATGGACAGTCTATTGACTTCTAGTTGTTGTTTTTGGCATCTGAAAAGTATTGACCTTCCCTGTTTGTTCAAGTGGGCAGAAAGCAAGTACGGCTCTGAGCATTCCCCGAGCGCTGCTTCTTCTTGTGTGTGTGTGAGTGTGAGTGTGTGTGTGTGTGTGTGTGTGTGTGTGTGTGTGTGTGTGTGTGTGTGTGTGTGTGTGTGTGTGTGTGTGTGTGTGTGTGTGTGTGAGTACACAAGGGTAAGAGAGAATGAGAAAACACATTGACGTGCACGCACACACACACACAGACACAAACACACATTCTTCGTGGTATTTGCTTTCTCCTCCTTTACTAGTCACATAAAAAGTTTACTGGCTGCCTTCCCTTCTGCTTTCATCAGCATATCAATTTGAGCTCCCATTATGCAAATGGCATCACATCCCTATAAACCATATGTAAATGGAAAACACAAGCATGTCCCAGTGAAATTAGAGTCATAAATCTGATCTACAGCTTCGTAATAATCAGAACCGTAAGTGAAGCCTTCCCATTTTGTTGTGATGTCGCTGAGATCCATCAATGTGATGCACCATCTAAAACGTGTCAAATTGCCAGACTTTTGAGTGCCGATTGCCATGAAAATTGCTTGCACCTTCCTCAAATGCTGACCGAATTCCGAGTATATTTTCTGTCAAGTCAAAGTACCGTTAATGTGCACACATGGCAGATCACAAAAAGAGACACCAAGCCTGCTTCAAAGGCGTTTGTCCAAGCATGATTGAATTATTGCATTTTCTGCCAAGAGCCATTGATTAGCTTGCGGCAAAAACCTATCCAGATATTCTCAGTCAGACGCAAAATATTTATACTTGAAGGTTAGAGAGAGCGAAGACAACATGAGGAAATTGATGAGTGAGGCCAGACGCAGGAGGAGAGGAGATGTGTGGACAGAACGCTGACCTCAAGAATGCCCTCCCCTAACTTTTCCCAGATTTGTGTCAGTGATAGAAGTACAATACTGCAATGTAGATACTCTGTTACAAGTCCCGTATTCAAAATGTACTTGGGTAAAAAGGTATCTGCATCAAAATACACTTTAAAGAACCAAAAGTAAAAGTCCTCATTGTGTTCAAAATGTAAAAAGAAATCTTTTGAAAATAGACAATCTACAAGCTCACATTGTGCCGCGACGCAATTTCACAACATTTCTATTTTCAGCTGAGAGATTTGGTGTAAATAGGAGGCCAAGACAGAAGTTGAAAATGAGAACGTTGTCTCCGAAGATTCCGAATACCTGCACATATTGTTCAAGTTCATGAGGTTACCCACAGTAGGTCCCATCCAAAGTGCTTCAGGTGGTGAGTGACAAGCATTACTGCACTCAGAGACCACAAATTGATGTAAGAACCTGGGAACAACGTGATGCCCAGAGGGCAACAGGTGCAGATTACAGCTCTGACACATCATGAGATTGTCTTTATTACCACATTAGTCATAAGGTGAGATAGCAAGTTTAACCAAATGTACTGTATACAGTATGCGATATACATTTATCATATTTAGTCAGACTTATGCAGAGTAGGGCTGGACGATATGGACCAAATCAAATTTTATGCCCATATATGAAGATCCCTGCTCTGAGTATCTGATATCACTGTGATGTCACCTGTTTATGCCTATATATGGAGATCCCTGCTCCGAGTATCTGACATCACTGGCTGCGATATCACCGGTGATGTCACAGTGACACATCACCACAGTATCAGGCGTTATAAGTATACACATCGGTAACATACATACGGACAAGCTGTGCCGGTTCTGACAGTAAACTGCGACCTGCAGTCGCAATAAACAACCTTTTTCTTTTTTCTAAAATAGCGACACGTACAAGCTCATGTGACACAATGTGAGCTTGAACAATTTTTTTCTCCAATTTTAGGAAATAGAAAATTAGACGTACAGTAGGTGATGAAAATCATGAAATGACAATGAATGAAATCTAAAATACCTTATCACTATATCGATATGATGCTGCCCCACCCGAAGGCAGAGGCACCGAATCCAGTTTATAGCAGCAGATAACAGACAAAAGTGAACAAAACAGACAAGACAAGACTTTTCCTTTTTGGGTCGTAGAGGTGATTGTTAGCTCTTTTCCAGTGGCACAGAGGTAAAGCACTCACCTCATGAGGCCTGGGCTGGCATTCTCAGCAGCCTTGCCTCTGGCATGGCTGGGGGCTCTGTGTCCTTGTCGCTGCTCCAGTGACTCCTACTGCTTGATTACAGGGCGCCATGTTCAGCGGGGAGG
The DNA here is from genome assembly GCF_963921795.1 of Nannobrachium achirus. Lineage (NCBI taxonomy): Eukaryota > Metazoa > Chordata > Actinopteri > Myctophiformes > Myctophidae > Nannobrachium > Nannobrachium achirus. The sequence goes on from NC_137823.1 coordinate 31,913,103, forward strand.
GGAAACCGGACCGCTGTCAAGGTGAAAAGCGGCGGCTAGTGATTCCATGTGTATCAGACATCCACTCCCGCCACAGGAGAGCCAATCACAGTAAAACCTGCGGAATTTGGCAATAATACAATTATAGAGAGAGAATGAAAACTAACAAAACTGTTCCAAAAAAACCAAGTATGTCCCCTTGGTGGTTCTACCTTTAACCACTTAAACCACAATTATATACTTCGTTGACCAGGGTCAATTAGTCGATCTACAAGCTCACAATGCGTGTTGTGAGCTTGTAGATCGGCTATTTCCAGCAAATGTTTGCCTATTTTCCACATGTACATATGTGGATTTATAATAATTTGTCCACATGACATGCCTAGAATAGGGACAACAAAGTGACTGATCACTGCATCCTCTGTACTCTGAAATAAGACAGTACTTCTATTCACATAGCAAACATTCTAAATACACACAATATACAGCATGTTGATTTGCGAGGGTCCTGAATTATGGATTATATTTACACTTCACCATTAGTACAAAGTGCTGTGAGGGCAGTCTGAAGGTGCATGCGGGCTTTATGGGGCCCACAGCTCACCAGTTGCTCAGGCTGCTCAGCGCTGTAATTATTAGATTCTTTTTTATATTCTTGTTCATAAATCACGACGACATTAGAAGTATTTATGGATGCATTATAAGCCAAAGTGAACGCTGTGCGAGGCAATGAGCCAGTGTATAAAGCTGAGCACGGCCAGAACACAGTCAAACTATGGAAAGGCCTTGCCTTCTGGTCCTCGTGTTTAGTGGCACTGATATATATAGATATATATTATAGTCTCTGTCGGGTGTATGTCCAAAACTGTTGCTTTTCAGGATTAGAATTCAAAAGTAGCAGATATATAATCTCAAAACTCAAGCTTGTAGATCTGCTACAATTTACAATTTAGGCATTTGGCAGACACTCTTAATCCAGAGCGGTTTACAATAAGCAAGGTCATACATCAATACATCAACATCAATACATGGTAATACATCAATACATTAACATCAATACAAGGTAATACATCAATACATTAACATCAATACAAGGCAATACATCAATACATCAACAAGAACACATCGAATGAGAAGAAATAGTAATCTAAGAGTAATCTAAGAAATAAACGTAGGTAGACCAAGCACCTATTCAGTAGGCACCAGAAAAATCTATCTAAATGACATGTATGGTCATTGAGGGTAGCTACTTTTGATACTTTTGTGTGAAGCTGTAGTATGATCAAGGAGGGCATTAATTATGTAAAAATATGGAGATAAGGTTTCTGCCCGACAGCAACGATATGGAAAGATTGGCAGACTTGCGTCCCGTGTATGGCACAGCTACAAAACCCAGCAGGATTTTAGTGCCTGTACTCCACAATGACTTTCACTATTGTTACCTTCCTGTATTTTGTTTGTTGCAGAAATGTGTTGTTGGCATTCCAACAAAGGTTTCTTTTAATATATCCATCGACATGCCACAAATAATAATAATGGCGTTTATAAAATACACACTCAAGTGTGCCTCCTTGACATTTTATGGAAAACAATCCACTCTAAAAGAAGTTTATTTTTATGTATTCGTTCAACTCCATTCAAAGAGTACCTTAACCAAAATGCCTCCATTACTGTAGTTTAATATTCCTGGTGAGTGCATCGTTTGTTCTCTAATCTTTATAAGTAAGCTTAAAAGGGTCTATACTCTATACGTAACACATTTGTTTTCATTCATATTATTTAATAAAAAGCAATTAATATGTACACAGATGTGCTTGCTGCCTTATAAAGGTGATGTGGACATCTAGTGCCAGTAGCACAATTTGGTGAGGAAATAAAGGAATAAATAAAAGAATCATCCAAAGTTGCACTGCAATGGTGCACTGCAGTGGTGTAAAGTAACTAAGTACATTTACTTAAGTAGTGTACTTTAGTACAATGTTGAGGTATTTGTACTTTACCTGAGTAGCCTATTTCCAATTTCCAATACTTTTACTTATACTCCATCCCATCTCCGATCCAAATATTGTACTTTTACTCCACTACATTTGAAAACTTTAGTCACTTTGCATAATATATCAATTATATTATAAAATATAGCCTACTTTAGCCCTATTTCTACCTTGGCCATTTGAAAATAGACAATCTACAAGCTCACAACGTGTCACATCGTGACTTGTGAGCTTGTAGATCTACCAATTTCAAACTTTTTGTACTTTTACTTTTGGTACTTTAATGCCAGCCTATCACCACTAGAGGGCGCCCAGTGGCCAGAGAATAATAGAGATATGCTGGTAATGCATGCCCAAGCCCTGGAGCCATGACTTGCCAGAACACTTTCCTTTGTGCATGTACAGGAAGAGGATGAAGTTAGCTTGAAGTTAGCTATTGGCTACCAAGCATTTTAGATTTAGATTTTCGTCAACTTAGCCATGATTAAACCTTGCACACCTCATGCATGGGAGAAAAAACAGAGAAAATGAGCTCCAAAGATCCTGGATTGCATTGGAGTGGATGGTAAATATCAGCAAATATCGGCAAATATCGTCCTCAGAGGACAAAAAAAAAAAAATTGAAAAAAAATTTCTTTTTTTCAATTTTTTTTTATTTTTTTTATTAAAAAGCCGAACTAGTTCGGGATTGGCACTCTGGGATGCGGTAATAAAGCCGAACTAGTTCGGGATAGGCACTCAATGAGTTAAGTATATTTTGATCCCAATACCTTTGTACTTTTATTTAAGTACATTGTGAATTGCTGAATTTTACTTGTGTTACTTAAAAAACAAAAAAACAAACAAAAAAAGCTTCATTCTCATTGAAATGCATTGGCGGAATGGGGAATCCACTCCCATAGGTACTTTGGTATGACCGCAGGCTAATGCCTCATTCACACTACAGATATATAGTTGAACGTTTTGCTTGGTAATTCAATGTAATCTCAATGGAAACCAGCTTTAAAGGCTGGATTCCAAGGACAGCCGACACGCCCAGCCTTTAAAGCTGGTTTCCATTGAGATTACATTGAATTACCAAGCAAAACGTTCAACTATATATCTGTAGTGTGAATGAGGCATAAGGGTGCCCTCACACCAAAATACCTAGAGTGGAATCCGCCAATGCGTTTCAATAAGAATGGAGCGTTTTTTGCCAGTAGAGGAAACGCAAAAAGAAACGCTCCATTCTCATTGAAATGCATTGGCGGATTCTACTCTAGGTATTTAGCCGCAAATTGCAACACTAGATTTTTTTTATAATCGGATGAATCTAGGGTTGCAATACCTCCCATAGGGATCCAATGCATGAAAACAGTTTTTTGCTATCTGATTGTATTAAACGACTTCAAACTCACCAATATTGTGGCTCTATGGAAAGCTTGGAATTTACTCTTGCTATCTGCAAAGTGTTTGTTTCTGAAAAATCCACCGTGGAATTGTTATGATTTTATTTTCTGTCAAGAAATTCAGTTCGGGTGATTATTTTTTCTAAGTGCTGGAGTTTGGAAGCGCTCGTGGGAAGTCACTCAGCAGTCCTGTGTACCAGCTGGTTCTGTCACATAGCCTAATGCAGGAGGCAGCGGGACGTGGTGTTATAGAAGACGAGCGCTTCCTAAGTTCAAGACTTAGAAAAAAAACATGGCTGCTCGGATTTTATTGACAGAAAATAAATCATAACAATTCCACGGTGGAATTTTCAGAAACAAACACTTTGCAGATAGCAATATTGGTGAGTTTGAAGTCGTTTAATACAATCAGATAGCAAAAAACTGTTTTCATGCATTGGATCCCTATGGGAGGTATTGCAACCCTAGATTCATCCGAGTATAAAAAAATGTAGTGTTGCAATTTGCGGCTATATTGATACCTTCACTTGAGTAAAAGATTTGAGTACTTTTTCCAACACTGGTACATTGTATAATAAAATGAATCATGTGGGTGTGTGGTTTAGGTGTGCCAATGTGGTCATGCCAATTGGTATCAATCCACAATATTGTCAATACTTGCAATAATTGGCACATCTAAATCTAACACACCCATTATTAAGTTTATTAGCTGCAGCTGTGTTGCTTACATGAGTGTACCAAGCTCAACCCAAGATGGAAATAGCAAGCATTTTTTCAGAAAAGATTTACTTCATAAATATAACTAAATGTCCATTGAACATCATGCCAATTATTAAACACAACATAATTCACATCACGAATAAGAAAACTGCAACTTACATTCAAACAAAGTCAAAAGACACATGACAAACGTCAACAAACATGCAATCGGCTGAAATGTGTTTGGAGACAAAGGGAGAATGCCCTCATCCAGGCCTGTATTTATAGTGGGAGGTAAAGAGTGGGAGGTATACTAGCACTGGTACACGGAACCATCTATATAGTGACTCCTTGTGGAGCGGAGGGGAAATTCACGTGTAATTTATAACAGCTGTACTTTTTCTACCCACTTTAGTCGTTATGCCAGTTAATTCCTCCCACTGCTTGCCACTACTGTTGTACTCTAGTACTGGCTCACATGCCAACGAGGAGCCCGCACCGGGAGAACGTAGAGCCATTCAGCTATTTTCACTGTTTTGACATTCTTTTCTCCTACAGTATAACGAAATGCCCAAAATAGAGATTATTAATACATTATTTTTATGATTGACTACAGATTTATTTACACGATGAAATCGATTAGTTTGATTACCTGTTGCACACCTAACCATAACATAGTCAAACAGTGGGCCAGCCCTCATCCACAACCGGGGTCTGCAGGGGTCTGCAGTACATTGCAAGACACTGTCTCTAGAGTCCAGTGCATCTCATAGACTGTCCATCAACCTTAATGCAAATGCATGTGCTTGGCATAGCATCACGTTTGCACTCGCTTGCCTCCGCAACAAAGGTCATTGTATAACACACATGCAACATGCACGTGTGTGCGCACGCGCACGCACGCACGCACACACACACACACACACACACACACACACACACACACACACACACACACACACACACACACAGATTTTGAATTTAAACCCTTGCATGTACGTAAATAAATGGTGTGTTGTCCCAGCCACCTACACACGTAAAGACTCACACATACAAACCACACATACCTTCACACAAACACACACACACGCACGCACGCACGCGCGCGCACGCACGCACGCACGCACGCACACACACACACACACACACACACACACACACACACACACACACACACACACACACACACACACACACACACACACACACACACACACACACACACACACTAAACACACGCGCGCCCGTGCGCACACACATCACCCGACACCATCACTGTCTGGCCCGGGGGCTGATCAAAACCACAGTAGAAAAGCTGTCTCGCTTCCCAGAACACAGACGAATCCTCCTCCTCCCCCGAGGCTTCCATGAGCCCTGCTGCCCTGCCATCCTCCACATCTGAGAGAGCCCAGAGATGAAACAATAATTACTCACATATTGGGGTTACATGTCACTGATCAAATAATATGGATTTGGCTAGGGGGCCACGATCAGATATTGGCATCGCAGTAAAGCCTCTGCCCTCCAAATTCGAGAGTACGGTATCTGTGCGTCAGCCGAGGCATGGCCCTGAATGCTATTCCAATACTGTGCCAGTCGAATCAGAGTTTTATGATCAAACCTGACCACGCTTGATTAGGCTGCCTCTCCTCTACACTTTGAGCAGTGTGTTTTCTCCAAACGGGTAACCCTGTAGGCCTAGAAGGCAAAGCAGAGACATTTAAACCGTGTGTTATCCAACACTGTTATTTTCAGTAGATGTGATTTTTGTTGTGGTCGTTGTTAAAAGCTCTTGATGATACATTTCATTGGTTAAATATTTATAAAACCCACAGATAGACTTAACCACTTCCCTCTAGCATCCATATTATTTATTTAGTTTTAAAATAGGCACTCTACAAGCTCACAATACATCGCATCACAACGTGTTGTAAGCTTGTAGATTGGCAATCTTTTTCTACTTTTGCGCAATGCGAAGAAAGAATCAGCATTCATTTATGAAAAAAGAACAAAGATGGTTCGTATGAAATATGGAAGAGAGACACAAGGTTTCTGCCGGCAGTAACGATGTTCTAGCGTTTGATAGCAGTGCAATACAACATCTCAGCATATGTCCAGAAATGTAACTTAAAACATTATCCCGTCAGGCTTATTTGGCTGGGATCCCTGTACCATTGCTATTACTTCAAAGTCCTTCCAGTAATGACAACACTGCTTGGCTGGCTCAGAACGAGAAGAACTTGCCTCAAATTTTTTGTCCTCCACATACATCATGAATAAAGACAGCAGACGGTTAAATTGCTACCCTGTTTCATGCTGCCCATGCCGAGCTGCACGGGCCGATCCAAATGTGAATTCCTGATAAATTATATCATCCGTTTCATGTCCATGCCTTCTACTTTCTCATCCAACAGAATGTCATTGCTCAGCAGGCAGTGAATGTCAAAGCCCAGCTGGCATATATTCACTAGATAAGGGGCTAGATTAGTAGAAATGGAATTAGATTCCAATGGCAATGAAGGGGTCATCTCAGCATGAACACATGACCGTGCAATGACTAAAGAGTTAAGACACAGTGGGAGTTCTGTCTCCTGGCAGATATACAGTATTTTGACCACAATTTCAACACATGCCATTATGGTCACATACATGCACACTTCCACTATTGTATTCTTGCAACCGACCCTTTATTGCGACCGAGGGTCGCAGTTTACTATGAGAAACGTCACAGCTTGTCCGCGTCCGTCCGTCCGTCCGTCCGTCTATCTGTCCATGTAGACGTGTACACATTTTTACGGTCTGTGGGTTTGCCGCTCAGACACCATGCTCTGATGTCACTGTGATGTCAAGGGAACCACTCTACCTCTGACATCACGCTCTGGCTTCACTGTGATGTCACACTAAAAGAATCCCTTTTATGCCCATATATGGACTTCCCTGATGTCATCAATAAATGATGCCCTGTTAGAGATCCCTGTGATGCCAGGGGGAACAAATCCCTTTTATGCCCATATATGGAGATAGGGAGATCCCTGTGATGCCAGGGGAACAAAATTTTATGCCCATGGAGATCCCTGATGTCCACATCCCTGATGTCCACATCACTGTGGTGCGAGGTCGCTTGTCGCCTGAAGCATCTTACTAGTTTATATACAGGAGGCTACACACACACTATTTGGCTATTTGTCTGACATTAAATGTTTCGATGAATTGAGTACAAAGGCTCTCTTGGGTTTAAAATCCTCTTAGTAGACCTTGAACTGTACTTTACTGTGCTTTTTATTTATGTATTTTTGCAAAATGCTAATAACGTATTCAATCAGTCAGCAGACACAGAGACCTTCTGTACTTAACCACCTCAGTTTTCGCTTGTAGAATGTCCGTGTGATGTCCGTAATTCCGTTTAATATGGCCTCTAGCAATGAAATGCATTTGTTTTACAGATGAAAACGATCATTTTTTCATTCATCTGAATTGCATTGAGTATTCTGAAAAGCAACTCAGTTCAATGAAAAGGTGACTTCTGCTGTTTTCTGACACAGTGCTGACATGAGCAATCTAAAATCTGGTGCAAAAGTTAAATTATTTCAACATTCTCAAGGTGAATTCCATGAGGGATAATAACGGAAGGAGGAGTTTCACAAAAACATTATCACAGACTGAGGAATGAATAGAATTCGGGTTGCGAACATTCACAGAGCTGCATGGAAAAAGCTTGTCATATGATGAATAGTGAAAAGAGACGATCCACAAGCTCACAACGCGTGGCATCGTGACATGTAGTGACCTTGTAGATCAGCATATTTCTCTATTTTAGAAATTCTTTGAAATGTTTTAGATAGGGATGCCAGGTTGAAAGTGGCTATAAACACAATCATCGGTACATGTATGATGCATGCTGCATCATATGATGCATCATGCTGCATCATATGATGCAAAATGCATCATTTCAGATTTGTTCTGTGCATACCGGTATATTGTCAATCAATCAATGAATCAATCAATAAAGACAAAACCAATCCACTGAACGTAGCGTAGCAGGCTGGTACCCATGCTACTGTAGATCGTCTATTTTCGTCGCACGGTGAAGCATATAGGGGTTAACAGAAAACTAAAGCAAGCAAAAAACAGCAATTGAAATTATTGATGTTTTTGTTGCTTTGGTATTACAGAAGGTTCACTGGAGGGACAGCTCAGTTCACAGTTTCTCTCACTCTCTCTCTCTCTCCCCAGAGAGAGGTTTCCTGTGGTGTGATCATTGTTGGCGACTCTTCAAGTTCACTTCAGTTTCATCTTTACGCCGAAACAAACGCATCGAGCC
>NC_137823.1:31926480-31998980 GCF_963921795.1 Nannobrachium achirus
CTAAAATGGCTGTATTTCTAATCATGTTTTTACCAAATGCGCACAACATGCTGTTAACTGTGCAGCCACGTAGGCTACACTTGACAGCTAACATGCCAACTACGCTATTTTCTCTCAATGTTCAGAGATCGAAGCTTTCAGGCTTATGCTGTGTGTGCGTGCGTGCGTGCGTGCGTGCGTGCGTGCGTGCGTGCGTGCGTGTGATGCACATGTGCGTGCGTGTGTGCGCGCGAGCGTGTGTGAGCATGTGAGTTTGTGCATGTGCGTATGTGTGTGGTTTATAAGTGCAGGTGCACACATGAAATGGGGTGTGTGGTTCAAACAGAGACGGACGGGTACCATAGGGGTTGGGACGCATTTTGAAAGTTTGATGTTAAAACGGACCTGAAGTCATTGACTCTGTTGCAATTACAAGAGCATTGCCATTGTGGATGGGATGGAGGGGGGGCGGGGAGGGGGGGGATTGAGAATATCCAAAAGCAGCTACTATTCTTTTCAACTGCAGCTCTTCTCTGCGTTACATCCATTAACCACTCAAATCCATTTGCAGAGTTATTTCATTTCAGTATAAAAGGTGACACCGTGGTAGCAAGGGCATAGGTTTGGTCTCAACATTTTTAGAGTGCCATCCATTATAACTGAAAACTGAACCACAGGCATGGACCTGATTGTTGCAATGCCTCTGACATTGTGTGTTACCCATTCATTTTGATATACCGTGTCTGTCGACTGACAAAATCATGGCAACAGGTGAGCCTAGAGGAAAGCAATGGGTGATCTTTTGCAACTACTTCGCGGTGGCGGTATACATTCCTTTCATTTGCCTCTTATACAGCCTTATAGTGCCTCACCTCATGCCTCATGCCTTAATAAAGTATTCAATCAAAACCTCTTCTTGCATTTTAGTCCATGCACTTGATATTGAGTGAACTGGAGTTTGCTCCTGTGCATTGATATGTGCATGGTGTGCTTTGCAGAGATGGTGATGACTAAAACTAGCTGTGATATTATTGAAAACTTTTAAGAGAGGACTAACGACCTCCATTTCTTTTTAGCTTCAATGGTTTTACCACTAGGCTTTATGCCCTGATGTTTTAAATGTTTTGTTTCAGTAAAAATGCATTTGTTTTTTAATGGTGTGATGATTCTTTTTTTATGCAATTGCCTATTGCAGCACTTTTTTCACGAATGTAACGTGCATTATAAATAAAATCCATTAGCTTTGTGCAGATGGCACAAATCTTTTGTGGGTTTTTTATGGTTTATTTATGCTTTGACACACTCAAAACAAAGATCATTTTTCTGTGTTGTTGACTGTGGTAATAATTATGTCCATAACACCGCTAGCTTGCCTCAGGATCCCAATGACTAAAACAAAAGGAAAACAAAACCTAACCTGGTCTGTGGCATAAACAATGATGCTAATTAAATGATCATCATCAATTTTCCTATCCTTGGCGACAAATGACTTGAGCCTCTTAGATCATCGGAATGATCTAATATGACTTCACTCCAAAGTGAATGTGAAGTTGGCTCAAATATCGGTAAAGATATCGTCGTTGTCGGGTGAAAACCTTGTATGTCCAAAACTCTTCGTTTTGCATTATCATTTTTAAAATGATTTAAATTCGTGAAAACAGCCGATCTACAAGCACACAAGGCGTTGTGTGCTTGTAGATCTGCTGTTTTCACTACTTTTGTGTGACGACCTTGTATGATGAAGCAGGGCTTAACTTTGCGAAAGAAAGTACAAATTTGAAACTTGGAGATACGAGGTTTCCACCCGACAACGACGATATATCCTGTCTTCCTAAAATATTGTCCAAAATACAGTCCCATATGTAAACCTACGCCCTTGCATAGTACTGCCACAGTGGTACAATTCTAAAGCGAGAGAACAATTCCTCACGCCCTGAAGAGAAATTGTGGCCAATTTGATAAACGATCACACTGTGCCGTGTTGCCATCATCTTTTTTTGCGCAGAACAATGCAAGCCACTTTCCTCTCTCCTGGCTCCGCAGAGGTGGAGTGACCTTCAAACTCCAGGAAGAGCAGCAGAATCCCTCTCCATGGAAAACTGTACGCCTTAGAAAGGACTTGCCCTGCATTCTCCTCTCTCCCACTGAATCAGATTCCAAGCTCACAACGCATTGATGCGTTGTGAGCTTGTATCTGTTAATATTGACGAATATTTGCTCATTTTTGCTGGATGTTCACCTGTTTTTGTCCAATGTTGGGCCTTTTAGAACCCAGAAAAGCCCAGAAATGGGACCCTTGGGTGCATGTGGTTAAAGTGCGCAACACAGTTGCACTGTAAACTGCTTGGTTCAGGGGAAACTTACAGTAGGCTAACCCTCTATATCTTGGGCAGTTTAATCCCAAAAGCCCTGAGGGCAGTACACAACCGTTTAAAAGCCAGTAAATGATGATTGATGAGCTGCCCCCGCAAAGAGCATGCCCCCTTCCGCCACTTTGGAAACAATCTGTTATCCCCCCGAAACGCCGAGAGCTGCAGCACTTTGTTGTGTGAGGGCGCTCTAATTGTCTCGCAATAGGGGAAGGAGGACCACGAGCCATCTAAGTGACAGGAAAGAGCTTGGAAGGGCAAGGGGTCCAGAGATGGAAAGTCCTCGTTCTAACTCAGGGTCAGAGGGCTGTTTGTTTGTTGTACAGCTCCGGGGCCTTACAAAACGCATCCACCTGCGCCCAGCCTGTCGAGAGCTTGGTAGAACAAATCGCCTACAGGGGAACATTTCAAGTATAAAAGAACGCCAAAACGATCAATGAGTGAAGTTATTGTTTCGTGCCTGTACTGCACTTGCCACTGTGCAGTGCACACTGGAAAATATGTTGTTATATATTGTCATTACTGTACATCTAAAAGTCAGTACATCTGAAAGGTTCACTCACTGCCATACTGTACATTTGAATTGCTGCCTAGGTTCAGTGAAACTAAAAACATTGCCTGTATCCTTAAGGCAACTTTGCATTTCATTCTGTTGTGCTGGAATATGTTTAGAGATGTGGTGGATTAGCATTGTGCAAAATGAGTACTGTAAACTCAACCATGCACTTATACATGCTTATTAGAGAAGGTCAGAGTTCATTCCTTGGCTCCGCTAGGAAATAATGTTACATCGGTTTGCTCACATTTAGAAACACAAATGAGCTGTGAGAGGTCAAGAGGGTCATTAGATGTGATATACATTGTTCTACAACGCACATTAATGGAGTTTCCAGATGCAGACTTAAAGAAGGGAAATGTTCTCCTGGGCTGGGATTTCTCTTATAATTACTGAATCATGCTGAATAATAGAGCTCAGGTGATTGCTTCCACGCATAATTAGAGTTTTGATTATAAAAAAAAAGTGATCCAGCCATAGCCAATTTCTAAGTTTGAAATTACATCAATTATGATATATGAGATATGAGATATGTGATATTATATTATGACACATGATGTGATATGAGATATCATAGCCAAGTCATATAGTGTATGATATCACAAGATGCTACATACAGTAGGCATAGGTCATTAAAGTATAGCATGTCATCACATAACGTTTATCACTTTCCAGCTTCATCTTTTGAAATGTGCACACAATACAACTCATCTGTATTGCGACGTGTTGTAAGCTTGTCGATCTGCTATTTTCAGCCAAAGCTTTCCCCGCAATAAAAGTTAAAACAGAAAATACACTAGTATAGAGCCCTGAGGTACTCCGCTCAACCATAAGTTAAGTGGTGTTTTTATTTTCAACTGTGTGATGGGCAGTGTCTCAACACTCAGGTATACAGGTGACACTATAGTGACATATATTGGCCAGATGTTATTTCTCTGAGACATCTGGAGCATGCCATGCATGGTGCCAATGTTGAGGAACACACAATCAAACAAATTGATTTAATGAATTAAAAAATGGAAGGGTCCATTTGGTTCCATTTGTACACTGTCAGAATTAAGGGGAGACCTTATATTTGAATGTTTGAGAAACACTGGACTAAGCGATTAATTGATTCAGTCAGATTATTCTTCTAGATAATTTGGTTAATTGAAAAAAGAAAAGAAAAAACTAATCGATCGAATAATCCCGAAGTAAGAACAATTGCAGCCCTACACACCTGCGAATAGACATTGAAGTGAATGTCCAGGGATTTAAACTGTGGCTTTTGCAGGGCAATCTCTCTGATTGGCAGATTGTATTGCTACAGACTGGTATTGATGCCCTTCCCTAAAGGAATAATAATGGAAAGAGAGAGAGAGAGAGAGAGAGAGAGAGAGAGAGAGAGAGAGAGAGAGAGAGAGAGAGTAGATAGGACAATCATTGACCATGAGGAAAAGAAACACAAGCCAATGAGAAAGAGGTTTCAGAGAGAAAGAATTACACAAGAGAAAGGGGCAGGCAGACACAGGGAAACAGAATAGAGAACCACACAAAAGACAGACTAGGATTCTGTCCTTGCACCCAGTGGAGAATCTGTATTGACTTCAGCCGCGTGAAAACTTAAACCCTTTAAAGGATTTTCTACCAATGCACAAACACACAATGCCACCGTTTTATCAGACAAGGGTGCGCTGAGCCCTTTGCCCTCACATTACAGATTTCCTACAGGGAGAGTAAATGGGAAAACTCGATCCTTTGTTTCTGCCCTCCCTGGGACAACAAATCTTTTTCTGATTACCGGATGTGTGCTGGGACTATGGCATTACGACGATATTGTGTCCCTGCCCACAGTTCTGTTCAATTCAGCAGAACAGAGGCAGCGTGGCGCACCACTCAAAATTCTTGTTGCAGAAGTTGAAAGTGTGATTGGAGAGAGTGAGATCTTTCAAATGATCTTCTTATGAAATGTGAAACACTTCATAGGAGGCCGGTTGACACTGATATCTGTACTGTATACAGCATGTGGTGCCATTGTTCATAGTATGCGCCTGCCCTACATCCCCCATACGGGATAGATGAACGCCTATGAACGTGTGGTTTATTCTAGGGTCAAAAAGGTGGTTTTAAAATATGTAAAAGTAGGTAAGTAGTTTCCTATTAGACTTAGAATAAGCAGCTGAAAAAAACACACACACCCAGTGTGAAGTTAGCGGTGCCTTACATGAGTTAATTCCTTTAGCGTCCTGCGAAGCTTGGCCAAAGAGCCAAGTTTGGGACGGACATACGCACAGTACATACAGTACATACAGACAAAGCCAGATGTAGGAGTGGTTAGCACCACTCAAAAATATATTGAGTTGCCCAGACTTTTCAGATGCCTACTCTTCCTTCATTGACTGAACATACTTGCACGTTAACAAACTCCAGTCTATATGCCCTGAAAGGATGCCAAGTGGACAGATGAAGCCAAACCGCAAACTCATTCTGAATTCAGCAAACCGCCTCTGAATCAAAGACCTCTGCCTTCGGGCTCATGCCCAGGGGCCCATAGGGTCTGGATCCGCCCCTGGCTTCACCTCTCTCCCCCTCTCTTGTATTCTCACCTCCTTTCTTGGCATGCAGTGGTCCCAGACCTGCCTGTCTGCCCAGATCCATAGAGACCCAGCAAGCACAGTCAGGACCTGGACCAATCAGTGACGTCTCGATTGGGGCCAGATCAAGTCAAACCATGACTAGTCAGATCTGGCCTAGAATATCACCCGATTTGAACCAACATAAATCCTGCCCACGAAAACGGATGCCCTGGATTAATCAGAGAGGGTCCGATCGAAGCCAGATAAATATCATCATAACTAGTCAGATATGTCCCAGAATATAACCTCATATTTCAACTAACATTACAAACAATAACAATAATCCATCAAGTTCATCCCCATATGGGCTATGATCTGGCCTATAGTTCTGAACGTCACTGGAATCACAGGAGGACGTTATAATGACGTCATCATGACGTCATTTGGCTTGCAGGGGTGTTGCGCGCCAGTGTTGTGGGGTCCCAAAAATAGCCAATCTACAGACCGACACGTTGTGAGCTTGTTGGACCGGCTATTTCCGGTGCGTGACACAGTGGACAACCAAGTGTAAGGGTACGGTCAGACATGCGCAACTTAAGAGCTAACGCGTCAAATCCTGCCTTGCCATGCTATCACGTGGCATGTGGCGCGCCAACCCGCCACAGCTGGAAGCTCCACCCCTTCACTCCCATAGAATGGAAGTGAATGGGATGCGACACATGGGACCGTACCCTAAATCAGGCATAATGTGACTCAGACAGCCCTGGCGAGGCCACTCTCTGGCCCTGAGTCCACAGACACACTGCAACGCTGATTATCCCAGATTAGTGTGTTCCGTCACCCCCCTTGCTGTTCTCATTTTCCCTGCCTTCTTGCTCTCCCATCTCTCTCACGGTCTCACCCCCCTCCAGGAAGGAGGGGTAGTGGCATTTTGGCAGATGAGGCAAAATGGGCAATTATACTTGCCTGATGGCCAATTATAACCATTTCTTCACCCTTCTTGTCTGTCATAAATAGGATTTCTAGTCCAAGTGCACTGCTTTTGTAATCGACAAACCTAAGTGTTTCCTTCTGGTACAAAGGCTTAGATTTCATAAAGCCAAATGTATCAATTTAGCAGCCGATCTTTCACTTGAAAAGTGTTGGTCGTTGTGTAAAGTATCGAAATATTTTCAGTGTACAGTCGCTTTGGTCTGTCATGAAAGTGCTTTAAGTAAAAAATAAAAAGACTGAATTCAAACAAATCCCTCTTGAAGTGTCGTTTGACATCTATCTGGCAACTGAATACAGTTTGAAGTCTAGATTAGCAGTTACAATAAACCGCAGTTTATAAGTTGCAATTCAGACCAGAAGTTATTGTCTCCACCAGCCGAAGGCATGGGGGACAGGGGGAGAGTATGTTTTCCCCTCCGTCCGTCCGTGTGTCCGTGCGTGCGTCCGTCCGTCCGTCCGTCCGTCCGTCCGTCCGTCCGTCCGTCCGTGTGTGTCCTCACAGTTTGTGTGCAGCTAATCTCAGTCGCTGTTGGCCCGGTCGCTGCCAAAGTGAACACACACATTCCCTGGATGCCAATCTAGAACCTCTGACCTAAATTTTTCAAATGGGCTTTTTCTAGCGCCACCTAGTGGCCGATGTTTGCAAGACACATTTCTGTGCACTACTCTTACAGATTTTGTCCAAAAATCCTACAAATCGGTAGGCAGTATCTCGACAGTCATGTGATCGACACGGATCTGTCTGATTTTTCATATTCCATCCTGATTGGCTAAGATTGGCTTCCAAAGTTTGTAGGATTGAGCCGTTTGGAACAAAATGCCTCAAATCCCAAACGCAAAGTGCAATTATCATGAAATCACGCACACACGTTCCCACTAGGTCGAAGAAGAAATGCCACTTCAAATTTTTGAAATCAGCCTCATGGTGGCGCTATAACAGGCCGATTTGTGGTTTTACCTATAACTCCATCGATCAGTTTCAAACTTTGTAAGCGCATTCCCTAGAGGACAAGGAAAAACCCTTACCCTGCATTTTTCACATCAGCCTTTTATAGCGCCACCAGGAGGCCGACTTATGTAAAACACAATTTTTCCTATTATTCCTTGAGATTTTATCCAAAAATCATACAAATCGGTACACAGTATCTCTATAGTCATGTGATCAAGTACGATCCGTCTGATTTTCCATATTCCATCTTCATTGGCTAATATTGGCTTCCAAAGTTTGCAGGATTTCTCCGTTTTTGAACAAAATGCGTCAAATCATCAACGCAGCTTGCAATACCGTGAAATTTGCCACACATATTCCCACTATGTCAAGGAACAAATGCTACCCTTTTCACATTGACCTGTTATAGCGCCACCAGCAGGTAGACTTTGGCAAAACACATTTTTGGAACACAATGCTTCAAATCATGCATGCAGCGTCCGATTGCCATGAAAGGTTAGACCTTTCATGGCAATGAAGAACATATGCCACCCTTTTTACACTGGCCTATTATACAGTAGCACCACCAGGACGCCTGGCCTGGTGGAGACCTGTGCTCGGAAGAGCACTGCTTCTAGTTTCATGTGTAACGAGCACAGGTCTCCACCGCTACTGTATAATAGGCCAATGTAAAAAGGGTGGCATATGTTCTTCACCTTAGAGTACCTTTCATGGCAATCGGACGCTGCATGCATGATTTGAGGCTGATTTCAAAAATTTGAAGTGGCATTTCTTCCTCGACCTAGTGGGAATATGTGTGTGCGATTTCATCATAATTGCACTTTGCGTTTGGGATTTGAGGCATTTTGTTCAAAACGGCTCAATCCTACAAACTTTGGAAGCCAATCTTAGCCAATCAGGATGGAATATGCAAAATCGGACAGATCTGTGTCGATCACATGACTGTCGAGATACTGCCTACCGATTTGTAGGATTTTTGGACAAAATCTGTGAGAGTAGTGCACAGAAATGTGTTTTGCGAACATCGGCCACTAGGTGGCGCTAGAAAAGGCCCATTTGAAAAATTCACGGCAGAGGTTCTAGATTGGCATCCAGGGAATGTGTGTGCTCACTTTGGCAGCGACCGGGCCAACGGCGACTGAGATTAGGTGCACACAAACTGCGAGGACACACGCACGCACGCACGGACGGACGCACGGACGGACACACGGACGGACGAAGGGGAAAACATACTCTCCCCCATTCATTCGGCTGGTGGAGACAAAAATGGTATAGTATGTTAATAAAATACTAGTAAGATGCCTCAGGGCCCATATCACTTTTGGGATTTGGGATATTAAGAGACAGCTGCTTCATTGTGACATTTGTGGAATTAATTACGCCTTTTTTTTCTCCTTCCTATGGCCTATGATGACAGATAAACCAATTTGATGCCAAAGGATGTTGATTTTCACGTATAGATTTCGCTGATCATGTTGACATTGAGGGTATCCCGGACATCAGACTGTTGAGCAAGGCATGAGCGCCGCCTGCCAACAGGTTGGAATTATGTCTCTCAGCCTTCCATGTTGAACAACCTGGTCTTTGAAACAGCACTTTAAGAACAATGTACCTGCTGCTACTTCTTTATGCCAACCTCATGGCAGCATGGATGGTAATGTTTAAAAAAATCACACTCGTGTGAACTGAGCGGTGGTGTGTGTGTGTGTGTGTGTGTGTGTGTGTGTGTGTGTGTGTGTGTGTGTGTGTGTGTGTGTGTGTGTGTGTGTGTGTGTGTGCAACAGCGCCCCTCCCTTAACATGTGTGGTCAGAAAAGGTTACTGCAGGCTACAGACAGACAGACAGACACGGAGACAGACAGACAGACAGACCCACACACACGGCCACGTATAGGAGCGTTGTGACCACCGCTCAAAAAACATTACACTGTTGTATACACTATAGGCCTAATGCTTCTAAAATAACATTTACACAGTTGCACATGATGCTGTTGTAAACATTACACTATACCCGCATTCCCTTCTGCTCTCACTAGACCTCTATCTTCTCACAGAATACTACAAAATGATGTAACGTGCACACACACACAAAATCATTTCACCCACTCGTTTACACCTGTAAACATGTGATGTGTCAAATAAAGACGATTCTGATCACTGTTGAGATATCACATTCAGAAGACTTAACCAAGATTCCCAGTACAATCCCACTGGGGCATACTGGTCAGAGTCATTACCATGATGCTCTTCCCCCCCACATGCAACTACACACACTGCGACGGCAGCTTAGAGGAGAGGGCAGCCTCTCTCTTTACCTTGTCTCTGCCTCTGGGATACATACTGAGTAAACGTTGTACTATTTCCAGCCCAACCGTCGTGGGGCACGGTGGCCTTTTGCTCCTTCCAGCAGGGATAACTTGACGCTCAAACATAATAGTATAACCATGGGACCTGCACCTCCGGTCACACCTGCAACCCCCATTACCTCCAGGACATAATGTGATCATCACCCTCCTCCACCCCCCAGTGGCTCGTCACAGAGGGACCTGTTCCGACAGGCTTCATAATGTAGCTCCCAATGATTAAGAGATGTGTGAGTGTGAGTGTGTACCGTAAGCCAAGCCAGTGAACAAGTGAATAACCGTGAGAGTGAGGAAGAGACGGTGAGAAACAGCTTTAGGGGTCTTCAGTGTTTTCAGGCCAAGGACCCCTTAGTTGAGAGAGAGATGAAGCAGGGACCCCCACAACCTGTTCATAGATTCCATATAGTTTCATTGTTCATTGACAGCACAATCATCAGTGTGTTTTGGATTCATGTCAATTTGTTTTCAGATATTTAACCACTTGAACCGTCAATACTTAATAAACTTTAACTACTTAGTCTGCTCTTCTTCCTCCTCTACAACAAAGCTCTTTGCCGAAAATAGCAGATCTACAAGCTCACAACGCCTCGCGCTTCGAGGCGTTGTGAGCTTGTAGATCGGCTATTTTCGGCTAAAGTTCTCAGAATATGGACACTAGAGTTCAACTGTTCAAGTGGTTAAAAAAGGAGAAAAAAAGGTTTCTACCACACAAAGATTTGGAGGACCCCCTGTAGTAACTCTGAGGACCCCCTAGGGGTCCCGGACCCCCTGTTGAAGACCCTTGCTTTAGAGAAAGAGGAGGAAACAGAGAGAGAGAGAGAGAATTACACAGTGCACGGTCCCCTTCACATCAGTCAACTGGACAAATCCGACAATCACATTCAAATGACAAGGACTCCATCCATAATGTACATCAGATATCAAGGCTGCATAACAGGCACCGTGTAACCTTGCAATTGCCTTTTTTTCTGATTAATTGCCCTCCAGATGCCTACTGCATACAGAGCAGCACTCATGCTCAAGAAAGCACAGCCACCTGGCCGGCGTTTGCAGTGGTGTGTGTGTGTGTGTGTGTGTGTGTGTGTGTGTGTGCGTGTGCGTGTGCGTGTGCGTGTGCGTGTGCGTGCGCGTGCGCGTGTGCGTGTGTGTGTGTGTGGAGGCTTGAGAGAGCTGCCTGCTCATCACCGTTTGATCGTGCATTGCCGGCAAACCGCTGTTTTAGCAGGACAGCTAATTATAGACAGGGAGGGATGTGGGGAAGGCATCCTGCCTCAAGAGGTACACAACGTGCCTTCATAACACGACACGTTCACTTGGTACATGCACGCACTCAGACAGCATCCGGTCAGAGGTGCATGCTTGTGTGCACTGCACTCGTTCACCCATTCACACACACAGTTTACAGTTTACAGTTTAGGCATTTAGCAGACGCTTTTAATCCAAAGCGACTTACAATAAGCAAATAAACATCACAATAATAAACAAGATTAAGTGTCAGTACATCAACAGCAATATAACAAATGTGAATGAATACACACACACACGCGCGCACACACGCACGCACACGCACAGGCACACGCACACGCACACGCACACACACACACACACACACACACACACACACACACACACACACACACACACAGGTTTGCAATTACTACTTTGTGGGGACATTACACATAGTCTACTATATTTGTTGGGACATTCCATTCATTTTTAACCCTAACCCTAACCCTTAACCTAACCCCTAAACACCTTGTGGGACAAGGTTTTTTCTCCGATTGTACTATCTTTGTGGGGACATGAGGTCCCCACAAAGTAGTAATTCCCTGTCCACACACACACACACACACACACACACACACACACACACACACACACACACACACACACACACACACACACACACACACACACACACCGACGGCTGGTGCCATACAAGGCACCACCAGCCTGCTCATCTGGAGGCCTGGAGCCAACCATTATCTTTCTCCATCAGGCGCCCCGGCTGACCAGGGGGAGGCAGTATCGAGACCAGGATTACTGCATGTTTTCGTGAGGACACCTACCCTAGGGGACACGGGGAGAACGTGTAAACTCCACACAGAAAGACCCTTTCGCCAACCCCACCTACGTACTGATACAAAAAAGCAGTGCTCCCAGAAGCAAAAACAAAGGGAGAAAAATATGTTTTTTCTTATTTTTATTTTTTTTACCAAATGGGTTCCCAGATTGCTCTGAGGTTAAGCACTACCCATCCATGACATCTAACGGGGACAGGGACAGCACAATGACAAGGCTAATAGCACCGCAGCGGTCAGTATAAGTGAGAAAAACATTTCTCTGGCCTCAATTTCAGGCCTTTGAACTATCGGGGCTGTGTTTGTATCCTCCGATCACCTTGGAGTCGCCATCATAAAGAAAGGTTCTCAACCTTTCCTGAGCCTTTGGGGTCTGGCCTGGGGAAGTGAACAACGTAATTTATAAGGGTTATAGTACTAGCACAGATCCTCTTTCTCACCCAGCCTGCCAAACACTGCACACTGCTGGTATTTTCTTTGATATATATCGTCGTTGTCGGGTGGAAACCTTGTATGTCCAAGACTGTTCGTTTTGTATTTATCATTTTAAAAATGAACTAAACTAGTGAAAACAGCAGATCTACAAGCACACAACGCCTCGCACCGCGAGGCGTTGTGTGCTTGTAGATCGGCTGTTTTCACTACTTTTGTGAGACAGCCTTGTATGATGAAGCAGGGCTTTACTTGGTGAAAAAACGTACAAACTTGAAACTTGGAGATACGAGGTTTCTGCCCGACAGTGACGATATATACTTTTCTTTCTTATTTCTAATTTTCAATACTTCTTGTACTTCTACTCCATTGCATCTCAGAGGCAAATATTGTACTTTTACTCCACTACAATTATTAGAAAACTTTAGTCACTAGTTACTTTGTAGATCTTTATGATTAGGAAACATACATTAACCACTTCAGCCCTATATTTTGGACATTTGAAAATTGTCGATCTACAAGCTCGCAATAAATTGTGAGCTACTATTCTACTATTTTTTGAAAACTTGTGAAATGGGACAGGCTGCATAATGAGTAATTTCTACTTTTGACATCAATACCTTTGTACTATTACTCATTTTTTAATTCCGGACTTTCAGAGTATTTCTGCATTGCAGTAGGCCTATTGATACTTTTACTTATAAGTAAAAAAAAAATATAGGGTACTTTTTCCACACTGTAGTAGTAGCACAGATCCTCTTCTTTCTCACTGCTGCACACAAAACCTCATCTGAGCAGGACTGCTTCCACACGTTCAGACCATACTGTAAGTTCAGACCGACACTCACTTTTCTGTGTGTCCTATTCATGGCAGCCTTTCATTTGTCGTCCGTCCATCCACCCACCACCACCAGACACAGTCCTGCATCTTTCATCCTCTGCACTGTTGGATCACACATAACGAGCTCCGACTAGACTCTAGACGTGAGAGCAAAAGTTTTTTTGGCTTCTTTTGCCGGTGTGTGTGTGTGTGTGTGTGTGTGTGTGTGTGTGTGTGTGTGTGTGCGTGCGCGTGTGCGTGTGTGTGTGTGCGTGTACCAACCTTGAGGAAGACGGAGTAACAAGAGAGGGAGAGATTCGGCAGTAGATGATGCTTCAACCTTGGTTGCTGAACTTGGGAACATAAATCTTGAAAGTGACTCTTCGAAAAGCCTCCGTCACCTGCGTGGACTTTACTTCTAGCTCCAGTCCACGTTTTCCCACTGTGGAAAAGTTCCCAAGAAGTTATAGAGTTCTTACATGAAGTGCAGCCGTTGCCGTATAAATCACATTCATGGACATTACATAGCACGGAGAGACGGGATCTTGGCTACTTTCTTTTGCAGGTTAGCCTATTAGTCTTGCCAGCCCATAGAGCCCCATTGTGAACCCGGACATATTGAGTACAGTAAGGTTTTATGTTAGAAATGTTGAGTATGTGTCCCCAGCATGTAGAAACTGCCGGATGCTAACTTGCATATGTTGAGCAATTTTCATAATTTGCATAATTCGATTTATTTAGCATAATCCCCCATAATAATGGATAATATGTCAAAAACTGATTGGCCGATTTGAACAATATTAGAGTGGTTTTGGGGGTTGTTGAGGATGCTGAATCCATTTTCTAAATTCAAAATGGCCGTTTTAAACCGGAAATGGCCTTATACCAACTTAAAGTGGGTGATTTTGATACTTTTTTGTTGATTTTCCAGTTGGTATATGGCCATTTCCGGTTTAAAACGGCCATTTTGAATTTAGAAAATGTCAAAAATGGATTCAGCATCCTCAATAACCCCCAAAACCACTCTAATATTGTTCAAATCGGCCAATCAGTTTTTGACATATTATCCATTATTATGGGGGATTATGCTAAATAAATCGAATTATGAAAATTATGAAAATTGCTCAACATATGCAAGTTAGCATCCGGTAGTTTCTACATGCTGGGGACCCATACTCAACATTTCTAACATAAAACCTTACTGTACTCAATATGCCAGGGTTCAGATTCTGGCAAGTGGACTATATTGTGCGAGGAGGTGGAAAGTGGAAACATTGATAGATGCAATTCCTCACTTCATCTTGGTGTTCAGGAGTGTGTGCGCTCATATTTGTATTTTTGTCCCAAGGGTATGAGCGTGTTGTTCATGACATGTGAAGCAGAGAGCTCGGAAATAAGATGTTTCAGATTCTTTCACCTACCAACTGAAATAAGCTATGTTTTTCATGAAAACAAAAATGACCCTCTGCACTGAAGATGGTACAAAATGTCAGCACTACAGTCTATTGCTGTAAACATACACTAGTTCATTGTTTACTTTTTGACGGTTCATACATTTTTTATGGCCCATAAAACAGTGCCCCTAAATACCAAGATTTGTGACTATACAACATTAATATAAAAGATTGTTAAAAATGGCATGCTTTCTTTAAGAGCTTGAGCGCAGATAAATATTGTGAAAATAGCCGATCTACAGGCTCAGCAACCCACAGGTTGAGAACACTGCCCTAGACTAAAAAGAACACACACGCAAACACACTACACAGGTGCTTCCAATTATTAAGTAACATCAAGCCAACTTGGAAGTGTTTGTTTGGCCATGAACACTATAGTGTGGCAAGTTCGTTCATCATCCTGTAGCCTAGTACCGTCCAGTGCATATTAATGTTTTTAAGCATTTCTGTTTATTGAATATGGTGTTAATCATAGTGGTGGTCACCTCACCTGTAGCCTCGGGATCCAGGCATTAATTCTGCTTCTCTTCTGCAATAAACATGGATATAATTGTGTAAGATAACTCATGGCCACTCATATATGGGGTTATGGGCCGTGTTAATTGATCAACCAATTACTAATTGTGTTTTGGTATGGTCCACCTGCTGGAGGCTGAACGTATTGCAGAGTAGTTTTTCCCTGGGCTAACATGCGGACAAAACCAGGGCAGAGTTCCCAGGGCCTTGGGGGGGAAAAGGCTTTGCCTGCTCTTGAGTTCCCGGTTTGTTGTTTTTTCTTAGTTTAGCTATCATATCTTTGGCCAGTTTTACTTTTGCTTTTTGAAGTATTATTTTTGCCTGGGCTGCACTGTACAGTTCATCCTGCACATACTGGTGATTTTTGGTGGTAAATAAATAGACAAAACCAGCATTCCTGGATTCTGTCTGTTCTTGGAGCCGACCATCCATCCAATTTACACCAATATTATACCAATTACTGTCTACAGTAATTACTACAGTAACTTCCTCCATCGAGATGTCATGATTCTTCATACCTGTTTTGTTTATTGCGACCGTAGGTCGCATTTACTACCAAAACCTCCACGGGCTGTCTGTGCGTCAGTCAGTCAGTCACACTTTTTCCCTGCTCCCCAGGTCCCTGGGGGACCCCCAGATGTAATAAATGACCAAATGTGCTCACACATCACACTTTTTCCCTGCTCATATCTCCGCACCCGTTGACCCGATCCATGCCAGATTTTACACACACACTCCTTGCCTGCCAAACTACAACCTCCAAGGACCCCCGGAGTCCCAGGGACCCCTGGGGGACCCCCAGATGTAAAAAATGACCAAATGTGCAAAAATGACCAAATGACCACCCCAACGGGGCTGCTCACGGGGAATTCCCGGGGACCACCGACTCCTGGTGCTCCAGAACGGATGCAAAAGTGGTGGCGCCCCCAGTGGAGGACCCCCTGCCACTGCAGCGCACATAAAATGCCGTAACTCGGGCTAGGAGCGTCCGGGAGAGCCGGGTCCGGTACCTATTCGTCCGCCAAGGCAACGCGGAGACCCCACCCCTCATTTCTCAAATGGCCCTATTCTAGCGCCACCTTCAGGCCAATTTTTACAACACATTTTTGGACACTGCTCCTACAGTTTTTGCCCGAAAATCACGAATATCACTACACAGCATGTCTACACTCATGTCATCAACATGGATCAGGAAGATTTTGGAAAAACACATTTTTGCCCTATTTGTGGAGATAAGCCACCTACGGTCGCTTATCTCCCGATTAGGGAGTCTTACTGGTTAGCCTATATGTTTTGCTTTGTGGGGTATCAAGCCATGCTTTGTTTTGTTATGTGTTTGTTTTGTGTAACATACAAAACTAGTATTTTTTTTTTATATAACTTGATTCAGGGTAAGGTTTACACAATTCCTTTGAAATTTGTGATACTTAAGTTTATACTAATAAGTTCTGTATATTCATTCATGTATTTAATGTATGCCCTGAATCCTGAATAAACAAAACTGTCGGGGGGAAAATGTATTCTTCATACGTAAATAATATAATTATAATATATAATTATAATTATAATTATAATTTCCATAATATTTACATTGTTGATACAGACTAGTACTAGTTAGTATTAACATATTGAAATCAATTAAAAATAAACACTGCATGAGCTCTGACAACATCATTTTATAATTTATATGCAACTATTCATAAAAACATTTTCTTGTATTTGCTATCATTTGCCTTGCCATTATGACCCTTATTTTACCAGGAGTACATATTTCCAACATTTTAATAAGCAGTGCTGTGGAACAAGCTGAATGCCTGAAAAGCTCTCAGGGCTTGGTTTTTACCTCAAGACTAGTTTATGTGAGGTGAAAAAAGAGAGCATAAGGTTAATTCCTTATTCATGGCATGTTTTGAATGTTCTCTCCTTGGCCTTGATGTTTTTTCGTTATAATAATAATAATAATAGTTACCTACTTCCTCCCGCGAGGGAAATTCAGTATATCCAGCCCAACCCAGCTGACTTTATAGTGACACATACTGTAGGAATAGACTACGTACTGGGAGTCTGGTGCACCGCACAAGTCCTAGACCTGGTGAGAGCAGGAGTGGACCTGGTGAGACGTAGGAGGGGCCCGGACTGGAGGCAATCCACACAGAGCCTATAGTCCTTCCATGCGCCAGATTGCCTATCCCAGTCTCGGCAGAGTAGTTCCGGAGCAGCGGATTGTGGCCCTGTCTTTTACTAATAGGACTGACCGTGGGTAGCCACTGGTACGTACGTAAGTCGGGACTTGATCAACCCTGGCTGGGTCACCTGGATGAGGGGTATGATGTTGTGAGAAATACAACATTTTGTTGCATTTGCTGTCATTTGCCTTGCCATTCTGACCCTTATTTTACCAGGAGTACACATTTCCAACATTTTAATAAGCAGTGCTGTGGAACAAGCTGAATGCCTGAAAAGCTCAAGGCGGCTTGGCTTTTACCCCAAGAGTTTACGTGAGGTGAAAAAACAGAGCATAAGGATCCTTCCTTATTTGAATGTTCTCTCCTTGGCCTTTTGCTGACTTGAACTGACTTGGTTTTAAGGAAGTTATTTTTTTTTTTGTTGTGATAGAAAGAGCTCCCATCAGAGGGAAGAAATAGAAAACAGTCTAAAGAGGGGTAGATGGCCCCCTTGTTACATAGACTATGCAATACAGGATAGAATATGTTATAGAATGAGGCTTGAATTGTTTTCAAGGAAATTGTTGGCTTGCGATGCATGCAAATGTACCTGTTGCTGTTGTGTCCCATGATGTTGTATCCGTACACCATGATTTACCGTGATTACATTTCTCTCCCTCAGCCCCATGTTCCCTCAACCAATCAACCCCAACCCAGGGTGTTTTTTTCGTCTAGCATGGAACACAAGAGCATGTAACACAAGGTAGAAAAACAAAATAACCAAGTGCAAAAGTGTTGAGTGTGGGGTGTAAATAACGGTCCAAACAAGGGATTCAAGGGGAAAAAAAGGTGCTGTATTGTGGAAGTATTTAGTAGACACAAAACACCCAGTAGGCCATGGGA
Source organism: Nannobrachium achirus (assembly GCF_963921795.1). Taxonomy (NCBI): domain Eukaryota; kingdom Metazoa; phylum Chordata; class Actinopteri; order Myctophiformes; family Myctophidae; genus Nannobrachium; species Nannobrachium achirus. The sequence goes on from NC_137823.1 coordinate 31,944,615, forward strand.
CAAGGTTAGCAAATAAACAAAGCACCTAGAAAACAATAAGACATGACCAGACTATATTAGTTTCCAAAACAAAAGCCTGTCAAGTGACCAAAATGTACATAAATGTAGGTGTCAACCACGCCTTATGACACCAAAAAGAAAACCTCCTATGTGATGCACTTGGTGTAGAGGCCTCTGCCTTGCCTGTCTTAGGGCACTATACTCACTATGATGATTATTACCCCATGATGTAAGCGAGTGGTGTCCAAATGTATAGTGATAATTCACTATCAAGGACCACACTACAAATCGATAGTTTATTTAAAGTTTATTGAAGAGTACCAATGAAATGAATGAGTGAAATGAATAAAAGCAAGTCGATGATGCAGAGTGGCCGATGCCGTATTTTCCCTGATGCGGAGTCGCCGATGAAGAGTCGATGAGGAGTATCGGAGTCGGCGATGAAGAGTCGATGACGAGTATCGGGAGTTGCAGCTGAAGAGTCGATGATGAGTATCGAGTCGCAGATGAAGAGTCGATGATGAGTATCGAGTAGACGATGAAGAGTCGATGACGAGTATCGGAGGCTGAGTCTCCGATGCCGAACTTTGCAGAGTTGGGGAAGCTTCGAAGGGGGCCCGCCGTAGCTCCCGGGCACAACGAACCCCCCTATGGAAGGAAAGAGTAGAGAAAAGAGATAGGAAAGTAGTGGGGTGGGCGGGAAGGTTGCAGAATACGATAACGATTGGGGGAAGAGGGTTAGGTGAGCTTTTATAGGTGAGCAGAAGCAACCTGATTGGAGATAGCTTGGTTGTAGGTGTGGCCCTGCTCCTGAACTTTAGTTGTCCCAACTACATTTATTATACCCTATATGGCGGACTCATCCCACAATGCATTGTGAAAAGTACAATCAATCTTCACTATCACAAACCATTCCATCATGCATTGCCCTGAAAAAAATATGCTGACGTTTATCTGGGAAGTCAAATATGTTTTTAACATTTTGGCATTGAGTTCACCATAGTCCCTTACATCGAACTGCTGTAGGCAGTAGGGAGTAGTGAGTGAGTGAGTGAGTGAGTGAGTGAGTGAGTGAGTGATTTCGGACACAGCAAATGAGTTGTCAGAAAGAGGGAGAGAAAGATAGAGATCGAGGGATCACAGAAAATCCAGACAACTACACAACAACGTGGAACATAGAGAGCATATAAGGGAACATAGGGCTGACCCTTGACTTAGTCCATAGTTAGGGTGAGGGTTAGAAGTCAAGGATGCTTAAATGTCAACATATTCTGCACTCTAAAACGTATTAAAGTGTAACCATGATGTATGTTTAAACATACAGACACCATGGGTCAAAAATGGCAGTTCCGTGACCGTGGAGAGCAAAGGTCTGTTTCTCAATGGATTTGTCATCTAGGAGGGTTATTAAACAAATTTGGCCGGGGTGTCTTTTTTAAAATGGCTGGGAAAATGTTTGACAGCTAGGGTAATTTTCAGTCTCATTCACTTGCTATACACTATAAAGGAAAAAATGACTCCCAAAAAAGTGGGATGTGAGGGGTCAAACTAGGGGTTTTTAATTATTCTGAATCCATTGCAAGCATTTGTTTTGCATGAAAAACATTCCTTGGGCTAAAAACGTACCCCAAAAGACTGTGAAAATTGATGACTCATCACTAAACCATCGTATTGTGGGGCCATTTCTTGCCCAAGGAATGTTTTTCATGCCAAACAAATGATTGCAATGGATTCAGAATAATTAAAAACCCCTAGTTTGACCCCTCACATCCCACTTAAAGCAGATTTTTTGGGAGTCATTTTTTCCTTTATAGTGTAGTGTATAGCAAGTGAATGAGACTGAAAATTACCCTAGCTTTCAAACATTTTCCCAGCCATTTTAAAAAAGACACCCCGGCCAAATTTGTTTAATAACCCTCCTAGATGACAAATCCATTGAGAAATGGACCTTTGCTCTCCACGGTCATGGAACTGCCATTTTTGACCCAACTGTGTGTGCTGGATTTCCAACCTCAAGCAACTCTCACCTTTTCACTGCACGTCCTAGTCAATCGGCTAAACATGCCAGACTGGATTCTCTCTCATACGCCAGACACGTCACAGCTTTGCCTTTGTGTAGCTGCGGTGGAATATTGCTGCAGAAAGTCGGGCTCCCCTTTGCATACCTTAATATCCTACTGGCTTGTATTTCTACTTGAAGATTAAAAGACTCTTTAATTTACATTAATTCTTCCATTTGGCAAGCAGTATGCTGAAATGCTTGAAATCTCTTCAATCTTAAGTCGAGGAATGGGCACTGGATCACAGTCCTACAGAGTTAAGCTCATGGCATGAATCAGTTGGGCTGTCTGGCACTCACCACAGCAAAGAACTTTTCAGTCCTTCTTTTAATGCCAGTGTGCAGATAAGCTATAGTGACATAAGCGTTTCTAAGTATTCTCTTTAAAATGAGGGTATGTTATTTGACTAATACTTCTGGCAGCGGAACGGGATTTTCCTCAATATAGGTAATAACCATTTTCATCAAGTTAGGACACATACTATGTCTAGTACCTACTTTATGCCCAACCATACGGCAGTGTTGTATACCGAAAATGGCCAATCTACAAGCTTCACAACACACGTTGTGAGCTTGTAGAGCGGCTATTTTCAGCATGTGACACTGTCGTACGATGAAGTATACATCAGGCTCAACAGAGACATTGAATCTGATTATCCTTGAACATGATCACTGATCACCGACAATTGGGCTTCTAAAGTTGGTGTCACACTGGGCTGCCCCTCCCCCTGGCAGCCATCTTGGTAGGACCGGGGGTTATCTATACTAGCTAGTAGCAGGGCTTGACATTAAGTTTTTGAGGCACAGTATCCTCTGGACAAATACATTTCCAATTCACTTGTCCAGGCAAAAAAGTAACTGGTCAATTTGCCATTTCAGTTAAATTGTCAGTCTTAGTCCAGTTTCAATCGCCCTTGTTAGTTTTGATCACATTTAGTCAACCTCATCCTGTCTTTATTTAGTCAAGTTTTAGTCGACTAAAAGTCAAGCCTTTTAGTATTTATCTTAGTCTAAGACAACGTCATATCCATTTACAGTATCCATGTAAAGCAAGCAAACAATGAAACAGTTTATAAGGCCACACTACAGTGAGCTAATTGCTGTCAAGGAGAATAGTCGGTGATTGTGCTGAAACACACCCGCCAGAGGCATAAACGTGATTATGTGTGATTATTGTGGCCTCAGAGTAACCTCAGTACCTCAGTATATACTAAGGTTCTGGGTGTGCTTTCTCCCCATGCACTGCTGCAGATGATTCACCATTTTTCTAAAGCCATCTCCGGGTCCCTGTCTGTGTTTTGCAGCAATGTTAACAACACTCCTTCTGTCTCCGTGAGAAGGGATGCACGGGGGGCATATAGGCCTATAACTGCTTGGAAGCAATGGGCCGGCGAAGAGGATGATTCACATCACGCCCACAGAGAACTGGTATCGTTGTGGGTTGGAGAGGAGGAACACCGCTGGAAGGGAGTGTGTGCCATGATATGGATGCGGTCATTAAAAGGTGGAAGAACGGTATGCTTAGCGTGAAATAGGGACCTCATGCGAATACGTTGAGATGCCAACATAACATACCGTTGTTGTCAGGTGGAAACCTTGTACGTCCAAAACCTTTCGTTTTGCATTTATCATTTTAAAAATGATTTAAACTGGTGAAAACAGCCAATCTACAAGCACACAACGCCAATGACGATATACAACATACATTGGATTTGCATGCTACCACAGACTGTATATAAACAGCCTGCAATGCATACACAATTTACAAATGCTCACAGAACCACACATGCATATTCTTCTGTTCCTCTCTCAGATTATGTTTGAGTTTGCACACGCTGAATAAATACTGGCCTGGATTTATCTATAACCGCATGCAGTCCTAAAATTGATTATTGTGTTTTACACATTTTCAAGTGTGTTCTGACTTCTGACGGTCAACCCAGATTAAATTCCCAGATTAAGTCAGGTAGCCTATGTGTTCCAAAGAACTGCTCCCTGTGGTGATGTCAGAGCACTGAGTGAGAACACACTTTATTGAGCATTTAGTGAAATTTACAGGCTGGCTATTATAAGACATTACAGTTTACAGTTTACAGTTTAGGCATTTAGCAGACGCTTTTAATCCAAAGCGATTTACAATAAGCAAATAAAAAGCAAACTGTCTCGGACGAGTGGATTTTTGCCCTGGGGTTTTTAGCGAGGGTTCTGTCAACATCCCTGTGTTGGTTGATCTAAGTGCACGGGTGGGGGTGTAGGGGTTGATCAGGTTTTGGAGGTATGGAGGAGCCATACCTTTGGCTGCTTTGAAGGTCAGCATCAGAGTTTTGTATTCCGTGCGGGCCGCAACCGAAAGCCAGTGGAGGCTGCGGAGAAGGGGAGAGACAAGTGAGAACTTAGGCTGGTTGAAGACCAGTCGTGCCGCGGCATTTTGGATCAGTTGGAGAGGTTTAAGTGCACATGCCGGGAGACCAGTGAGGAGAGAGTTACAATAGTCAAGTTTTGATATGACAGATGTCTGGATGAGGAGCAGGGCTGCCTCCTGGGTGAGGAAAGGTCTGATTTTACGGATGTTATAGAGTGTGAACCTACAGGACCGTGTGACTGATGCAATGTGTGCCTTGTATGATAGCTGGCTGTCCAGGACCACCCCAAGGTTTCTAGCGGTAGGAACCGAAGTCACCAATGCGTTATCTATAGAAATAGTGAGATCTTGCCTGGGGCAAGACTTAGCTGGGAAAAAGAGTAGCTCCGTCTTGTCCGGGTTCAGCTTGAGGTGGTGGGCTGACATCCACTGTGAGATGTCGGCCAGACATGCAGCAATGCGTTCTTCCACCTGGGTGGCAGAAGGAGGGAAGGACAAAAACAGTTGAGTGTCATCAGCATAGCAGTGATAGGATAGGTTGTGAGCAGAGATGACAGCACCAAGGGATTTAGTGTACAGGGAGAAAAGCAGAGGGCCAAGTACGGATCCCTGGGGGACTCCCGTTTGGAGGGTTCGGGGAGATGAAAGCAAACCTTTCCATGAGACCTGGTAGGTCCGGTCCGACAGGTAGGAGGCGAACCACTTTAGTGCCGTCCCGGTGATGCCTAGGTCAGCAAGGGTGTCCAGGAGCAGCTGATGGTTCACTGTGTCGAATGCTGCTGATAGATCCAGAAGTATCAGGACTGCAGAGTGGGAGGCAGCCTGGGCAGCATGGAGTGCTTCTGTGACAGCTAGGAGTGCCGTTTCTGTGGAATGGGCCGGTTTAAAACCTGACTGGTTGGGATCCAGCAGGTTGTTCTGTGAGAGATGGAGAGAAAGCTGGTTAGAGACCACACGTTCAAGGGTTTTTGAAAGAAAGGATAGGAGGGATACCGGTCTGTAGTTCTTGACGTCCGAGGGGTCAAGAGTTGATTTCTTGAGGAGTGGTGATACTCTGGCTGCCTTAAAGGCAGATGGGACACAGCCTGAAGTTACAGAGCTGTTGATGATAGCGGTTATGAAGGGGAGTAGGTCAGGTGCAATCGTCTGGAAGATTGGAGAAGGGATTGGGTCGAGAGCGCAGGACGTGGTAGGTCTCGAGGAGGTCACTAGTTTTAGGACATCATCTGCAGAGAGAGGGGAGAAGGAGGACATACATGTTATGTTGGGAATGCAATTGGATGTGTTAGACACTGTATTATGGGGGAGATGGGAGAAAGAACTACTGATATCATCAACCTTCTTTTCAAAGTAGGAGACAAAATCATCTTAAAACAGTAACACGCCACTCTTTGGGGGTTGGATTCATTGAGAATAGACAATCATGTCCAATATATTTAAATTACAATCCATATTAACATGAAGCAAATCACTTTGTCAGTGCCTTTAGCAACCTAGATACTGTACAGGAGTAACAAGGTTTGACTCCCAACTCACTGTTCATTGTTTATATAGGACAGAGGGCTGACACGGCTTGACTTGCTCCCCATTATCTAAAGGGTTCTGCAACCCGCAGCACAGGAGCCTCTTATGTCCCTCCCTAGTGGCTCCTGTAGCTTTACAAAGAATTATATGGAAATTATCAATGTTTATTTTTAATTCATCATTGCTGTACTTAAACTACCAAATAGCACACTGCTCTCAGCGTTTTTGCATTGTAAAACGATACGATACAAATCGAAGAGGTACAATATTTTGCTGTTTGCATAATTATCAATATAGTAGATCATTGTAAATTAAGATTAGATTTTTCGATTCAGTTACTCCATATCGTTACACCCCTAATACATACGTGTGTGTGTGTGTGTGTGTGTGTGTGTGTGTGTGTGTGTGTGTGTGTGTGTGTGTGTGCGTGCGTGCGTGCGTGCGTGCGTGCGTGCGTGCGTGCGTGCGTGTGTGTGCGTGCACATGCATATGCGTGTGCGACTGTGCGTGTGTTTGTGCGAGCACGTTAAGCAACACCATTAAGACTCCCTAATCCGGAGATAAGCAACCGTCAGGTCGCAGCGTGATTTTAGGGCAAAATGTGTAGGAGCAGTGTCCAAAAATGTGTTTGAAAAAATCGGCCAGATGGTGGCGCTATATGGGACAGATCCATGTTGATGACATGAGTGTAGACATACTGTGTACCGATGTGCGTGATTTTAGGGCAAAATCTGTAGGAGCAGTGTCCAAAAATGTTTTTGAAAGAATCGGCCTGATGGTGGCGCTATATGGGACAGATCCATGTTGATGACATGAGTGTAGACATACTGTGTACCGATTTGCGTGATTTTAGGGCAAAATCTGTAGGAGCAGTGTCCAAAAATGTGTTTGAAAAAATGGGCCTGATGGTGGCGCTATATGGGACAGATTCATGTTGACTTCTCTCTTGGCGCCGCCGAGGCGGACGCGTGGGTACCGGCCCCGGCTCTCCCGGTCGCTCCTAGCCCGAGTTACGGCATTTTATGTGTGCTGCAGTGGCGGGGGTCCTCCACTAGGGGCATCCATTCTGGAGCACCAGGAGTCGGTGGTCCCCAGGAATTCCCCGTGAACAGCCCCGTTTGGGTGGTCATTTGGTCATTTTTGCACTTTTTGGCGGCGGTGGAAGGGGGTCCCTGGGGGTCCCTGGAGCTCCGGGGGTCCCTGGTGGGGTGGAGGTTGTGGATTGGCAGGCAAGGAGTGTGTGTGCAAAGTGTGACATGACGGACAGACTGACTGACAGACTGACTGACTGACTGACAGACAGCCGGTGGAGGTTTTGGTAGTAAATGCGAACTGACGGTCGCAATTAAACTCCAAAATGTTAACAATGCCACCTCTGCTCCTAAGTCGTCAAAACTCGGATATGCCCGCTACGGAATAGATTTAATTTCCATAGAAATTGGAAATGATGGTTAAAGGTGACTGTGAGAGCAGAGAGACACTGATTAAACCTTAGCATGTTTGTTGACATGGCCAGAAGAGAATAAATTGGTCAAACAGAGAAGAATCAACGTTGCACCGACCATGACGATCTGTATGTGTGTGTGCGTGTGCGTGTGCATGTGTGTGCGTGCGTGCGTGCGTGCGTGCGTGTGTCTGTGTGTGCGTGTGCGTGTGCGTGTGCGCGTGCGTGTGCGTGTGTGTGTGTGTGCACGTGAGTGCACGCTACTTTTACTTTGGGTATTGTTAATGTAGGTGTTGTGACTGAGAGCACTCAGGGGATTTATGGGGATAATAGCATTTTCCTCTGGTTTAAGAGCAGATAATACAGATATAATAGCACACCTGTGCCAGTTTTGTCGTTTTGTCACCATAGCACTGTAGCCAAGGCTACAGCATTGATTCTCAACGTTTTTGAGCAGTGTTCCTGGAAGGAGCTAAGCTACAACATCTGGCTTTATCCGGTCTCTGAAGTGTGGCCTACATTTGGCCTACATCTGGCCTAAATCTTGGCACAAAGCGCTCAAAGTTTGTTGTACGCCCAGGGTCACATCGGCCAAGCTTCGTGGGACGCTTAGTGAAATTAACTCATAAATAGCTAAATATCACCACTCACTTGACACTAGGTGTGATTTTTCTTGTTTCAAAGACCCCTAGCTGCCAGATATATCGGGGTGGAGGGGGAGGGGGGGATTATTTTGTGCCAAAATAATCATATTTGAACAGGAGACTTCCCACGAGGACAAACACTTGTGTAGTGTCCCAGCGTCCCAGAGCCGGCCACAACAACTCTGCCAATCTGGCTCGGCTCTATTGGCACGGTCGTGTGTGCGTTGGTTAGGCGAGTGGGTGTCTAGGGTTCGATCCCAGCTTGGCGCGAATCACTGCACTTGTTGTAGGAGTTGAGGCATTACATTTAGTTTGACTCTGTTCCACAGATAAATATTGAGAAAACTGACAAACTGCAAGCTCACAACACCTCGCACTGAGCCTGATCGACTATTTTCACAATGTTTGCCTCTTTCTTACGTAACACTTGACAATTGACAATTTGGTAGTAGAAAAGGTTAATTTACTGTAACTCTGAAAGTGTAATGGAACTACACTTTCAGAGATACAAACCCATAAGGGTCCATGTGGACGCCTTGGGGTGGTCCCCAGACCTGATGTTGAGAAACAGTAGGCAACAACATTATGAATCCTTCACATTCAGACAGTTTGCATCTGTCTAGGGATGTACCACTGAACCTTGAGGATTATAATTATGTAATTTGTGAATGTATGGGTTTCTCTGGGTCACTTTTGTACCCTGGAGGATTCATACTGTGCAGTACATTATTAACTGATAAACTACCCACACTTTGCAGTGCCACAGATTAGTCTCGGTTTTCTGTGTTGGCTGGAGTTCTACTGCCATCTACTGGTCCATTTCATGAGGAGAGGTATCCACATGGATTTGAAGTGAATGTTGTATGAACTGCAGACTTATTTCAGTTGTCTAAAGTCTGACTATATATTCTCCACACTCTGTGGGCTGGACAGCAAATACATTGACAGAGGGAGTTGCTGTTATGATTGTTACACTATAATAAAACTATGCATTATATCCATTCCCCTTTACAGTAATTTAAAGTAAAACTAACAATTAACTAAATCAGGGGTCTTCAACAGGGGGTCTGTGATCCCTAGGGGTCCTTAGAGTTACTACAGGGGGCCTCCAGATCTTTTTGTGATAGAATCTTTTGTTTCTCCTTTTTTATATTAACCATTTGAACCCTAGTGTCCTTATTCTGAGAACTTTAGCCACAAATAGCAGATCTACAAGATCACAACACTTCGCAGCTTGTAGATCGGCTATTTTTTGGCAAAGAGGATTGGTGTAGAGGGGAAAAAGAGCAGACTAAGTACAGAGTGAAAGGTCAAGTTTATTAAGTATTGACGGTTCAAGTGGTTAAATCTGTAAACACAAATTGACAAGAATCCAAAATACATTGATGATTGTGCTGTGTACTATCTATGGGTTGTGGGGGTCCCTGCTTCATCTCTCTCTCGACTAAGGGGTCCTTGGCCTGAAAACGTTGAAGACCCCTGAACTAAATACAAGCAGTGTAAGTGCTAAGTGGACTCTGAGCAGCCATGATGGCATCTGAACCACATCCCACAACTTTGGTAAGAAAAAAGAAAAGAAAAAAAAAGTCTCACCTTCACCTTCAACTTTCTTCCATGAACCTCTTTACCCTCTAGCCTCCTCTTGCGCTCTGCTTACTCGCTCTGCTGCTCTTCCTCTACCTCCCCCTGAGCCACCTGTCACAGCACACCTGTATGTTATGATAGTGTGGCACCTATAAGGACACAAGCCATCTAGAAGAAGGTCTGTCTGTGTCGTGTCTTGTCTGTCTCTGTCTGTCTGCTGCAAACCACTGGAACGGTCAGCGCCAGATTTCTTGCTGAATCCGGCTGTGGACTGGACTGGTTGTTGATGACTTTGATGAGTGTGTTCTATCACAGCACCTTGTGGGCCTTCATGATTCTCACTAGGCTAATAGCAGCTTTGAAGTACATTCTATGCTGGTCCTCGTCTATGCAATTTACAATTTACAATTTTACAATTTAGGCATTTAGCAGACACTTTTAATCCAAAGCGACTTGCAATAAGCAGGTAATACATCAATATAATAAGCAAGATAATGTCAGTACATCAACAGCAATACAATAAATGCATAGGAATATCAATCTAGAAAAAACAATAACATAGGTAGACCACGAACCTAAGCAGCAAAAATACTTTTCTAAAAACCTAAAAATGCTATCTAGCTTCATGTGTGGTCATCGAGGGAAGGGGAGTGTTACAGTAGTGCTATGGGTTTAGGTGGAGTCTGAAGAGGTGAGTCTTCAGTACACGGCGAAAGCTAGAGAGTGAGTCTGTAGTTCTAAGTGCGACAGGGAGTTTATTCCACAGTTTATTCCAATATGCCGGTCCTCATCAGCTCCAACATGTCAACATGTCTTTCTGCATCAATGTTGTAATCTTGAACTTTGTGCTATCATTGGTGATGCCCATATTTAACTAAAGTGTAGACCTTATTCTCTATTTCATGGCTGGGAGGTGCTACAGAACCCAACCCCACACTTCCCAGTTATAGTTGTAATAATTCTGGATGTGCAATAATTACATCTGGCCTGTGTAGTATACTGAATGCATGTTTGTATACTTCTAAACGTATCTTGTTTCTACTGGGTTTTCACCTACTAATGTTGCCTAAGTATCCTTTATTTTAGCTTGCTGTTGAAAGGGATCACGCCTTTAATTTCGCGTAGCTCTGAAATGACAGTTAATCTATTCTATCTTGATGCTTCTTTCAACCTCGCTACGACTGTTTCCATATACTGGGAACAGTTGGACTCTTTCAGTAGATTAGAGGCTTCCTGTTTGTAACACTCGAAACACTTGAAGATTTCCTGATAAAACTTCAGCGGGGCCTTCTTGTACTGTTCGGCATGAAGAAAGGAGTTGATGACCTCATGAATTACTTTCTGGTCATTCTTTAATTCGTTGATCAGCATTGGAATCAGCTTGTCCAAGAGGGGCTCGATCATCACCTCCCTCCAGATGTCCATCGCCAGCACTCTAATCTCGAGTCGTTCCTCTGCGTGGTCCTCGTCGTTCTGCATGTTGCGATGGTTGTTGAGGCAGCTGTACAAGGAGTTCAGATGCTTAATGCCCTCACTGTACTCCTGCCAGTATCTGTGGTACATCAGTACAACCTTCTCATTGGAATCCTTTGTCTCGTTACACAACTGCCTGACATGATTCTCCAGAAACATCTTGGTCTCTGTGTATAGTTTGTCAGACAGGCTTTCTGGTGTTGCTGCACACAACTCATAAATGGCAGCAAAGCTGTCATTCCATGTAGCTCTATCCACACGCTCAAGTTTCAGGAGTGCCCTGACTGTCGGTAGTAGCTTTTTCCATGTTTCAGTGAAATACACCATGCGGGGCGTTAAGGACATTGTATTACTTATTCTGTAGACTCTCTCTGAGTTACAGTGGATTTCTAAATGTTAATACCACTATGACAGCCTTGATCCTTCTCAAGTTACAGGTCTTATCTAACCTCTTCACAGCACAATTGTTATAAAGCAATGGGATACACTGCGGCTTAACCGGTGAAATCTATCTTACTCTCTCCGCTGTACACAAGAAATGATCGTAAATGACCATGGGATACCTACATATATTTGATGAGATGGTTGATTGCTCAAACTATGACCTGTGCAGTATATATATACAACGGTGCATTGACGTATGACCCATACGTCATTGAGGTGTGATTATGGATCCCACTGGGACAGATGGATAACCACGCCCCGGACTCATTTTTGAAGCTTCTGATTGGCTGAACTGGATGTAGGGAGCGCTCCATTGTAGTCACTTGGACCGTGGAAGAGGTGCACCAAAACCTAAACCTATCCTTAACCCTAACCCTGTCCCTGTCCCTGTCACTAACCCTAACTCTAACCCTAACCCTAACCCTAACCTTAACCTTAACCTTAACCCTAACCCTAACCTTAACCTCAGTAAAACTAACGCTGGTGAATGCTATCCTGGTGAAATGCTAACCTGCCGACGCTGGTGAGTAGCTAACCTGCCGACGCTGGTGAAAACGAGTTCTATATACCATTTCCATCCATCTTCTCCAGTGGGATCCATAATCAGGCGTCATTGAGCATCAGTGCAGAGTTATGAAGGCCTGATGACGTGAGGTTACATGATATGAGTGCAGAGGGTGGGAATACACAGCCCATATAAGGGCATGTACTGATGATGACATGAGGAATCTCCATATGGGCATAAAAGGTTCATGGACAGTGGGCTGAAGCCTGGGGCCTCCGACTAAAAGGGCCTCGGAATTTGGTGTATTAAAAATTTAAAATGGGTACAACTTGCATTGTTCATGACTTTGCATTCTTCCTGAGTAGACGGGACAAAGGCACCGGTCTAGACTAATTAAAGATGTCAAATAAAGAAGCACCCTATTTAAATGGCAAAGCTACAAGCTGTTATTCACACACACACACACACACACACACACACACACACACACACACACACACACACACACACACACACACACACACACACACACACACACACACATAGCCTAATATATATATATATATATATATATATATATATATATATATATATATGCCTACTATGAAAATGATTAAATGTTAGCACAATGTTATAATTTATAAATCCTATGTGTACATTTGCATACAGCAGCAGATTATTATTAAAAAATCAAACCTCGGTTCGAAGTGGAGCGGTGAATTTGAGCAGTTCCGGGTCTATGTTTTTGATTCTATGTGTTCTAAATCTATGAATTCTGTCCTAGATCTATAACACAGTGATGTTGCTAGCTTTTTAATGTAATGAGTCCCGGGACTCAAGAGGGGTCTTTCAGATGGGTCCCAGGGACATTTTATGAGTCACACAAAAAATCAACGAGTCAATGTAATTTTTCATAAAGTGTAGCATTTAACTTGTGTTAACCCTAACCCTTTAATATGTGCAGTATATGCAGACATAGAACAGTGCAAAGTGTATGCAAAATGAAATAGGACCTACATTAATAAAATAAGATAAAATAAAGACCAGTAATTCCCAACTGATACTTTTACTCCACTAAATCTCGGATCCGAACTTTACTCCACTACATTCATTACAAAACTTGATAGTTATTAGTTAGTTTGTAGATTTTGATTTATACAAATCATACATTAACCACTTCAGCTGTAGCCTATATATATTTGGCCATTTAAATAGCTCACATTGTGAGCTTGTAGATTTGCCATTAAAAATATTTGTATACACTTGAAATGGGACATTCACAATGAGTACTTTTACTTTTGGTACTTTAAGTACATTTTGATATCAATACTTTTGTGCTTTTACGCACAAAAGTAAAAAACAAAAAGTTTTTTGTTCTGGTAGCTGCAGAGAAAGGTCCTTGTCCAAATGTCCTCCTGCATGTGGTTGTGTATGAGTGAATAATGAAGATGAGTTGTCGATGCTTGCTTGGTCCCAGTGGTGTTTGTTGACTTTAAGATAACACTGTGTCGTTACTGAGGAATGTCAACAATGTTGCCAGGTTTGCTCATTATAAGTGACTTTGGTCTTCTTTTCCTGTAAAGTCTCTAGTTGCGAATTGCTTTTATTTGGGCTTGTTTCTGAAGTATAGTTGCTTATGTGGCTTGCTTTCAACATGCTTTTAGAAAATAGCGAATGTAATATAGGTCAAGTGGTGAAACCTTTGGGCTCGTTTTCATAGACCTGTTTGCTTGTTTCACTCACAGAATCTGGCAACCGTGGCTTCTCCCCTCTGTGTGTGTGTTGCTTGTTTTTGGAGTGAGTGTGGGGGGTGGGCCGTGTGTGCATGCGTTTGTGTAGTGTGTGTGTGTGTGTGTGTGTGTGTGTGTGTGTGTGTGTGGGGGGGGGGGGGGGTGCGTGCGTTTGTGTAGTGTAGTGTAGTGTGTGTGTGTGTGTGTGTGTGTGTGTGTGTGTGAGAGTGCGTGCGTAGTGTGTGTGTGTGTGTGGGGGGGGGGGGGGGGTGCGTGCGTTTGTGTAGTGTGTGTGTGAGAGTGTGGGGGGCGGGCCGTGTGTGCATGCGTTTGTGTAGTGTGTGTGTGTGTGTGTGTGTGTGTGTGTGTGTGTGTGTGTGCGTGCGCGCGTGCGTTTGTGTAGTGAGTGTGTGTGTGTGTGTGTGTGTGTGTGTGTGTGTGTGTGTGTGTGTGTGTGTGTGTGTGTGTGTGTGTGTGTGCGTGCGCGCGCGCGTGTGTGTGTGCGTGCGTGCGTAGTGTGTGTGTGTGTGTGTGTGTGTGTGTGTTCCTTGCACATGTGAGTGAGTGCTGAGGTGAGTGTGCCTGGCCTGCACAAAACAGCGCCCCTCCTTTAACTAGTGTGTTGTGTGTGGCCACTCAAGGTATTGCCAGACTACGGACACGGCCAGCCAGCCAGCCACCCAGCCACCCACCCACATACCCACGGATATACCTGTCTATTGGGAGCGTTTTCACCGCTCCAAAAAATAAACTGTACAGTATTGCCCTACCACGTTTGTCATGTTTGCGGCGGAAGGTTCTGACACTGCCACAGAATTAACCTCGCCCACCAGGCTTTCACAGAATGTAATGGATTTCCCATTTTCTCCTCATATCATAAAGACCCACTGGTTGCCTCGACAACCAATAACCCTACCACAGCACGACATGGTCCCTCCTCCAGAGCAATGGGATGTACATTCTACAGTAGCAAGCTTCCCTAGCGTTTTTAGCTTGCAACAGATCTGCAAGCTAACTAGGCGTCACGATGCGACGCGATTATAACTTGTAGATCTGTTCCTTTTTGCAAGCGACACGGAGCGGCGCTGACTGTGGGCGCAGCATCCAGGAATACAAAGACAGAACAGTAACAGCGGGCATGGCCGACATATCACTGTATCTCACCAACGTTAATGTGTCGATAGGGCAAAATATGGACGTGGAAGAGGTAGGTGAAAGTGTCCGAGTCAACAGAATGATAAATCCGTTTTCCTATGTACAGGTACATAATCCATTTGTTTTTGTTTTCGCCGTTGTCCGTTTGTTTATGTGGTGACTGACTGAGTGAGGGTGATGGATGGCTGATGCTGATCTTGTGCCTGGTCACACAAACTGTCATAGATAGTTGTGCCATTGTTGACTCATTGCGATTGAGCTAATGTTAATTATGCGGAGATGTGAATGCCAATACATTATGGCCCTGTCTATACCTAAAAAATCCCCGGGCGTTTCTGACTTCGTTTTGAAAGCTATACGCCTCCACACGGGCCCGTGTAGAAAAATATGTGTGTCCACACGGTATTATCAAAACGCTATAAATCCCTGTCTGTGCGTCACCGAAGCGGGTGGCCGCGTACCCCTGCTCTCATGGAATCATTGCAGCAGCTATCTATCTATAGGCTATGCATCGTCCAAGTTTCATAATCTTCACACTTTAACATGCACAATTGCTATTTAAACATTAATCTAATATAAATTCGCAAACTATTTCTAGAGCAGGAGAGGAGAGGAATCGTCGAGTGTGGTGCGCTCTCTCTCTCTCAGCATTAAACGAATGTAACTCTATCAATCAGAACATTGTGGTCAAGCTAGCATCACTTTGTATTGAGAGAGAGAGTGTGGTGCGCTAACTCTATCAGAGAGAGAGAGAGAGAGAGAGAGAGAGAGAGAGAGAGAGAGAGAGAGAGAAGCAACTACAGACGGACTTTCTTTTTGTGCTTGTGCTGATCGTGGAAATAATTTAAAAAAGGAGGCACATGCCGTGAATAATCAACATATTCTCACCTTCAAAGCGTCAGACAACTGTGAGAATGGGCTGGAATAATGCCTGCATGCGTGCATATGTCTTCCATTATGCTTGAAATCATTTGATATTGGCATTTGATATCCAAACTTTGACAAAGAGAAGAGGCAGGCGCGTCGCGTCAGATATGCTCCGTTAACAAGACGAGGGCTGCATCTCGTGAGGAGCCAAGATGGCGGCAGCGTAGGAGAGCGTTTTGTTTTCGCTCCGTCGGGTAAACCTGAGGGTTTGTGTTTAGCAGCCAAGATAACTTTATTTTTGACGGCAAAGAACTTATAACAACTTTTCTCACTATTTGAGTCAGTTTTACCTTTGATGTGTTCCTTGAAAAAGATAACAAAGAATCGACGAGCAACACGTGTAAGCGTAAACATGGAAGACAGCGTGCTGGCTATGGGCCCTGCTTCTGCTGTCCAAGAGCAGGTACTGATGAGCGACGATACGAACTGGTTTGAGACCACTCCAGACTTGAACGACCCTCTGAGCTTTCCAATTTTGGGGTCCCCGGGCCAGACCCAGTTCACTCCCGTGAAACCCCCCTCCAAGAAGTCAAGACGTGAAGAAGAACAGGGCCGCGGTGGCAGAGGTAAAAGCGACAACGCTGACATTTTAGATGCTATACTCAGGCTGTCTGGGAAACAAGATGAGACCCTCCAAAAAGTCTCTGCCATAGAAATAACCACAAAGGAAACTTCTAGACAGCTGGAGAAGCTCTCTGCCACCGTCAGGCAGCTTACTTTAGATGTGCAGCAACAGAAGCAGTCACTGGACAGTGCGAAAAACGAAATCTACAAGCTTCAAGTTGAAAACAAGTCTCTGAAGGCAGCTGTTGCTGACTGCCAGCGGTACAGCAGAAGATGGTCCCTGAAAATTCACGGCGTGAAAGAGGCGAAGGATGAAGACATCCGGGGTAAGATCGTGGAAACCCTGGGGGAAATGGCCCCCAATCTTCGGGGTGACCTGAAGGAAGGACTCGACATCGTTCATCGCATTGGGAAACAACGGGAGGACGGCTCATGCAGATCTACAATCGTCTTGTTTGCAATGAGACGCCTTCGTGATGCTGTTTGGAGAGGTGCAAAAGGATCCAAGTACCTGCAGGAGAAAAAGCTGAGAATCACGGAAGCCCTGTCTCCAGAGGACAAGGCTGCAAGGGAGAAGCTTTGGCCGTTGGTGAAGAAAGCGAGAGAAGAAGGAAAGAAGGCATCGTTCCGAGGATCATCAGCTGTCATAGACGGCAAAATAATTGACTGCTCAGAGGTAACTTAGCTCTTGAGGTTTGATTCTCTTACCTACTGAGAAGTGGCAATATGTATCCTCAGGTTCTAGTTTACATGTGTTTAAAAGTTTGTTAACATAAGGGTTTTTATTTTATCTTTATTTTTTGGTTCACTTTTGTCTACTTAAGGTTTCAGCGACTTTATATAACATTTATGGTTATTATACTACCTCTTTGAGTTTCTAACTCAGTGCTTACTATTGCATTTGGTAGTCTACTTTATGTTGTATTTGTTTAATTTGTTGCACAATATCCCACATCGATTTTCATTTGTCTTTAATTTTCTTTTGAAATGTATTTAAAATGTAAACGGCCGAGGATAGCCTGAAGATGTGGATCACTTTTTATTTATTTTATTTATTTCTTCTCTTATCGTTTTTTCTTTAATTGAAACTTTTTGTAGGTATCTAAGCAAAAGCCCAATCGGTATAACTATATGTTTATGGCCTCATCTACTTTTTGCACTTTGCATTTCAATTTACAAATGAGGTTATAGTACTGACTTTTCTATTGTTGTTCTAGCCAAGTTTATGGCTGTTTTTCACTACCCCCTTTCTTTTGGTAAAACTTTTCAGCACATTCTATTTTCTTGTTTATTGTTCATTCAGGTTTATATGTCTATGGATTTTTCTTTTAAATGTCTTAATATTATGTCTCTAAATGTTAGAGGTATTCGGGATATAACTAAGAGAAAGGCGATGGTTTTGTTTTGCAAGAGGTCTGAGGCTGATCTAATTCTATTGCAGGAAACACACTCTTGTGATTCTGATTCTAAATTCTGGAAGTCACAGTGGGGCAACCTTGCTTACTTCAGCCATGGTACTAATCACTCAGCTGGTGTGTCAGTATTCACACACAGATTCAAAGGGGATATTTTGGAAATGGTGCCCTCTAGTGACGGTAGATGGATAGTGTTAGTTATTAAACAGGACAATGCTGTCTTTATCGTTTGTAATGTTTATGGTTTCAACTCACATGCCTCTAACAAAATTCTATTTAAAGACATGACTGTAAAATTGAGGGAGTTAAAAACTAAGTATCAGGGTGCTTACACAGCTCTATGTGGAGATTTTAATGAATGCCCTGATGAAACAGAAGACAGATATCCCCCCAGATCTCATTCCTCCCAAGGTAGTAACCTCATTTCTGATATTTGCTCAGACCTTTCGTTGTCAGACGTTTGGCGTTTTTTTAACCCAGGTGTAAAAGACTTTACGTGGTGCAACAATAGGGCTAATTTAAAATCAAGGATTGATCTTTTTTTAATCTCCTCTTCCTGTCTTCAATATGTTAAAGAAGTTAAACATAATTATGCACCATTAACGGATCACAAACAAATTGTTTTGAAATTGGGAGACATCCAGGACCCCTCTGGTATGCGAGGATATTGGAAACTCAACAACTCTCTACTAGATGATGAGATTTTCAATGGGTCTGTTAAGCGCATAGTAAAAGACATTTTTAAAAACGGACTTAATACAGAACATAGAAAAGATTGGGAATACTTCAAATTTGAGGTCAGGCAAGCTGCTATTAAAAGATCCAAAGAAATAAAAAAAGAGAAAACTAGGCAGGAAAACGATTTACTGGAAAAACTTACTCACCTGTTAGCCAAAGTAAATATTACCTCGGAAGAGGAAATTGAACTAAAAAGAATTCAAGCTCAGATGGATCAGATTTATTTAAACATGGCTAAAGGAGCCTTTATTAGATCTAGAGCAAAATGGCTTGAGGAAGGAGAAAGGAACACAAGTTATTTTTTTGCTCTTGAAAAGAGGAATGCTAAGAGGAAATCCGTAACAGCTTTAAACATTGATGGTACGCTCTCTAAGGACCCAAAACAAATCTCTACCTTTGTTACCAAATTTTATGGCAACCTTTATAAATCTAATTATGATGAGAATATGTGTTTGAACTTTATGGAAAAAATTAAGGCAAATATTCCTTCTATTAATGAAGAGTTTAAAACAAGTTGTGAT
The DNA here is from genome assembly GCF_963921795.1 of Nannobrachium achirus. Taxonomy (NCBI): domain Eukaryota; kingdom Metazoa; phylum Chordata; class Actinopteri; order Myctophiformes; family Myctophidae; genus Nannobrachium; species Nannobrachium achirus. The sequence goes on from NC_137823.1 coordinate 31,963,704, forward strand.
TCTGATCTATCCATAGGTGAAATTCAAAAAGCCTTGTTCTCAATGAAGAAAGGAAAGTCCCCTGGTGTAGATGGCCTTTCTGTCGAATTCTATGTTCACTTTTGGGAGCTTATACAATCGCCCTTAATAAACATGTACAAAGAGTGTATTAGTCAGGGAGAGATGACTACATCAATGAAGCAGGGTGTCATTTCTCTAATCCCTAAGCCAGATAAAGACCATTTATTAATAGATAACTGGCGCCCTATCACTCTTTTAACTATTGATTACAAAATTCTGGCCTCTGTGTATGCAAACAGATTAAAAAAAGGGTTAGATTCGATTGTAGCCGAAACTCAAACAGGATTTATGAAGAATCGTCATATCAGTGGTAATATTAGACTTGTCTTGGACTTGTTGGATTATGCTGATAATGTTAATACTGAAGCCTTAATTTTATTTTTGGATTTTTATAAGGCATTTGACACAATTGAGCACCCGTTTCTTTTACACACGATGAAGGCTTTCGGTTTTGGCAATGTTTTTGTTGACACTGTCAGCATGTTCTACAATGACATCAATAGTTCTGTTATAGTTAATTATAATACATCACAAAGATTTAAGATTAGCAGAGGAGTTAGGCAAGGTTGTAACATTTCCCCTTTTCTCTTTATTTTAGTGACAGAATTATTGTCTATTAATATCACTAAGGATGTGGGTTTCGAAGGTATATCCATCTTTGGGAAGGAACTAAGGATTTCACAGCTGGCGGACGACACTACACTGTACTTAAAAGACAAGTCCCAAGTCCCAACTGCTCTCGGTTTAGTTGAACAATTTTCCAGTGCGTCAGGTCTTAAATTGAACCGATCCAAGTGTGAACTATTACCACTCCATGACAGTGTTGAGACAGTCATTGGGGATATCCCGGTTAAAAATACTGTCAAATATTTAGGCATTTATGTGACTCGTGATATCAAGGCAAGGCAAGATCTAAATTTTTCAAATAGACTAAAAAAGACTACAGCAATTTTTAATTGCTGGCTTCAAAGGGATCTCTCTATTTTGGGTAGAGTGTTGTTGTCCAAAGCAGAAGGTCTGTCTCGTTTTGTCTATCCAGCCCTATCTTTGTATGTTAATGCTTCAACTGCCATTGAAGTAAATAGATCATTTTTGAAGTTTATTTGGAAAAACAAGCCCCATAAACTTAAAAAGAATGTACTGTCTAATCCTAGAGCGGAGGGAGGTCTTGAGGTTTTAGATTTTGAGGATACTATTAATACCTTTAAAATTAATTGGCTGAGGAGGTGCCTTCTGAAACCAGACTCCATTTTCTTTTTCATACCTAATTGTATCTTTAACAAATTGGGTGGGCTTCCTTTTCTGTTACGATGCAATTTCTCACCAACTAGACTACCAGTTAAACTTTCCAAATTCCACCAGCAAGCACTATTGGCTTGGAAGTTATCACATGTTCACAATTTTTCTCCACACAGAGCTTTACTCTGGAATAATAGTGACATCTTAATCAGGAAGAAATCAGTATTTTTGCCTAAGTGGTTCCAGAGAGACATTAACCATGCACTGTGTCTCTTTGATAACTCTGGGAATTTGTTGTCCTACGAACAGTTCATGACAGTTCACAACTTCCCAATTCCTTTTAGAGAATATAGATCTGTATTTAATGCTATCCCTAATGGTCTTGTACAGTTGATAAAAAACCATTTGTCTTACAATGTAGGGGATACTACGCTACCCTCCTTAATGTTGGATGGAATTGATCTCTTGAACAAAAAATGTACAAACAGTCACATTCGTAAGGTGATACAAAAAAGAAAAACTGTTGTCCCTAGAGGGAAGTTCTTTTGGAGATCTAATATTCTGGACATTGACTGGAAAAAAGCGTGGCTCCTTCCCCATAAGTACTGTATATCCAACAAAGCCAAGGAAGTGCATTTTAAATTACTACACCACATTTATCCAACAAATAGCTCAATTTCTACATATGCTGACATTGACCCCGCTTGTTCATTTTGTAATCAAGCTCCAGAAACGACTTCCCATTTATTTTTCCTGTGCAGTTTTACTCGTAAGTTTTGGTCAGATCTAGAAGCCCACTTTTTCAATTCGGTCAACCTAAATTATTCCTTTAACCTCAAGGACATCATTTGCTACTACAGCAACCCAGACAATGACGAATTTGAGTTTATTTTTAATTTCATTACTCTTTATGCCAAATTCTTTATTCACAAGCAAAAATTCGCCAAATCCCAACCTATTTTCACCCACTTCAAATTGGAATTCTATCTTTTAATTAAATCATTAGATCTAGTAATTAACAAAAAAAAATTAAAACTCTTATCTCTGTATCATTTCCATTTTCCCGATCTCTCTGATTAATGTTATGATATAATATGGTTGTACTGTTGGTTTTTTGTCTTTTTCCGTTCCTGTATGTAATGTTTTTATGTCTATTACCTGTGCTGTTTGAATACCTGAACTTCTTTGTAAATTGTAAATTGTATATTGAATAAAAAAAAAAAAAAAAAAAAAAAAAAAGGGCTGCATCTCGTTATTGATAATGTAAATGAGCACCTTATCGATCCGGCTTATTGAGCCGGTGGAAAGCTATGAGACAACAAATTCAGAACATAACTGGTAGCCTATATTTTGCAACTGTAAGTTCGTGGCTGACCAGTGACCACCATCTATGAAGATGACATTTGACAAGAGTAACAAATATCATTCATTAGGGCTCCATCCCTAAATAAGACAGCGGAGCTCTCTAATGTTAACATGTCGTGAATGCGCTCATAAATATGGATATTCTACAGAGACTATTATGGGATTCTCTCATAGCAAGGAGGAGGAGGCGAGGAGCACAAGGTGACGTAAGCATGCAAGCAAAGAACTTCTCCGTTTACAGTGTCCACAAGGCAAAAGAAATACGCCCGGGTAACAAAAATGCACTGCAGCCGGAGTTTTGGAAACTATTCGGCTAGTCCTCCGTTTGCATGCGTTTGCATGTGGACACCCATGTGCGTTCGTGGCTCTACCTCCCCGGGGATTAAAAATACGTTGTCGTCTGGACAGGGCCTATGTCAGGACTGAGTCAGGAGGACAGAGTGTTGCTTAGCATGCACATGTTGGTTAAATGCATCCCGTTTGCAGTTAATCACTGATTGATTGGCTAATTAATTAGGAGCACCACTACATTTATAATAAGGCCAACTCTGTAACCTTTTGTATCCCATCCCTATTTATTGGAATGGACAGTCCCATACTCCCATTAAAACAAATGTAAAATAAATAAATAAAAAATAAATAAATAAAACGCATTATTGACACTGTCTTATCTGTCTTTGTCTTGCCTTCTCACAGACGTCAAACCTGCCCAAAGACTTCCAGTGCGTGGAGCTGGGAGAAGTGGAGTTGGGAGAGGGCGAGCAGCAGGAGGAGGACAAGCAGCCACAGCCGCAGAGGGAGAAAGCTCCCAGACGAATCATCCATTTCTCCAGCGGGGAGACAATGGAGGAGTACAGCACAGACGAGGAGGATGGCGAGGACCGGGAGGCTGAGAGGAAAGACCTGCTGTCCCCCCCGGTTGATGCGGTGAGGGTGAGCGCATATAAGCTTTAGGGAGGGGAAGGGGGACTGGTGTGTGTGGTGTGTCTGTGTCATGATGTGTGCATGTGTTTCGGATGAGAAAATGCATGGTTAGGAAATGATTAGGAAGGTGTGTGTGTGTGTGTGTGTGTGTGTGTGTGTGTGTGTGTGTGTGTGTGTGTGTGTGTGTGTGTGTGTGTGTGTGTTTGTGTGTGTGAGAGAGAGAGAGAGAGAGAGAGAAGAAAATAAAGACAAAGGATGCATTGCCATAAATCATTCAAGAAATTGTGTATGCATGTGTGAGCTAACCAAGTGAGAATGCCTGTACACTGCAAAATTGTGAGTTGAACTCTGAGTTAGGGCTGTGTCCACATTTTGACTTTTGATATAAGGGACCCAAAATGTCCATAAAGTTCGCACGGAGCATTGATACATGCCACGTTTGAACCGGTCAAACCCTTGCTGTACCAAACGCGGTGTCATCTGCATTATTAGCACACATAGCCTAGCTGAAACAACAGTAACCATGGACTTCTGATGGTCATGGTAACGACTCAATGTCAGGTCTTAATGACCAGGTTGTCATACATGCACAGCCAGGAGTATCAAATATGACATTGATGAGCGCTCCTGTCCCAAACTATTTCCGTCTTCTGAGCACTCTACCAAAAAAAGGCTGGACACCGAGAGCACTGAATGTGATGGCCAGTGCTGGGAAGAGGAGCACTCTAACTTGTCTTGACCATAGAAAGGCACTGGCAGCTCAAAAGATGCTTTCTGTGACACTGGACATGGCTTCTTAAGGGGCCGATCACACCGGGCACTGTTTGCAGGCTGAAAAAGTCTACAAAACAGAAAATACTTGCATCGCCTTCTGTCATCATGTTGCCAGGCAAACCGTATATGCACCTTTGACTCACTTTCAGGCCCCCCACTCGATCAACACCGAAGTTGTCTCTAGAGCAATCTCTTTGCCTGTTGGACATCGTTTTCTTAACAACTTTTTTAAAGTAACAAATTCATACAGCTCCCTGTACGAAGCAATGGTCAATGCTAGTGAGATGAATGTTCTTCTCGGTTGGGGACAGAAGGACCACCTCTCAACTCATCCAATTGGACAGAGGAGAAAACAGCAGCAGTGATCTTGAGTAGATTAATAGATTGAGTAGATTAGAGTAGATTATTGTTCAACTGCAGCCGCATAGAGCACATAAACACAAGCTGACACGCAACGCAAAGGCTGTATTAACAATTACAAAAAGACGCAGACAGAGGCTGAAATAATGTCCAGTCCAGAGAGATCTGCCCCCTAAAATTGACTCAGAGCTTATAGGCATTTTCGCTTTAATAGAATCATTGTGTGGCCACCTACTGTAACATTGAAATCTACATTCAACCTGTTATTGTGTCATTTTAACAGTCAACGATGACCTGGGGTCCATACGTCTGGTTCCACGTGTGGAAAGCTGCTACTTCCACCATTTCAGGTTAGCTGCCATACAAATACAGTAGGTTTTCTCAAATAGATTCACATATATTTTGCGTACCCGAATGTATTTTATTCCACATGCTACTGTATGTATTTTTTCTTTTCCCTTTAGTTTCTCATATTCTATTCTTATCTTCCAGCCTGCGACTACCTGGGAGAGAGGATGGCCTCCCTGTTTGGCATAACGTCAGCCAAATATCAGTACGCCATCGATGAATATTACAGGATGAAGAAAGAGGTATGTCACACAAAGTACATCATCTCTGTAAGCCTATAAAGTAGACTTCATGATGTCTGAAGTACATTATGTATTTCTCTGTCCCAGGGGCCCTCGCCATGTTGGCATGCGGGGGATATTTTTTCAAAAAAGAAAAAAAAAATTGCCACAGACATACAAAATTAGTTGACTTTACTATTACAAAAACACACAATGAGCTAGCCCTGAATGACCATAACCGGTCTGTAACTCTGAGATTGTACAAATGGAACCAAATGGACCCATACACTCAAGCCGGCATCATAGTCGCCTGGGCGGTCGAAGGCTTTACACCGCGGTGTAGTCTTTTCAAGTCTTTTTGAGTCATGAAACTACAACGTTACATCATTCCTCGCGGTGGAGAGCTTTACACCGCAATTCCCAACACATCTCTCTGTTTTTACTATCAGACAGACAGGCTCTACACCCCGTTCACTGATTGGTCGATCTAGACCAGTCAGTCACGGTGTACAGGACTCCACCGTGAGTGACTATGATGTCCTGCACTTATTTTCTGACTTGAGGTGGAAAGCTTTCCACCTCAAATTTGCGGTGGATAGCTCTCCACCGTACACTCTGATACGGGCTTCAGAGTTAAGCAAATAAAACATTTGAGAACCACTAGTACTCGTGGACTCATAATACGCCATAATGTCGTGTCATACATATTCTGAAGAAAACCTGGAGACTTGGGTCTTAATGATCAAAATAAGAACATTATAATGGTGTTTAAAAGAGAAAATCTAAAACCTTCCACAGACAACGCCAAGTCTTGCCACGGACACAGTTGTCCGTGTACGGACATATTGATGACCCCTGCTCTGTCCAAGTGCAGGAAAGGTCTTATGATGCATTTGACTGCTTATATTTTACAGGAGAATTATGTCTTTTCAACTGAAATGAAAAAGAAAAAGAATCTACTGAAAATCCGTAATTTGTCTGAATAGACTCTATGCATATACGCCATTTTGTTCTACTTCCGGGTGTCTTTCGACTTCATTCACAGGTGTTACTGATGATACTAATTAAGGCTCTGTTTGATTTATTGTATAGTGGTTCTTTAATTTCAAGAACCAAATGTCCATTTGCTTCTATTTGTATTCTGAGTTACACACCTGTATGGGAACATTTGGAACCCACTCAAGGACAGTTTGAGACCCACTGGTGTAGCAGAGTGTTGCAGTGAGCCAACATGCACAATATCAGCAGCCTGACTCTGTTTGAGCAGAATGGAACAGACCCTTCATTAGTATCATCGGTAACACCTGTGAAGGAAGTCGAAAAGACACCCGGAAGTAGAACAAAATGGCGTATATGCATATACCCCATTGTTCTTGAGACGGAACGATTCCAGGGTTTGGGTGTTTTAAACCCGCTGAACACATTTCCCTCTGAACTCCCTGTAACAGAAGGAGGAGGACAACAAAGACAACCAGTTGTCTGAAGAGGCGGAACGATACTTCAACAACCAACTGCAATCTCTGGAAGATCAGGACGAACCAATCACCTTGCAACTGCAAGACCTGTCTGATGTCCCCGCCCCCCACACCGACGTGACCTATCAGATCGAGAATGAAAATCACCTTCCACCCGCCACCTTTAGGGTCCCTGCCATCATCACGGCCACCTAACTGAGAAACAAAACAAAATGAACGCTTTCAGGTTTGTTTTTGTTATGGTTGTCATTTACTTGTCGAAGGTGGAACAGTATTATAGTTTCTAGTTTCCAAGCACTATTGTTTTGTTTTGTGTGTGTCACACAACATTAGAATGGCAGGTCTGCTGTATTTTGGCTGCACAGCAAGTGTGAGCATGGCCAATCTGCTTTTTGTCAACCAAGTGTCCCACTGCAGCGGGCCTTTTAGAGTCAAATCCTATTACGGAGTTTAATGTCCTTCTCCTGTGCCTCGGATGGACCGGACACTGTGCCTAAATCACCAACACAGCTAACTCATTGCCAGACCTTAGGAAAATAGATTATATCTTTGAACATGGTTTCAAATGGCTTCTCTCCTGATACACTGAAAACAGCAAGAGCCTAATAGTGAAGCTCTTGAAATATTTGAACCATATTCAGTTACTGTTTTGCCCTTATCTGGTCAATATGGTGCACTCTGGATACAAAAACAGCTTACGGCAGCTGTACCAAAGAGCTGACCAGTTGAACGCTAGTCTGTCTCTCTCACCCGGTGTGTGTGTGTTTTTCTCTTTGTACTCATCTAAAGCTCGTAACGCACTAAATGTCTTTGTGGAAGCACTAATAAGATGACACCGTTCAGCCTTATGGACTAGATTCAGATCACTGCGGCGTGGGGTCTCTAAACACAGAGTCTTACCATTTTGAGTGATAGGAGTTCCGTTGAGAAAGGTGTTCTATCTATTGTACTGTATGGTGTTGTATTCACCCGCGTTTATGTTGACGTTTAGAGGACATGGCTTGTAAGCCTTTGACCGGGTGCAGTCTAAGTCCTCTTTACGGTGACATAGTGAACCTTTTTGTATTATTTAATTTTGAATGCAAATGTACCTTTCTGTGCAGTTCCTGTACAGTTTTTGTTTCATGTTTATGTATTTATTTCACTGAACTGACAGCACTTTTTGAAAATAGTTTTTCTATTGTTATTTGTAACACCCTAATGAACTGTCAATAAAATCATAGTTAACGCTTTAACTTCTTAAAATTGCTCTTGTTATTCATCCACCAAAAATTAGGTAATTTGAATTTAAATTACGTAACATTTTTTCATTACATTTTTGATAGACCCTCACCCAGCATGGGCTTTGTCCAACATGTCCTTGTTTACATTGGATTTCAAATTAACCAATTAAGATTTTGATCTATTAACATTCAATTATCATGAAGTTAATTTCACCATTCAGTGTTGTCTTGGCTGTTAGCTGAAAGACTCCAATAGTGGTGGAACAGTTTGACTTACTGTATGTGAGGGTTTGCTTTGTCCCTGCAAACAATGAACCCTGTGACCAGACCAGACTGATCTGAGGTCAGCAACCTTGTCTGCTTGTTCCACAGTGGACCCGTGTCGAGGTCAGAGTTGGTTTTGACCTAACGTGCATTCACAGCCTTGACTGCACTACTAGTTTGACGTGTGTGTTGTTTTGGATGTTGGATAATGGATACTAAATAGCAAAAATGCCAATGTACAATTTCACAGCGCTTGTAGATAATATATATATATTTTTTTAAAGGGAAGCATTTTTAAAATGTAGCTAAAGTAGGGACACTAGGGTTAATGTGATTAAACCTAAACGCTTATTTAGAGGATTATTTAATTGATGCTTAATCACAGTGCCATGACGAGACAGCTCATTTCTATGAGTCAGCTCTTTGTGTGTGTGTGTGTGTGTGTGTGTGTGTGTGTGTGTGTGTGTGTGTGTGTGTGTGTGTGTGTGTGTGTGTGTGTGTGTGTGTGTGTGTGTGTGTGTGTGTGTGTGTGTGTGTGTGTGTGTGTGTGTGTGTGTGTGTGTGTGAGCGCGCGTGCATGCATGCATGTGTGTGTTGGTGTCCATCTGTTCTGCTGACAAGTCACACAAGGACAGCCTTATACAGCATCCAGACAATACCTCCCACTGCCACCAGCACAGTCATCTACACAGAATACTATTCTGAGAATAGTGAAACAATGTCTGTAATTCACCACACCAGCGGTGGAACTATGAGGGGGAAAAAGGAGCAGACCTAGGGATCCCGATCAACTAAATATATAGGCTTTGAGAGGTACATTTTTATATACACAGATTACACACTAATGCATGTCTTTTATAGTCCTGGTCATATTTTGGATTAATAGACACGTTTATTGAAGAACATTCTTATAGCGCATCACTCTTTCTGTTAGATTTTATAAGCAAATAACTATTCCTTCTGCCAATTGGGTTCAAGGGATAGTGGAATAAATTGTACCAATAAGGGCTGTCATTTGACCATGTGTTTTTCCAAGGGGTTTCCCATGGTAGCAAATACTGATGTACATTTTCCAAGGGTTTTCCCATGGTATCATGTCATCAGTATTTAACCCCCCTGGGATGTCATCACAAGTGTTTTTCCATTGTATCATGTCATACCCCCCTCTGACAACCCCCCAGTGTCTATCATCAGCAGCAGCAGCAGCACCTCTCACTTTACACAGGTTTTTAGGTATCATCTGGGTGTGTAATTTAGGCTATAGAAAGGTCCCATATTGAGCTATGACGTTAAACAGAGGGTGCTCCGTAACATCATGGAGAAATGGATTTGGTTGCTCTTAAATCCTGGTATATGTATTTTCTCTTTTCTGTTCTTAAACTTAAATCAGGACATAACAATAAACTACAGAAATTAGTGTGGAAAATCAGCCTGGCAGGACCAACACTTCAAGACTACCTATGATGAATGTGCATTTTCTTCAGATACAAAAATCACACTTGTGTGAACTGAGCGGTGGTGTGTGTGTGTGTGTGTGTGTGTGTGTGTGTGTGTGTGTGTGTGTGTGTGTGTGTGTGTGTGTGTGTGTGTGTGTGTGTGTGTGTGTGTGTGTGTGTGTGTGTGTGTGTGTGTGTGTGTGTGTGTGTGTGTGTGTGTGTGTGCGCAACAGCGCCCCTCCCTTAACATGTGTGGTCAGAAAAGGTTACTGCAGGCTACAGACCCGGAGACAGACAGACAGACAGACATACAGACAGACAGACAGACAGACAGACAGACCCACACACACGGCCACGTATAGGAGCGTTGTGACCACCGCTCAAAAATGTATTTTTGACAGACAACTGACAATCCACATCCACTAGGAGGCAGTATTGTACTTTTAACAACAGATCTGGTGCAGGCCATGATGCTGTCCCCTATGAGTCCACCAGAGGGTAGCATTGTATTAAACTCTAGGGTTATTTAGAGACAGTCAAGGGTTATTGAAGGCAATATTAAATATAAAAAGAAAGAAAAGAATGCAGTTGTGATTTTCTTTATTGAATTTTTGTTGTCCTGTTAATACAACTAATTAATTATTTCTTATGAAAGAATTAATTATACAGAATGGTCCATTTCACAATCATATTATTGGATTGTAATTAGTAATGCATTGATTTGTATATTCATCACTAACATTGCAGTAGGAAAGATGGGTCTGATTTTAATTACTTTATGTAGATTAACCTATATGATAATATATCATAATTTATGTTTTGAATTGTATTAGTCCTATATATATAAATTGGCTTATGGACCATGACCATGACCCCGACATAACCATAAACAAACCAGATATGCTCATATATAGGCCTAGGCATGTCACTATAACTCTGCATATCGGTCGGATCGGCAGTGCAACGTAGGTGTGAGGGCCGCAAAGTGGCCTGAACCTCTAGTAATCTAAATCTGCAAAGAAACGTGTAATTAAAGCTGTCAAATAAATAACATGTAGTGTAGTAGAAGCATAAAGTGCTTACTCAAGTAAAGTACAAGATATTTCAAAAGTGTGCATTTGCACAATGCTTCAGAAAATGTACTTACTTTCCACCACCAGAATTCTATATGAAGTTTCCCCAGCAAAGTGGTAAAATGTTTCTTTGTGGAGACCATCAGTATTGATAGCATAATAGTAGACAAACGTAAAGAGTTTGTTTTTGGGGGGCACACGGCGCAGTCAGTAGTGCTGTCACCTCACAGCTAGAAGGTCATGGGTTCGATTCCCGCCGGGGACGATGCGGGTGCTAGGGACGTGTTCTCTCCTCCGCGTCATCAGAGCCCACACCCTAGCTGGGGTTGGTAAAAGGGCCTTTCTGTGTGGTGTTTGCATGTTCTCCCCGTGTCTCCTGGTGTAGGTAGTACCCTCACAAAACACATTCAGTAATCCTAGTCTCTATACTGCCTCCCCCTGGCCAGCTGGGACACCTGATGGGGGCAAAAGGAACTGGTTGGAATAACGTGTTCCTTCCACACGATACGTCCAACCGGGGAAACTCCCCACTGACAGGTGAAAAGAAGCAACTTGGACTCCTCAAGGAAGCATGAGGTCAAACCTTTGTCTCCCCAGGTTGGCAGAGGGAATGTAGTGCCCAGGATTACATTAGATAATTGACACTGGGTGAAAAATGGGTTACAAAATCGTGGGATAAAGAAAAGTAAAAGAAAAAAAAAAGTTTTTGCTTTTGATATATTTCTCTAGTACTATTGAGTGACTGGTCCCTGACTTCTGAACAAGTACATACAAGTACATATATGAATGCAAGTACATATATGAATGCATTCATATGAAACTATTCATATACAGTATACAGTAGGTTCACACATGACCCTGTGGAGATCATGATTCACATCCAGTGGCCAGAGAGGGTTCATCTGCCAGTCTAAACAACTTCTATCGGCCAAGACCGCACTATGACACTCACAGTAGTCATCGGGCAATCGGTGATTAAGAAGGGAAAAGCCAGAGTTAAGAATTCACAATGCCAATCCTTGTGACTTTTTTAGTGCAGTGTGTATGTACGCACACGTGATGTGGTGTGTGTGTGTGTGTGTGTGTGTGTGTGTGTGTGTGTGTGTGTGTGTGTGTGTGCGCATGCGTGCGTGCGTGTGCGTGTCTGTGTGTGCATGCATCAATGAGTGTGTCTAATATGTGGATGTCTTTCTGCGTTGCCCACACACAGACAGAGACAGACACATGTGAGCACGCGTGCATCTGTGCATGCATCTTTGTGTGTGTGCGCATGCTTGCACCAACATAATTATATTTGCTTCGCGCTTTGCCACGGGTGCGTCTTCATGTGTAAATCCCCATGCATGCGTGTTCACATGCCAGACTGGCTGCCACTTAAAGCATACCTAACATGGTTTGGGACACACATGGTCAAGAGGAGACCAGGGGCGCCGTCAATTGGGTATGGCAGTGGTATGCTGCCAAACCCTGGGTTCAGGGGGGAAAATAAAAGTTACTTTTAAATATAAATCCGTGAATGTCTCTGTATATCTGCGCTGGTTATTATGTTGTTAAATTACAGCAAAATTGTACATAATAGTCACTTTAACAACGTATTATAATTATATTCTCCACACTTGTATTCTCCCCATCTTGAAAAAATGGTATATTCCCAGGTTCCGCAGGTCAGCTGCACAGGTGCAATGCATTATTGTTAATTGTGGCACGTTTACTAACATGCCAAGTTTAGCTGCACTTGAACAACCGTTCCAGGCTGCCATATCCAGCCCAAGAAACCGTAGAAACAGGGGGGAAAATAAAATGCAATTCTTAAAATAAATGTATCATGCCTGTTGCTAAGGTATGGCAACATGACTGGTGTCGCGCGCGTGCAAGACACCAGTCATGTTGCCAGTCATGACACCAGTCATGTTGCCACATGTTGCTTTTTCTGAACTGACGCCACTGGAGGAGACCAGTTCAGCGAGCTTGTTCACTTCTGATTCACTGGTAGAGTAGATAGCACATGGCTGCTGAACCCTTCACCACTATACAATCCAAGAAGATGCGTCAACCATTTATTTAAAAAGATTAAAAGTAAAATTAACCCAGTATTTTGCAATAATGTAATTTGATGATCACTCATTCACACTCCCCCCGCACACAGACCACAGATGACACACGCGTACTTGTAGTTCTGTCGCCATGCATGTGTTTGCAGCATTGCAACATTTTGCCACACTGTAGTGCACGATGAATGCTCAGTGTTAATTCATCCATTTGTCCATTACGGGTCCATTTGGTTAACATTTTGAACACTGGGTTTTTACTGTGTACTTGATATCCTATCAGGTTAACCACTTCAACACCAGCGTCCATATTCTGGAGGGAATATTAGATAACAAATAGCTGATCTACTTCCGGATCGCACAGCTGGCAAAGAGATTTGCCAGTGTTGACGCCGGAAAAAGTGGTCAAAGTCCATTTCTCTTAAGACTACAGGGGTTCAAGTGGTTAAGATTTGTTGTTACGTAAGCCTCATCATCACAGACAGCATCTGTTGCATCTGTACAATGTTCTCGTAGCTGCAGCGACCAAAGGATCAGAGCTGGCTTTCTGCTGTGCCTCCTTCTCTGTGGTGAAAGAGAGGGAGACCGACAGAAAAACAGAGAGAGAGAGAGAGAGATGAAGGAGAGCAGAGTGAAAGAAGGGCACATAAACAGATGAAGAATGAGACTTAACAAGAAAGACACAGCAGCATGATGAGAATAGCAGCAACCCCTGTGCTCTGTGGGCCTCAGCAGGGGCCCCGTGTGTGTGTGTGTGTGTGTGTGTGTGTGTGTGTGTGTGTGTGTGCGTGTGTGCGTGTGCGTGTGTGTGTGTGTGTGTGCGTGTGCGTGTGCGTGTGCGTGTGTGTGTGTGTGCGTGTGCGTGTCTAAGGCAGGCCCGCAGAGGGAAGGGGATTTCCAACACCGCTTGTATTGGTCTCCTGTCTCACCCCCTGGCCCTGCTTCCTCTTAGGGCTACAGCTTAAAAAAAAAAAAAAAAAAACACTGAGAGCTTGTCTTCTTTGGGACAAATCCCCCCATGGCCAACACTCAGTGAGTCAGTGAGGAACGCCAGGGCATTATCATTTTCTGAAGATGATGGAGACTGCTTAACCATGTTCTCCTCTTGGCGGTAAACAGAGTAGGATATCTTTGGGGGACCACCGAGTTTGGGTTTCTGCGCCGCAGAGCATGATGTTACTGTTTTTCTTTTGCCTTTGCATGCTATGCTGTGGTCTTCTGCACTGAATGGCTTCAGAACACATTACATACCTCCTCTCTGAAACGTTGACATCATTCATTGCCTAAGACTAAACCGCCACTTTCGGCCTGGCATGCCTATTTTGGCCATGACATTATATGCGAATAAATAACCCCCGCCCCACAATACAAAACATGATGGATACAGGCCTTTGGGTAGATATTCATCTATCTCTCTTTCTCTCTGACTCTCTGTGTCACACACACTCACATGTGTATATATGTACATTCTACAATTCTATAAATTCTATAAATATATTGCATACGGTGATGTAGGCCTATGTGCATGCACAAAACACCCCTTCACCTTCCAGCACCATTGAGACCTCGAGTCTCACCTCATCTTTTGATTTGTATTGGGTTGTGCCTCGCTATGCATTTGGCATTCTGCACCCATGCTTTGCTATTTGTGCTCGCGTGACAGCTGTGTGTAGGACAAGGTACAGAATCTTCATTCAAACCAAGAGGCTATTTTCTGGTGTTGAGCTAATTAGCCTGTTTTGCAACAAGTCCATTGCATGTCTGGTGTTAGGGTTGCTGCAGTGTACTGTACCACCGCAGTCACACACACTAACTGTCTGTCTGCACACACAGTGCACTTTATACCAACACGCAAGCACACCATACACGCAAACGTGTACCCGCACATGCACGCACGCACACACACACGCAAGCAAGCAAACCTACGCATGCAGACACATACAGTACACACATGCTGGGGCCTGGAAAGTCCCTGGCACCATACTGGCTTCTATCTGCATACTCAGCTGCGAGGCTGATGGTACAGGTGGCTAACAGAATGACAGTAATGCTAACACAACGTGACCCGTGTACCTATAATCGCTGCTCACAGCTGGACTGACCAGTTCCCGGTTTGAATAAAGGTTTGGGGACAAACTATAGGCAATACAGCACAAGATTAGAATGGATTAGATTAGTATTCTACTATTCTTCTGGCCTTTTAACGTGAACTTCAAATCAGTGCAAGGCTTAAAATAGTAAGATAGTTAATTTCCCAGCAGGTTGGCCCAGTAAAAGGCTGTCACTTCAATTGGAAACATTGGCAGCTACCAAGCCTGTTTAGTCTGTTCTCTCATCTGCTCTGGAAATTACTCTGCAAGATGAGAAATTGTCTGGTTAAATACTGAATGCATGGATAAACCATTCAGGCTAGAGAGTCAAAAACGGTTTGTTTCAGGTTTGGATAATAAATCATTGGTGTCACACAAGCGTTCAAAAACGGCTGCACTGGGAAACAAGCTGTGACGTTGGTTAATGAACAACACAAAAAACGAATTGTTCTTGTGAATTCGCATTTGTACGTAGAACAAGCACGGCATTCAGTGTTTAGTGTAGCTAGTGTTAGCACGTGAAGTCAGGTCAGTTTGATTTGTATAGCACATTTCATACCAGGTAAACTCAATGTGCTTCACATTATGCATTTTAGCCCCTCGGGCCTCGTACCTGGGAGAGCGGAGAGAAATCACCTAACCCATACATGGGCAACTGGCATTAACCGCAGGTTAATATCTGAATACTGAGATATTATTGATTTCAGCTGTTACAATTCCAAACATGCAAACATGACCCGCTTTAATTACTTAGGGTTAGACCCGCTTTAATAGCTTAATGACTAGTACTAGTCTTTGTTTTATTCACAATGTATTTGTATTTAAGTTCCATAAAGTTAACATAAGAACATATAAATGCATTGGAAATTAAATAAAAAATTAAAAAATACTTTTCAGGATTCCAATTCAAAAATAGCAGATATACAAGCTCTAAAACGCGTCGCACTGCAACACGTTTTGAGCTTGTAGATCGGCTATTTTTGCTATTTTTGACTCTTTATTCATTTTGGCCTTCTGGAGTGAGTGTGAAAATATAGTGGCCCTCTCCATCATCAAAGTTGCCCACCCCTGACCTAACCCAAATGACAGAGAGAGATTATGCAATTATGCAAACATCATACAAACAGATAAACAAAAGTGCAGCCACCAACCCATACACCCACACACAAAAGCATCTATAAACCCCACCCATCCACACCCATCCCACCCCCACAATAAGTGGCATGCACACAACTTGGGCATGAGCAAATAAGAAGGCCTTAAATCAGCTTTTAAATGGTTATCAGGAAGGGCAGGACCATTGCAATTAAATGCACCCTTCACCAGATTTCGATATTAGGTGCAGTTAGGAGACCTGCGGCGCCTGATAATTTGAGAGTTCTGTTTGATTTATAGTGAGCAGGTCAGACAGAGGTGTATTTAGGAGCTAGACCATCTAAAGCCTTGTTTTAAATAGTAAGTAGGCCTATAGCACTTTGAAATCAATTCAGTATTAGGGAGCCAATGAAGTGATCGGTGACGGTAAGTATAGGAGTAATATGTTGAGCTTTTCTTTTATTCCCACTGAGAACTTTACTGATGTCTTGAGTGCAATATGATTTTTTTGACTGAGGTTATCTGGTGAAAGAGAAATGTCAGCACACAAGAAATGTAGGGCTCTCATGGCCAGTGTGCCGGAAGTCCAGCCGCCTCGACATTATCAAGCGCAGCTTCTAACATCATCAATCTAGAACAGGGGTGGGCAACTTTGATGATGGAGAGGGCCACTATATTTCCACACTCACTCCAGAGGGCCACTATGCATATTGCTATGTTGTACTTTGTCATTCTATTATATTTCATACAAAAGAAGCAAAAATAGCAGATCTACAAGCTCAAAACGCATCGCGTCGCAGTGCGACGCGTTTTGAGCTTGTAGATTGGCTATTATTGCTTCTTTTGAATTGGAATCCTGAATTATTTTTTGTTCTTTTCTAATTGGAATCCTGAAATGTAACATTTTGATTTAATGTCAAATGAATTTAGTTATAGGCCCTACTCATATTAACTTTATGAACTTAAAAGAATACATTTTAATACTACTATACCAGGCTACTAATATAGACTGAAGTAATTAAAGCGGGTCATGTTTGCACGTTTGGAATTGTAACAGCTGAAAGCAATAATATATCAGTATTCTGATATTAACCCGAGGGCCGCATTAAGTGAAGGTGGGGGCCGCATGTGGCCCCAGGCCGCCAGTTGCCCATGTATGATCTTGAACAAGCACGGTACAAAGAAGAGCGGGCGGGGCCCGCGGGGTTACTGAGGGTGAGCGAGAAGATAGCATCCAGAAGAATGAGGCCAAACCAATCACTATCACACAGGCACTGGGAGTTCCGGGAGTTCCCAGTCAACTCACGAGGGCAGGCCACCATAGCAATATATGTGAACATTCAGTACTAAAGAATGATGCAGGACAGGAAAGTACAGGCGAACCACCCAGACAGCAAGGACACGTCTTCAAGGGAGGACGCAGGTTAGCATGTCATCATGTCATCAGCGTCCTCGAGAGGACGCAACACATACTGTACATGTGTTGTTGGTTCCCGAAACCTAATCTAATCTCACCGTGTTATTGAGACATATGAGACATAAAGACATAGGTTGCGTCCTCACGGGAGGACGGAGCTTCGGCAGGTTCGCATTTCACCAGCGTTAGTTTTACTCAGGTTAGGCTGTCAATGCTCCTGGATTTCCCAGGAGTCTCCTGGATTTTGACCCCATCTCCTGGGAATCTCCTGGATTGGCAAATCTCCTGGATTTTGGATCAAACTCCCAAAATTCACCAGAACACAGGAAATTACATCTACTATTTTAATTTTTTTTCTGGGGGAGGACCCCCAGACCCCCCGCTTTAGGGGTTGGGGCAATGCATGCAACGCATGCAACAGATATTGACTTAAGTAATGACTTAAAGATGAGAAGTCATTATTAAAGATGTCTTACTTTGCTTCAGTCATCACATCTGTACACCTATATTTGGCATTTTAAGGCTGAAATTGTACCCATGCTATAAAGCAAGCCTGATAAATGTATCAAACATGCACAAAATTCAACAGAACACAGGAAAATATATATCTGTTAAGAAGTTTTGGGGGGAGGACCCCCAGACCCCGGTTGGGGAGTTAGGGTTCCGCGCACCACCCAAAAAATAAATCTCCTGGATTCTGACAGTCCAATGTTGACAGGCCTAACATACGGTAGGTCGCGTCCTCACGAGAGGACGGAGCTTCGGCAGTTTCGCATTTCACCAGCGTTAGTTTTACCCAGGTTAGGGTTAGGGTTAAGGTTAGGTTTAGGTGGTACCTGTGTCCTCCCGCGAGGACGCGTCCTCACCGTGAGGACGCGTCTTCAAGACGAGGACGCTCGGGGAGATCGCTCTCCCTCTACCCAGATAGGACTAAGGAAGGTGACTGTAAGCTGGAGGGCTGACCTCTGTATGAGGGTAACACATGGGAGCATATACCGTATAGATCAACAAGCAACGGACCATGATCTGACACTTGTGGGACGCCACAGTAAACGTGAACGTTGAGAGATTACAAAACCAAAGAATGTCCTGGAGTTTCAATGATGGAAATAGATGGAAGAGGGTTTGCTGTGTTGAAATGATGAATCTGTATGTAGATGGGAGTGAAACCCTGGCAACAGGGGAAATCGATGAATTCCCTTGCCTTGAAAAGGTTTATGCTTTCATGATGTTTCAACTGTTGTAAATCACTATACCCTGGCCTAAGAATAAAATAAACAATATGCCATCTCCATTTGGTACAGAATTCAGCCGCTACTAAACACGACCACACCCACATAGATACCTGTTAGCTTCAGAATTTATTTTAATATTTTACTTATGACTACAGTAAGCCCTAAGCTTAGGAGTGAGTTACTGTTTAGATATGCTGGTCCCCATGAGCCTGTGCCCTGTGCACAGCCATAGACATCATGACATCGATCGGAATGTGACTCAGATCCTGATATGCATACTGTACATGCAGGGGCGTCACAAAGGGGGGGGGGGAGTGGGACTGAGTTACTAGTGCCCAAGGTGGAGGGGCCTTAATTATTTTATACTTTAGCAATTGAAAAATTTGCAGATATACAAGCTCACAGCACGGCACAGAGTGCCGCACTGCGAGCTTGTATATCTGCCATTTTTGAAAAGTCATGAAAATGTGTGCAAATCTTTGAATATATGTATTTTTTAAGCGAACATTTGTAACTCAAATTTTGCTTCTGGGGGGTCCCTGGAACTAATTATTTTGAGATGGGGGTCCGTGGCCAAATACATATTATTTTGGGGGTCCTTCACATGAAAAGGTTTGAGCACCACTGACATAGAAACATAGTTTTTTTCCAAAAACCTTAGAAGGATTTGAAATATTCACAATATGCAAAAATGTTCATGATTTTTCAAAAATAGCAGATATACAAGCTTGCAGCGCGGCATTCAGTGCCACACTGTGAGCTTGTATATCTGCTATTTTTCAATAGTTTAACCAACCCAGGCCCAGAATTTGGTGCGACACCCCTGTGTACATGTGTTGGTTCCTGAAACTCAATCTAATCTCACCGTGTCATGGAGACATATAGAGACATAAAGACATAGGTTAGCAGTTTGAGGAACTGAAAGAATATATCAGTGAATGCAATCACAGACTATCCTCAACTCAACATCAGGTTTACAGGCGTAAAAAAAAGTGGGTGAAGTTTGTCATACAGGCTCCCTTTTTGCAGTTCCAATAAAAATGGGAAAAGGTAGAGAACGAAGGTAACAGAATGAAGAAAAACATACCCGTATCTGCAGTATATTGTGAAGTATGTTCACAATACATACTTTACAAAAACATTTCCACAATTGCATAATAGTATTTCCTCCTAATGCTGGGCTGATTACTTTAGCCTTTGACTTTGTTTGCAAAAAAACTTTGTTGTTGTGTGCAGGGTGGAGGCCAATCTCCCTTTTAGGGAACGGTTTATGTAATTGCAGGTCAGAGTGAAACGGTAGTGAAACATCCTCTTTACTGTTCATGGGCGAAGCCGT
This sequence comes from Nannobrachium achirus, assembly GCF_963921795.1. Taxonomy (NCBI): domain Eukaryota; kingdom Metazoa; phylum Chordata; class Actinopteri; order Myctophiformes; family Myctophidae; genus Nannobrachium; species Nannobrachium achirus. The sequence goes on from NC_137823.1 coordinate 31,983,687, forward strand.
GTGATTGTAAAGGGAACACAAGCCCAGACGTGGGCCTCCTCGGGTACTTTCCTGTCCAACAAGTAGCCCCCACCCCATGACAGGCAATTTGCAGGGAGGGGTGCGAAGACTGCAAACAGCCAAGTTTGGAACGTTTCCTCGAGTTTGGTCAGTGATTCATGAAAACTGCTGTCACCTTGTTACTACTAAAAAAGCATAAAGCATAGTGGTCCAATAGCACAGTATGTGGATTGTAGCACGGAAGTTGCATGCAGTTTGTTGCATACTTGTATTTTTCCTCTCGAACTGATCAAAATAAGAAAAATCACACCCGTGTGAAGTGGAGCTGTGTGTGTGTGTGTGTGTGTGTGTGTGTGTGTGTGTGTGTGTGTGTGTGTGTGTGTGGATCATGTGTACCGATTTTTGTGACATTTGAAGAAAATATGTAGGAAAAGGAGCAAAAAGTGTGTTTTGGAGAAAATTCAAGATGGCGGAAAATCTATCATGGCGCAAATGGGCGTGGCCTATATGGGGAGATGCCTCATGACCCAAGGAATAAAAAATAAAAAATAAAAAAAAGGAAGAAAATATTTTTAATTTTCCGACCTACGGTTCAAGAGTTACAGGCCAAAACGTAAAGTGGGGTGTTATAGCGCCACCATGAGGCCAAATGACACAATTATTTTTTATTTAATCCTTGAAATCATTATGAACCTCCTCTCCAAGTCTTGAAACTGTAGCCCCTGTGGTTTGCGAGAGACAAATAATTGAATGTGAGTTTTTGCGATTCCCATTCTAAGTCAATGGGGAAAATTAATTCACTAATAAATTAATATCAATTAAACTATAGAACCTTTCTCTTAGAAAAGTAATAGCCCACGATTCCCGAGTAAGCCGGTCGATTTGACATATGGCGCGAGTGTTTGGTGGCAAAACTGTGGGACTAGTGGCGTGCCGAAGTTTAGGAAGTTCAGGCTACATACACACAGACACACACACAGACAGACACACACACACACACACACACACACACAGACCCACACAGCCACGTATAGGGAGCCTGTGTTTCACACAGCTCCAAAAAGTGGACACTGAGAAACTTTGTAAAAGTTCATTGAAATAATAATGAATGGAATGGATGCATGTGGGAATCAAAATAGGTGGAGTATTGTTCCCTATTCTGTGGCAAATATTCAGCAAAAACAGCCAATGTACTTAAGCTCTTCACAATGCCTCGGTCGCTATTCAGCAAAGACATTTGGTATAGACTATAGAGGAAAGAAAGTAACAGTCAAGTTGTTAAAGAGGACCATATTCTCCTTTGATTCTCCTCTCATTTTCACATCAAACTATACGACTCACATAGTTTGGTCAGTAGAAATGGGTTAGAGCTGCTGTTATTCCCATTAGAGACATCCATGATGAAAAATTATAAAAACAGAAGTCCTCAGTAGCCTGCACTTTGAGTAACACTATCCATCCAGCAGCATATTATGTTGCATCCCACAAGTGAAATATGCATCCCTGTCCCCAGCGCCCTTCTCACGTCTAGTCTACGCTTGAGTCTGAGTCCGGATTAACCACTTAAACCCTCTTAAATCTTACTCTATACTTTAGTAAACTAATACTTAGTTGAATAGGCTCTGCTCCAATCTACACCAAATCTCTAAACTGAAAAAAGAAACGAAAAAATGTGCTGACATCTATAAGCTTGCGTTGCATTGCTATATGTTGCAAGCTTGCAGATCAGCTATTTTTGTTCTATTCGTGCTATTTTTCATATGTGCTATTTCCGTTCCCACCAAAATAGGAATGCTAGACTTCAAGTTGAAAGAAAAAAAAAGGGGGGGGGGCCTCCAGTTATTTTACGTTATGGAATTTGAACAAATCGCCCACTGAAATGAGGAATGTGCTGCCATCTCAGACCTAAAAAGGAGCGTAAATAAAAAAGCACAGTTAACCACTTAAGCCCGGTATCCGTATTTTGGGGGATTTGCTTTTGCAGAAAATAGCAGATACAAAACCAATAATAATTTGATAACCGGAGGAGAATTGAATAATGCCCCCAGAGCGGATCCCCAAAGTGGCCCTCAGATGGACACCAGCCAGGAAAAGGAAACGAGGCCGACCTAAGATCACCTGGCGTAGAAATGTAGAACGCCCATATATGGAGAACGCGCGTGCCCGTGGGACGAACGGTTCTCGAGATACGCGGATTACATACATACATACACACTCACAGAGATTTTTTGTTGACTCATGTGGCGTACGTGATGTCAGAGCCTTTTATGAAGTGATGTCACAATGAGTCAGAGCTTTCGCCGATTTCCTCCGGAACAGCCTGATGTCAACAATCAACCCCGCATAAGGAGATTCCGAACGTTTCGCGCCGGTTCGGGAAAACCGCGCGTCGGGTCGGGTCGAGACCCGGCACTGCACTCCGTGCCGCGGCGGGGAACGCGCGTGCCGAATCTGAAGCCGGTGGGACGAACGGTTCTCGAGATACGCGGATTACAGACAGACACACAGACAGACAGACAGACACGCAGAGACTTCTCGCATTTATTGCGATCGTCAGGGAGCAGTTTACTATGAAAACCTCCACCGGCCGTCCGTCGGTCGGTCGGTCGGTCGGTCGGTCGGTCGGTCGGTCGGTCACACGTCAAACGTCACACCTTTGTTGACGTTTAAATCGAAGAGTCTTGGTCAAATACTTCTGTTGGTTTCTGCACTGATCATTTATACAATTCAGCTGTGTTTGCTCGTGTCATCATGATGAGGTCATAAATCAGCCATGCCCAAATATAGATTTTACGGGTTTACATGCTTACTCAGTTATTCGTTATGTGAAAGTCCTATGACGTCTATGATATCTGACATCATCATACATACATTCCCTTTTATGCCCATAAATGGAGATCCCCTTTGTAGAACCAGCCACTGACATCACTGTAATGTCAGGGAACCAAATCCCTTTTATGCCCATATATGGAGATCCCTGTGATGCCAGGGGAACCAAATCCCTTTTATGCCCATATATGGAGATATGGAGATCCCCGTGTTGCCAGGGTAACCAAATCCATTTTATGCCCATATATGGAGATCCCTGTGATGCCAGGGGAACCAAATCCCTTTTACGCCCATATATGGAGATCCCTTATGTCATCAATATTAAGCCCATATCTGTGAATATCTTTGGGTACCAGATGTCTCCATATATGGTTAAATGGTCAGATATACATCACTGGCCAGAAGACCAAGAAATGGTGCAACCTCGCCCTTTGCTTTTCTCCCTTAGGCATCTTACTGGTAGGTAGTTTAATGAGGAATGCAGTATGGTGGTAGGTAGGTAGTTATGGCCTTTGATGTAAGATTTTCACTTTCTAGGATAACTATATTTGCTATTCCCAGATGATGCCCTTTTAGGGTACCCCTCATGCCCATATATGGAGATCCCCAGGCTTTACTAATTAACATAAGTTGTATGCCCATATATGGAGATCATTGTCCCAATGTCATCAGATATATGGGCATAAATGGACACAGGCAAACTAGATGGGCTGTATGGATATCCAGATGTGTGATGTAAGTGTTTTATTCCAAATGTGGCACCCCACAGACATATTTCCAGAAACAAAATCCCTTTCATGCCCATATATGGAGATTTCTGATGTCATCAATCCCAGGCCCTGTAAAAAACATGGTTGCTATGGTAAACAGTTGGTTGCTAGGGTAAACAGTTGGTTGCTAGGGTAAGAAAACATGGTTGCTATGGTAAACAATTGGTTGCTAGGGTAAACAGTTGGTTGCTAGGGTAAAAAAAACATGGTTGCTGTGGTAAAAAGTTGGTTGCTAGGGTAAACAGTTGGTTGCTAAGGTAAAAAACATGGTTGCTATGGTAAACAGTTGGTTAGTAGGGTAAACCCTCAATGATTTTGACATCTTGTTACTAATCTGTCGTTACTGCGACCAACGGTCGCTTATCTCCCGATTAGGGAGTCTTACTGGTAGATAGATTATGGGTCTCCAGAAAGAATAGTGGGTGTTTTTGATGAATCTATCATGGTTAAAATGGAGTTTGAAGTTACAATAGGTGTGTACGGGGAGGCGTCCTGCAGGAGAAAGGCCTGATAACATTTACATAAAATATCGAAATACTGAATCAGTCCAATTAACTTCTGTTCAGGGTGTTCATAAAAGCCTGATTAGATGATAAAATGACCAAAAGTTTTTTTTCTGAAAGTGAAATATCCCTTTAATAAAGCAACAAAAACAAACAAAACAAAATCTCAATGAATTCAAGGCTTCGGTGGGGTGTGTGCTTGGTAGAAAATAAGTCATGTTTTGGGTGAACTACTCCTTTAAGTCAGACCGAAAGAGCTGCGTTCCAGCAGCTGACTGGATAGCGGGGGGGGGGGGGGTGGACCACATGATCTCCATGTCCCTGTGGTGGTTCAAGTCCGGCCACAGACCTGCGTTGCACGTCTCTGCCCGCACTCTGCCCTCAGCTTCCTGTCCCTCTGTACTGTGCTGTCCTGTCTAAATAAAGATAAATAAAAACCTAAAAGATCAGTGGAACGTTGAGGGTCTGTTCATCTCCCAGGAGTGGGCATGTTGCGGCGCAGACCATGACACGCTGCGTTATCTGGACACAATAGGAGGTCAGTGTCTTCCCCCACACCCTCTTTGACGTCAGCTGGCACACAAGCGTGTGTGTGCCACACACACACACACACACACACACACACACACACACACACACACACACACACACACACACACACAGAGAGAGAGACAAATACACAACACTACTGTATATATTTATGCATGCAAAAATAGAAAATGTAAGCATAAAGGCAATTGATATTTTAAAGCAGTATTTCTAAAGCATAGGGTTGTGTGACCCTTTTGGGGGTTTTATGGGAAAAGAGCAGACCTACAATTGATTGTTTGAATACTTTATTAGCAGTTCGCATAGGAACAGTACAGTTCAGTTACAAGGTCTACTAATAGGATTTAAGGGTCACTCACAAACATGTCACATCGTGACACGTTGTAAATAGGTATAATTAATTCATGATGTATTTCTGTAAGTTTGGGTCCCGGGATGACACCACATTTCTATTTTGGCTCTGGAGCTAAAATAAGTTTGGGAACTCTTGTAATTGCATCACAAAATGACAGCAGTGTGATTTCAACACCATCCTCACAGTACTGAGCCTCATAATCTTTGAATCCTTAAAGCTGTACTACTTTTTTGTGTGAATACAACATTATTTTGTATGGTAGAGCAGTGGTTCTCAAACTCATGTCAAGGACCCCCAAATTGACACTTATTTGCCCACGGACCCCCATTTGAAAAGATATAGACTACCAGGGTCCAGGGACCCTCATAAGAGAAGATTTTTACAGCTCTATAGCAGTGATTCCCAACCATTTTAATTTCAAGGACCCACAGTTTGACATTCATTGTGCTACAAACCCCGGGAGGCCATGGGGCTGGCTGTCGTCTTCTCCCCTTGCTAACGTCGGCTTAGGCAGGGTTTGAACCACTCGCCTTCTGCTTATATGCACTAACCACTACACCAACGTCGCGCCCCCACCAATGTGGTAGAGCATGTTAATAAAATATAATAACTTATATAATTGGGGTGGTTGCATTTGGTCGCCCCGCTCTTCCATTGAGACCTTTAGATCCTGTGTCTAGGTTGGACACAACCTTTGACACGATCCTCTGTCTGTTTTGAAACTGATTTTGAGCCGAAGGTCCAAATTCGAATGATCCCCAGAGCAAGCAGCCATGCAGGATCTATTTGCTCAGTGGTAAAAAAAAAAAAAAAGGTCAGCACTTGTCAGGAGACCTGAGTAGTAATCCGGGGTATACCGTGGAAAGTTACATAGTGCAGCTTTAATTACAGTGGATCACTCCCAAAATCTTGTATTTGTTTGCTCTCCCTGGAGATGGGAGATTAGAGACAGACAGAACAGAACATCCCCCCTCTGGGAAATGAGTGAATGTGAAGAACGTTCAGTTGGCGACGTAGATTTGCAACCAACCATGAAGACACAAACAGTAAAATCCCCAGTACTAATTTAACAAAAGAAAAAGTGTAAATGAACGCAGAGGATTCTACTGTGCAAACATACTGAAGTCATCTGCGTGTGTCTTGTTCTCGACCAGAACGTCTTGTCCGGAGTCTTGAGAAAGGGACTCCAAACATCCTGTTGGAGAGGAAACTCCCCGCTTCTGTTGTGCTCCGGGCAAACCCACGCAGCAAAACAAAACAATAGATATTTTTAGCCAAGGTGGCAAATTTGGTCCAGAACAATTGAAGTGTAATTGCTATTTACATTTCTGAGGGTCGTATCATCAGGTTTTCTGTTTTCCTCCTCTTCTTCTTTTCCTTCTTGATGGCCTGTTATATCATCTCTTCTAGCGAAGCACTTCGCATTTTCTCTTGCCATATATAGCAAGAATAGTGTGTGTGGTGAGGTGTATATTAAGCGCGCAGCTTCATAGGCTGCCAGTGAAGAGTCATCTTTTATGTCTTTCCTTTTAACTTCCCGGACCCCAGCCCAGATGGACTCCCCACCACATCACTTCGGCCTGTTCGTCTGTGCGGAAAAACGTGCGTGGTGACACATAAAGAGAAATATGGGAGCTTTGTGGGGGGGTGGGGGGTTGGTGGGGTCAGTCAAGCAAGTCATTGTCCTCACTTTGAGATTCAGCGGACGTAGTAGCGCACAGAGGCGCACTGCGCGCGAGGAATTCCTCAGGCCCTGTCCAGACGACAACGGATTTTTAATCCCCGGGGAGGTAAAGCCACGAACGCACATGGGTGTCCACATGCAAACGCATGCAAACGGAGGACTAGCCGAACAGTTTCCAAAACTCCGGCTGCAGTGCATTTTTGTTACCCGGGCGTATTTCTTTTGCCTTGTGGACACCATAAACGGAGAAGTTCTTTGCTTGCATGCTTACGTCACCTTGTGCTCCTCGCCTCCTCCTCCTTGCTATGAGAGAATCCTGTGGTGGTCTCCGTAGAATATCCATATTTATGAGCGCATTCACGGTTAACATTAGAGAGCTCAGCTGTCTTGTTTAGGGATGGAGCCCTAATGAATGATTGTTTTAATGATATTTGTTACTCTTGTCAAATGTCATCTTCATAGATGGTGGTCACTGGTCAGCCACTGGTCAGCCACGAACTCACAGTTGCAAAAGATACCAGTTATGTTCTGAATTTGTTGTGTCACATAGCCGGCTCAATAAGCCGGATCGATAAGGTGCTCATTATCAATAACGAGATGCAGCCCTCGTCTTGTTTAACGGAGCATATCTGACGCAACGCGCCTGCCTCTTCTCTTTGTCAAAGTTTGGATATCAAATGCCAATATCAAATGATTTCAAGCATAATGGAGACATACGCTCTCTCTCTCTCTCTCTCTCTCTCTCTCTCTCTCTATGCTCTCTCTCTCTCTCTCTCTCTCTCTCTCTCTCTCTCTCTCTCTCTCTCTCTCTCAGTCTCTCTCTCTCTCTGATTGATAGAGTTAGCGCACCACACTCTCTCTCTCTCAATACAAAGTGATGCTAGCTTGACCACGATGTTCTGATTGATAGAGTTACATTCGTTTAATGCTGAGAGAGAGAGAGCGCGCACCACACTCGACGATTCCTCTCCCCTTAATGTTTAAATAGCAATTGTGCATGTTAAAGTGTGAAGATTGTGAAACTTGGACGATGCATAGCCTATAGTGGGCTATAGATAGATAGCTGCTGCAATGATTGCATGAGAGCAGGGGGACGCGGCCACCCGCTTCGGTGACGCACAGACAGGGATTTATAGCGTTTTGATAATACCGTGTGGACACACATATTTTTTTACACGGGCCCGTGTGGAGGCGTAGAGGTTTCCCCGGGGATTAAAAATCCGTTGTCGTCTGGACAGGGCCTCAAACAATCGCAGATGTGCGTATTTGCCGACTACTACTACGCACAGCTGGGCCAGCAGAGCCCCCCCCCCCCCCCGGCCCACACACACACACCCACACACAACCCTGCCACTTGTACTCCCTCCCCCATGCTCTGCCATCCCAACCCCACCCCACCCGTCAGGGGCGTCACAAGGGGAGGAAAAGTGGGACTGACTAGGGCCCAAAGGTGCAGGGGCCTTAATTATTTTATACTTTAGCTATCGAAAAATAGCACAAGCTGCAAGCTTGTAGATCTGCAATTTTTCAATAGTTAAAGCACAAAATATTGCGTAATAATGCGTTCCCAGTCTAAATGGGTTAAACCCCTCCCCCTGTGAAGAACATTCATGGGGGCCCGCAGTGAATCCTTGTACCCAGCTAGGGCCCAGAATTTGGTGCGACACCCCTGCCACCCGTCCCTCACATCGCCACGCTTCAACGCTATCCACTGCACTGCTCTCTCTGGAAAAGCAATTTAGTAGAACTCATGGCCGGTGTAAAGTACCATTCACTATCCAGCCAGCCCGGCCCGCCAGCCAGACACTCTGTTCACCGGCTGGAGACCCAGAGTGATGGGCGTATCACGAGAGGCCTGCAAAGGCCATTATCTGGCAGCTGGGATGGAGCAGGCGGAGGGAAAGTTTGGGGGATTTCAGGAGGGAGCGCTGCTGCGGCCTCCCGACGAGGAAGTAAAAGTGCTACTGGAGGTCACCAGGAGTCTGCCACCTCCGTCGAAGCTGCGCTGTGGCGGCGTCTGGCCAACGCCAAGACCGGATTCTCATTGTTTGAAACCTGCTCCTTTTAAAGCAAGATGTCATTTTGCACCTTACAATTAGGTTTTGTAATTGGCCAAAGTCTACAATGGCATGGCTGCGTTCAATTCTAACTTTGGAATAGGTCACAGCATAAAATAGAAGTGTTGACGTGTGTAAATGCATGTGTTCCAGACCGGTTCAGTGATAAATTTGGACACTTGTATGTCTTTAGTGTTCTCTATTTGTGTACAGGCGCGCATGGCAATTTACTCACCAGTCACCACTCACAACCTTCCGAAATTGAGCAGGAATTACTTCCCCTATCGATGTCCCTCCCCCCCACCGAAAAAAGAAACCGTGACCACTAATCAGTCATGTGCCTGCTGTTTACTTTCTCCAAACTAGACATGTGGATCTAAACCAGTAAGACGTGTTCTTGCTTGAGCGAAGGACAAAATGATTCACATTCGGGCCGCACGCTGGAGACGAGCTGCAGCCCATGCTCGCGCACGTACAGTAATGGGAAATTCCCAGCAAAATTCCGCTCCAGTGGTCTTTTGCGAGCACATTCCTGTGTTTTTCATAACATCTCACGGCTGAAATGAAAGCTGAATTTACAGTTGTGGAGTAGTTTTGAAGATGTAGCGTAGCCTCGAGCAAGCCATAAATCTCCCTGCACTGAACATATTGCATGTAAATGTATATCCCTGCCAAGTTCCCTTGATGCAGTGCCTTTCAGACTTGTGGGGGAGTATGAAAGTAAAGATAGGGAAGAAAGGAAGGGGACTGGGAACAGGAGCTCATTTAAAAAGATTAGGAGAAATTTTGAATCTATTTAGCAGGCTTTATTGCTTCTCGCAAAATGTCTGTGTGTTCTATTAAACTCCCACTGAGTGTCCTCAAGAGTGCATTGCCAAGTAATTGACTTACTTTCATCTTAAGATACAGTAAACATTTTGCAGAGGTCAGACTAAGCTATGATACATTGTGCATCAGCATGACTGGTGCAACCATGATATATTCTCTGGGTCCAAAACTGGTATTCAAATGGAAAAATAGCAGATCGACAAGCTCAAAACACGTCACCTAGTGCCACGTTTTGAGCTTGTAGATCTGCTATTTTAGATACTTCTTGTATGACACTGCAGTATGATGAAGTATAAGGCATTCGTTTACGGGGGGAAAAAAAGTTTAAATATGGAGATAGGCGGTTTCTGCAAGGATATATTCGGTCATCAGCGGTCATCTCAACTGTTGTCCTTTCAGTGGGAGTAGGTTTCTCCCTCCAAATTCCCCTTGCATTCCCTGCTATATGACCTATGGCCATGATGAAATACCCGCCAGTGCTAGATATTCATCTGTCTATTTATGTCTGACTGTCTAACATACCAAATAAGGCAGATGAGGGCATATTTTCCCTTTGCGGACAATTCAATCACTCAATTAATTAATGCATAAATGTAGGTTTTCAAAAGGGGGGGATTTTTATAGGGTGTATATAGTAGAGAGCAGAAAATGACTCATGCTCTCCGGCAAATGTAGGATCCGTTACACTGACTCTGGATCCCACCGCACCACAAAGCGTGCCCACCAGCCCATGGCGTGGCGCCAAGATTTCCCAACAGAACTGATTTCAGCGCTTGCCGCTGAATGGTTAACACACAGGGATCATTGTGTTCCGCCGAGCTCTTGACATAATGTTGATTGGATGCGTTGCATTTATCAGCGAAAGAATCAAGAGGCACTTGTGGTCCGTGCATGTAAATTGGTGCAAAAAAGCACAGTTGGGTTTGGCGCTGCATGCTTGGTGAAGCTGGCAATGTTGCAACACACACAGCGAGGGTGTTCCCCCCTTTTCATAAGCCTTCAGGAGATTAGTACGTTCCCCCCTGTTATTACTGAAGCCAGTGGGGACTACTGGTCTCCAAAATTAGTCCGTAGATGGATGTTCTGGGGTGGCTTTTGTATCCATCCAGCCCTTAGCTGGATGGAAAACCCTCTCCACTTTCCAACTCGATTGCAGGGCTTTCAACTGCATCTCTAAAGAAAATGCTGTGTCCTCAAAAGCATTCTAGGCCTTAAATGGCCCGCTTCTGCGATATGACTTCTTCTAAATCGCTACAAATTACCACTGTAAGCTAAATTTCTGTACAAAATATCAGTTAATTCAACTCTTCATGCTCTATAAAAAAATGTGTAATTTGGAGAAAAAAATATTATACTTAATTCATGAACCTTTGAAAGCCCCATACCCCCACATCTAACATATAATTCACCAAATGTCTGAGTGAGTGTCTGAGTGAGTGTCTGAAACAGCGTTTCTCCTCAGTGGCTGGAGCAAATGATCTGAAATCGCATCACCATTTGCATATGAACACACCTAACATAACTGTGAAGCCCGTTTGTCACTTTCACAAATCGTATGCTGTATATTAATTTATTAGTGAATTAATTTTCTCCATTGACTTGAATGGGAAAAGGCAAAAACTCACATTCAAATATTTTTCTCTCGCAAACCATAGGAGCTACAGTTTCAAAACTTGGAGAGGAGATTCATAATGATATCAAGGATTAAATAAAAAATAATATCGCCAGTCGGCCTCATGGTGGCGCTATAACAGCCCACTTTACGTTTTGGCCTGTAACTCTTGAACCGTAGGTCGAAAAATTTAAATTATTTTTTCCCTGGATTCCTTTGGTCATGACGCATCTACCCATATAGGCCACGCCCATTTGCGTCAGGATAGATTTTCCGCCATTTTGAATTTTCTTCAAAACATACTTTTTGCTCCTTTTCCCACATATTTTCTCCAAATGTCACAAAAATCGGTACACAAGATCTCTGGACCCATCCGATAAACATATTCAAGCGATATTTCGATAGTCCATACCGTTCGTCCGTAACAGGCTTCCAAAGTTAGCGGGAGGGGCCCGTTTCGCACAAAATAGCCATAAATCACGAATGAAACATCCAGTCAACACCAAATTTTAACCACAAGTCACGGGTGGGATATTCAACAAATCCCCAAAAGCATTTCCACTTCGACCCTTAGGGGGCGCCACAAATCCAAAAAACGTAACCGTTTCTGCATCTAGCATGAGGCACATCTATTCTGCATCTAGCTTGAGGCAAAATGTTTAACCAGCTCTGTGTGTGTGTGTGTGTGTGTGTGTGTGTGTGTGTGTGTGTGTGTGTGTGTGTGTGTGTGTGTGTGTGTGTGTGTGTGCAGGCAGGCGGGTGTGTGTGCAGGCGGGTGGGCGGGCGGGCTGGGGGGGGGGGGGGGGGGGGGAACAGTATCTCTGTAGCCATTAAACGAAACGGGTTTCTTACATTGATGCTCCTACATCATGCAAGCACCAGTTAAAGTTACTTTCCATCCCTCATATACTGTGTGCACAGTGCACATCCCATAACCCACACACTGCACATCATTTTGGAGCTCATATCTTTGAACGGGTAAGGGCTAGTATACTTAAGTTAATAGTCCACCCCCCCCCCCTCTCTCTCTCTCTCTCTCTCTCTCCCTCTTTCCCTCTGTTTGACTTGAGTGCTGGGTTGAAAGACAGGAGTCTTCAGAGTACAGCCTAGCCTGGGGGGGTGAGGAGTAAAGTTGCAGTCGCTGTCAGAGAGTGAGTAAAACCCATGCATGCCTGGCTCGCAGACGGCTATCAAATGGTGGGTGTTAATGGCACAAGGCATGAGGATACCTCCACGCGAGGCATAATTTACCGTAAAGGATGACACAGTGGCACGACTGAAGACAGCTCACCGGCACAACCTGATAGTTAAGACCTGTCTGAATACGCCTGCTGGTGGTGGTTCATAAAGACAGAGGGGTTTTCACTCCGCGCTGCAGCGCCGCGTCAGGTTTTCTGCCACCAGAAGGAAAAGGGGGGGTTGAGAGAAAAAACAGAGAACAGGGTTTGGGTTTCCTGCTGCCCTGTGGCACAGTAGAGTGAGGGATGTTGACTTCCTCCTCCAGCGCTTCAGCTGTCTACACACAGTGTATGTGAATGTGGGGCGAGTTTAGTGATGGGATTTTGTCATCGCGTACATTTACATCACCCGTGTGTGTGTGTGTGTGTGTGTGTGTGTGTGTGTGTGTGTGTGTGTGTGTGTGTGTGTGTGTGTGTGTGTGTGTGTGTGTGTGTGTGCGCGTGTGTGCGTGTGTGTGCATGCATGTGTGTACCTTATATATGTCACAGTGTTTTTGAGATACAGTGAGATTGACAACAGTCCATAGTTTTTGGACACAAGGTGGAGCAAGCGGTGCCTCCTTCGGGGAACTACAGTACCCATAATTAGGAACTACAGTACCCATAATTAGTCCCACATCGTTATCCACCTCTTTCCGCAGGAATTTACTGGAGAATTTTTTGCACCACACTTCCGGTTAACAGCAGACATACAATCTCACGTCGCGTCGCAGATGCAGCCGTTGTGAGCTTGTAGATCACACTCGGCTGCGATGCCGGAAGCTCCTACAACTTCTGTGCAATGCACGATGGGATGTTGGAAGTTGTGGATAGATTTAGGAATAGTTTTACTGAGGTTAGGGTTATCATTCACCAGGTTAACGTTCACCTGGTTAGCATTCACCAGTTTAGGTTTAGGCATATTTTTTACTGAGGTTAAGGTTAGGGTTAGGTTTAGGCATTAGTAGCATTCACCAGGTTAGCATTCAACAGCGTTGGCAGGTTAGCATTCAACAGGTTAGGTTTAGGCATAATTTTACTGAGGTTAGGGTTAGGATTAGGGTTAGGTTTAGGCATAGTAGCATCCACCAGGTTAACATTCACCAGCGTCGGCAGGTTGGCAAAATAACCCAGCCTGCCGACAGTCAGTGGCTACGAGTCAGACATTATTATATGGCAGACTATGACTCTGGGTTAATCAATCTATAGGATATTATCAGAAGGTCAACAGGATCCAGACTTAGTAAACTGAGTTGGCTCTGACCCAGAGCCAACAAAATGCAATGCCTCAACGCGCCACTTCGGCAACAGCATATGCCACTTTGGCAACAGCATATGCCACTTTGGCAACAGCATATGCCACTTTGGGAACAGCATATGCCACTTTGGGAAATGGCACATGCCTGGCTGATGCAAAATGCCACTTTTCCAGCTCGCCCTTTATGCAACTCTTAGTGCTCATCAGGGTTATTTTGGGGGTCGCGGCCTGAAAAGGTTGAGAACCACTGGTCTACACTATGGGCTCTATTGTCGTCCATGCCTTACCCCTTATCCCTGAATTTATTTTTTCTGTCTATTTTTGGCTCACGGATCAATATGCTATTTTTAAGCTAATTTCCCCCCAGAATATGGATGCTGAGGTTAAAGTAGTTAAGTGTCTTGCTCAGGGAAACGTTGACACATACATTCTGTGACTGAGCAAACCAAGGGTCAAACTGGTGACCTATATGATTGCTAGAAAGCCTCTCCACCCACTCAGCTATAATGTCTGCCTTTACAGTACAGGTCTGTGGTGTTGGGAGAATAAGCATGTGGGTGCGTGGGCCTGCCTTCCTGAAACAAGCACGGATCTCACTCGCCACTCTGGCTTCCTTTTATTTGCATACTGTATTCATATTCTCTCTTTTATTACAGGCTGTTTCATGCCAGGAACGTTTGTGTATGTGTGTGCGTGTGAGTGTGAGTGTACGTGTATGTGTGTGTGTGTGTCTGTGTGTGTGCATGTGCGTGTGCGCGCGTGTGTGTGTGTGTGTGTGTGTGTGTGTGTGTGTGTGTGTGTGTGTGTGTGCGTGACTGTCTCATGTCTGTGTTGGGGAATTCATGCGCAGGTTATTTAAGGCTTTTTTTTCATGTGACATATAAGGTTGGATATGTGGGCTAAAACCACGGATATCCCCCCTTCCATGCTAGTCCTATTGTTACCACAGACACCTGTTCCTTTCATCGCTCATTCACAAACACAGCGCAGTGTTCATCAATAGCTCACTAGCAGACTTGCACAGAGTCAGCTATTAGTCATGTTTCATTCAGTGATTTCTCCTTTCTTTACTGGAAAAAGAGAGAGGTGTTAGGCCTACTGTAATAGGAGTAAGAGGTTTCTAACATCCAAGGTCACTTGGAGGTTTGTAGTTCATAACCTACATGTTATGTTTGGTCAACATTTGGAGCCAAGTTTAAATCTTTCAAATCTACTGTACCATACAGGTCTGATTAATATATGTTGAAAGAATGTTGAATTACATGCAATAGAAATGTCACTAATGACCAGCTTCAATAATGTAATACTTTTTGTTATTTTTCCATTTAAAATGGTGGCATCAAATTCAGTGTGAGATCAGAGTCAAATGGTGATCCCTATATTCAACAAATGACAGGGTAAATGGCCACATAATTAGAGTGCAAAGAAAAACTATTTAGTGTCTAAGAAACTAGGACACCAGGTAGGCTAAACATCAAACCTAGCTGTCTAAATAAAATAATTAAAATAAATCATGTCCATAAAACATTTGATTCTGTGAAAAAAGGGTATTTGTTAAATATATGTTATTTTCACAGAATCAAATGTTTTATGGTTATGATTCACTAGGATCCAGGATGGATTCATTCTTGC
>NC_137823.1:32003980-32038980 GCF_963921795.1 Nannobrachium achirus
CCAGGGAAACGCAAGAAGCGTTTAGTCTCTCACACCGGATGTGGTTGTTTTTGGGCCGTTCAGCTTCCGGGTGGGGCTCATTTCTGCATGAACTGAAAATATCTGTTGGCAAAATAAATAAATAAACGTATTTTTAGACGAACGACTCCGTTTGATTTAGTGTGTAAAAAATGTCTCGTGGTTCAAGTGCAGGCTTCGACCGTCACATCACTATATTTTCTCCCGAAGGAAGACTTTACCAAGTCGGTCAGTATTATTCATTCACTGGCTTTTATTCACACATAAACCGGCTAGCTTAGCTAAATGCTCTGTCATGCTTCGTTTAGATTGTGGCTTCAAGCTAATGTACACAACAACAACAACAATCAGCAAGTAAAGCTAGTTGAAGAACACAAGCCACTGTGTTGTAGATGGTATGGTGTAATTGTTATTAAGTGTTTATTATGTTATGTAACTGGTGCGTTAAAATGGCAAAGCTAGCCGGCTATATTAGCAATGCTGTTACTACTTTTGCACCCAAGCAAGTTGATGATACATTCAATGTATCATCTTATTCTGAATCCCCAAAAAGAGGACACTCTACCCGGCACATTCATTGTATAACAAAAGTGTCATTTCCAGATCGAAAATGTTGCTGATATTGAATTATAAATGTATATTGGTATGATATTTGGCAGTCATCTGCCCATTCTGGTTAATATGATTTCCTAATTGTCATTGTACCTTTAAATTTGTCATTATAAGAGACCACCTCAGCCTAATTATGTATGTTGTCATTTTGTTGCAGAATATGCTTTCAAAGCCATTAACCAAGGTGGACTCACATCGGTAGCAGTCAGGGGGAAGAACTGTGCGATTGTTGTAACACAGAAGAAAGTACCTGTATGTTGATACTCCACATATCCTTTTACACATAATCTTTACACTAAAACGTGGCAGCGTCATGGGCTGAATTCACTTGCTCTTCCCAGACTGTCCCACTTCAATCAATCCAATAATTGGATGAAATGGGATGTCAAACTCAATTAGTCTTCATCTTATACATACAACAGTATACATTCTTCTGTCTGTTATAAACCTTTCTCTTCCTTGTGACAGGACAAGCTTCTAGATTCTTCCACAGTCACCCACCTCTTCAGAATAACAGACAAAATTGGATGTGTGATGTCTGGAATGACAGGTACAAACTGATTCAACCAGTATTGCTGAACCCATTAAAACCGGGAAAGCATCTGTGTCATTTTATACTTTGGCTATTAAAAAATAGCAGATGTACAGGCACGCGCTATGAGCTTGTAGATATTTTTCTTTTTTTTTTCTTCTTTTTTTTTAAGGAAAATGTTCTGAATACATATATATATATTTTTTTTTCTCCCCCAAATCTTTGCTTCTGGGGTCCCTGTAACAACATTTTTAGATGGCAGTCCGTGGCCAAATACATTTAATTTTGAGGGTCCTTGACATGAAAAAGTTCGAGAACCACTGATGTAGCAACATACGTTTTTTCAGAAAACTGTTAGGATTTAGAAGACATTAAGAATTCACCGATGCTCATATCTCACCCTTGCTGTGTGTCTCACAACAGCTGACAGTCGGTCCCAGGTCCAGCGAGCTCGCTATGAATCGGCCAACTGGCAATACAAGTACGGCTACGAAATCCCGGTGGACATGCTATGTAAGAGGATGGCAGACATCTCACAGGTCTACACACAGAACGCCGAGATGAGACCGCTGGGCTGCTGTAAGTCAATTGCTTTTTTTTATGTTATAATAATATCAATTCAAAGTAACTTTATTGGCATTAGAAAACAATATTATCGTAATGATAAGCTTTCTAGGCAAGCACCTTTCAAAGCAAAGTCACAGATTGCTGTACAGCTAAACAAAAACTGATATTGTTATATAATTATTCATCAAGTGATGGTGGTTCATGAGCAGTCAACCTCCAACATGAGTTTAGTTGCCTAACTGCCTAGTTGTCTTTCACCAATGGCATTAAGAGCTTATCTCACTTGCTCTGAGTGTCCTCAAGCTCTTCAAATAAAAAACAAGTAATGGTGGTAATGGCTATCTCCTATGGAGGTATGTGCCCTAATTCATTGTTATGCTCTTCAAAGGTGACACGTGAATTTAAACCTTCATCCCTGTGTTCTCCAGGCATGATCGTGATTGGCGTAGACGAGGAGAACGGCCCTCAGGTGTACAAGTGTGATCCAGCGGGCTACTACTGTGGCTTCAAGGCCACCGCCTCTGGGGTCAAGCAGACAGAAGCCACCAGTTTCCTGGAGAAGAAAGTCAAAAAGAAACTCGACTGGACATTTGAACAAACAATCGAGGTACACTTGCTGTAGATCAACCTTTTTGTTACCACGGACCGGCTGACAGTTCATAAAATGTTTGCGGACCGGCATAGTTCTTGCGGGGGATGGCGCCGCGGGGGTGTTAGGTAGTCGCGGGGCAAAGGGTCGCATGGTAGTCGTGTACATCAATCGTACCAAAAAGTATGATTGTCCTGCAGGGACACACTGTTCGTGTTGATATGATTCGGCTGTCTTTGTGCATTACATACCACCACATTTATAATAAATAAAATAATCAACTTTATTTACAGCACCTATCCTAAACCTTGTTCATAATGTGTTTTGTAGACAAAAGGGAAACAAATTTACAAAAGGCATAAAGCAAAAAGGTTAATGGATTTTGATTATTGCGATAATATCGTAAATCACGATTTATTTTGTCACAATAATCGTGATATGACATTTTCATATCGTCCCATCCCTAATATCGTATCAGCAGTAATAATTGAATATTCCCACGCAGGGTCAATAAAGTGTGGTCCATTCTGATCTCATCTCTCTCTCTCTCTCTTCAACAGACGGCCATCTCCTGTCTGTCAACAGTTCTGTCCATTGATTTCAAGCCCTCGGAGCTGGAGGTGGGAGTTGTCACAACGCAGGACCACAAGTTCAGGTAAAGCTGTGGAATGCTCTCCCCTTCACTGTCAGGCTCACTCCCTACTCTGTACCACAGTCTGATAACTCAACAACTCCTCATACTCCACCTCACCCCCTAGCACTCGTCAGCATTCCTTGTATCACGTCATCAATTTTGACGACTTGATGGCGGCTACTAGCCTCGCAACAGCCAGACTTGATGGCGGCTACTAGCCTCGCAACAGCCAGACTCTCCCAGGGGAGAGTCTGGGAGTCCTCCATAGACAATGCGTTACGATGACGTAGTTACTCACTTTGACTGACAGGTCCAGTCCGTAGTCATCAGCGCATCAAAACATCGTCGGCAGAACAGCGTCTTTTCCAGACAGAAATTCCAAAGGTGCAAGTAAGCACATTGGTGATGACGTAGCTCGGGATGGCCGTGCGAGGCTAGACGGTTACTGCATAACCTAATAACCTAATCACAATTATTTCACATAATCGTCAGAATCTTTCCATTCATCTGTATATAAATGTATCTGATGAAAGATGTTCACATATTTCCAAAAATGTTTCAAAGATGCGTTGTGAGCTTGTAGATCTGCTATTTCCGAATATATTAAGACCCATTTAGACCTGAGGCTGATACTAAAAATGCCTTCTAAAACCTAACCTAAGTTTTCTCAGAATTCAACTTCAGTTATGTTTTCTTTTTTTGTGGGGGGAGGGGGATGGCTTTTATGCCTTTATTGATAGGACAGTAGACTGACGGTGAGATGGGGAGTGACACGCAGCAAAGGTCATCAGGATTCAAACCTGCAACGCTGTCAGGCATCAGCGCCTTTATGTGGTATGCACCTGGACCGCAAGGCCAGCAGGTGCCCCAAAACCTTCAATTCTTATTCAAAAACAAATGCTATCTGAGACACAGAGGTGTTCCCAGATTGAAAAGTATAAAAACTTATCTAGGTTACAACAGATCTACATGGGCTAAATTAGCCTGTTTTAGACATTGTACAGTATTTATTTTGATTTGATTGTTTTGTTTACAAAGCCTAAAAAAACTTTCCAATGTTCAATGCTAAAAAAACACAATACACAAAAAAAAGCCCACTTCATTTGCCTATTGGCAGTGTGCATGAGGAATGTGGTGCTGATCGGTCCAGCTGTTATACAAAATTCCTCTACTCTTAATGCTCGTGTGCCCGGGTCCCCTGTTCAAATATGATTATTTCGGGGATCACAGCCTGAAAGGGTTTAGAACCACTGGCATACACTACCTGTCTTTGGGCATTGCGCATAGGAGTAAGCGACTCGTTATTGAGCTGAATTATTGTTATATAGTCCTGGAAATCTGGTGAAATATTCTGGAAATGTTTTGGAAAGGTTTTGGAAATTAATTGGTAAAGATGTGTGGGAACCCTGGATGATGTTTTGTGCAGTATTTTCAGCTACATTATTATGTCCCTGTTTTTAGAGTCCACCTGCATAAATGTGATCTCTTTATGTCTTCCTTCAGGATTCTGACAGAGTCTGAGGTAGATGTCCATCTGATGGCCCTGGCGGAGAGAGACTGAGCTAGCTGAGACCTGCCTCGCCTGATGGAGCAAGTTAGAGCAGTTCCACCATGGAGAATGGTGATATCTTTGTTTGCTGTACATTTACCTACCTGTTTAATTGAACAATAAACGTTTTTGGAGTAAAAATAATTTGTTTGCTGTACATTTACCCCCCCTGTTTCACTGAACAATAAAGGTTTTTGGAGTAAAAATGTATAACCGTCTGCTAGTTAAATTTCATGACGCCACCAATGGCGCTTCATGTGCGATGGTTTGCTTTTAGGATACTACAATATTTTACGTTGAATTCATCCTCTAGATATTTCAGTAGGTGGCTTTTATTTTTTGCACAGAAATTGAACAAACATAATTATTCCATGGCATTGCAATCTAAGATCTTATTTTGTCAGTGGTGTTCTTGTTCACGTTCAAATTTAGAATTAGGGGAAATTTAGGTGAGGTCTTGAGCTGTGCAAGCACATCTCTGCCTGTGAGCTTCCTGTTGTGGTTCTGAATGTGCTATGTCACATGACATCTCTGTGGTAGAGCACTTTACTACACAGGCCCACTGGCCCATTTGACTTGATGTTTATAGCATGAAGGTGTATTTCTGCTCATGTAACATGTCAGTCTAAACAAAGGTTACTTTCCAAATCACCTGACATTAGAAATGAAAACAAGTGGTTTCTCTTTCCATATAAAAGTGTGTTCCGTGTAGGGTTCTGATAAGACACGTGCACTTATAATTCTCTGGCCTTTGCAACTTTGATGATTTTACTGTGGTTATTAAAAAGTCATGTCATTCTAGGAAGAACTGGCTCAGCATTTCTGTCAGCAAGTTGAGTCCATCTAGGTCAGCATTTTGTATGGCCTCATTCAGCACCTTGTGATCAGATGATGATGGACTTAAACTTGTCAACAGGTTGCACACCGGGGGTTTTCTTTCCACTTCCCATAGTCTCTTCTTCCGCCTCCAGCCGCACTCACACCCCCACCCATTCCTATTCTCTCTGGCTCTCTCATACACACACGCATACATCCTCTGTAAATCAGTGTAAGAATTATGGAAATATGGTCTTTTGGGGAAAACAACCCTGTGTTCTCCGTTACTCTGTGTCCAGGAGGAGTGGGTGTCGTTTGTCCTTTGACGAAACTGTCAAAGAGTCCCAAAGATCCACAAGACAGCCAGGTAAATCCCGCTGTCCTTCAGGAATGACACTGCTTCTCCTGTGGGGAAAGAATGGGTCACCTGAAGAATAGGAACCGCTGAGTCTTTTGTTGGAGCACAGATGAGTCAGACCTCTTGGAAAATCCCCTGGGAGTACAGTACAGGTCTACAGCCTAGTTGATGTTTACAGCCCCAATTACAGGCTAGATTTACCTACATTGCTGCTATTAATCTTGGCTCAGGGGACTTTTTCCTCAGTGCCACAAGTCGTTGCGGGGAGGTCACAGTTGATTGGGATACAGTGCCAGTGGAGAGGTAAACACGGATGTATATATGTGAGATATAAAAAGGGCAAATGTAGTCATATAAATACACTACCAGCAATGTCTACTGCGTACCTTTATCAGCTGAGAAGGAAACGTTTCTTCCCACACCACTGACATTTCCTAGTCAGCATAAAGGCAGAGTGCAGTAACTACGTACAAGAATTTCACAAAAGAAAATTGGTTTAAAAGTGTTACAGCTGATCAGCCAAATGAGATAACGGCATATAAGTGATATTACACTGATTGTATATCTGTTCTTGAGCTAATTGATCATCCCCCCCAATATCATGAAGGCTAGTAGGTCGCACACTAGAATTCCAATCTTGGTCAAAATGAATATTTCCTCTTGGGCAAAATGTCCTGGGTATTTCTAGTAACTAGTAATGATTTCTAAATGCATATTCTGTGGTACAGTAGTTCCAGGCTACAGTGGAATATTACAGATTGTTCCTCTTATGCCGCCCAGGGACTTTCAATGCTGACTCAGAAGCCTAATGACCTCGCCCCGGCAAGGAAATCCCAGACTGTTTCAAGAGTGAGTGGCAGGGTGAGATTCATTCAAAAGTTTGGTAACAAAAAAAAGTACCATGACTCCATTCTTCCTTGTCGCTGTTTCACTTTGTTTGGTGCTGGTATGCTGAGACTCATGGGCACGATTATGTTTGCCCAATGTGAACTGCTGTGAACCCCCAGTCTCAAAGGGAAGGAAATTAAACCCATTATGGACTAGTTGGGGAAAGGAAACAGACCAGTAAGAAAACATTCATTTTCATAAAAGCTTATTTTATTCATAATGATTCCTTTTTTTCCTCAATAGTGTTTGGATTCACAATGGAAAAACACGTTCACAAGTATAAAAAAATATATATATCTGTGTATTTCTATTTACAATATATTATATATATTTATATATATATATGTACACGCCTGTTTTCTGTTATATACACATGAATATATCAAGGACTTTCTGAGGTCAGCGTCTTCTTGTATTGTGATTGTCTTGCATCCTTGGACCGTTCCGACTTCTGTGATCTGGGCTGGACTTGACCAGAATGGACAGCGTCTTCTGTCTTCTTCTGTGGCCCCACTGGCCAGATCTGGACCTTTGGACACGACCAGTGACTCCTGGGTGGGTTGAGGACGAATCCCACCCACACTCGTGCTGGACTGTGGCTACACCAACCACAAGCATCTTCTACACCACCAGGGCCTGGAACGCTTCTCTTTTACTTTCCAAACTTTATATCATCGTACATCTGTGGAAACAAACACAAGAAATGCGATTAGGAATATGTCCAATTATGCAACTATAATAATCAGGCCTGTAAGAATCCTACATCAGTGTTTCTCAAACTTTCAAATTTTAAGGTCTCCCCTTAACTCTGACAGTGTACAAATGGAACCAAATGAACCCGTTAGGGTTCATTTGGTTCCATTTGTACACTGTTAAGAGTTACTGACTTCTGAGGGTCAATTTAGACCCCCACAGAACGGGTTCATTTGGTTCCATTTGTACACTGTTAAGAGTTACTGACTTCTGAGGGTCAATTTAGACCCCCACAGAGTCCCTGGAATCCACTTTGAGAACCACTGCCCTACATAATTCTGTTGTTAGCACCGACTGACCTCTTCGTCGGACAAGCAGAGCTCCTCTTCATCGCTCTCGTCCGATTCGCTCTCGGGCAGCTCCCTCAGATTGCAGGACGTCTTCTCATAGAGCTGGCTGCGGATGTCCTCGTCGTGGCGGCCGTAGGTCAGGTGATAAGGCGTGTAGCCGCCGTACGTGAGGCAGTTGACGTCGGCGCCAAGGGCGAGGAGACAGCGGACCAGAGTCGGGTTCTGGAGGTCCACCGCCAGATGGAGCGCTGTCCGGCCACTGCACTGCTCCTGTAGGAAATACATGGAATAACGTTAGTTATTATAGAGCAACAGGGGGTCCTCAGAGTTACTACAGGGGGTCCTCCAAATCTTTGAGTGATAGAACTTTTTTTTTCTTCTCCTTTTTCATTTTATCCACTTGAACCATAGTGTCCATATTCTGAGAACTTCTGCCAAAAATAGCAGATCTACAAGCTCACAATGCCTCGCAGCGGCTATTTTCGGAAAAGAGCAGACTAAATACAGAGTGAAAGGTCAAGTTTATTAAGTATTGATGGTTCAAGTGGTTAAATGATGAATCCAAAATACACTGATGATCGTGCAGTCAAACAATGAAACTGTGGGGGTCCCTGCTTCATCTCTCTCTCAACTAAGGGGTCCTTGGCCTGAAAATGTTGAAGACCCCTGTTATAGAGTATTTACATGTTCTTTGTCTTGGGATACTGTGTTTTATGATATGAGTGATATGATATGAGATATGATGATGATATGACGTATGATTTGATCATTATCTTTTTTTTTACAGTTATGTGCTCTGTAGAGTGTCTGGAGGAGGTCTTAGCAAAACCTACCTGTGCATTAATATCGGCGCCGAGTTGGACGAGGCTTTCCACCAATGAAAGGTAGCCATTGACGGATGCTAGGTGAAGGCAGTTGTGTCCTGTGAAAGAAAACGGGAGAGAGGGTCAGTTGACTTGCACGTGTGTACAAAATATGTATATATACGCTTCCACATCCTGCATTCAAACTATGATAAGCGACTATACAGCGAGAATAATACGGCAGACTCTTACCACTGTAGTTGGGGTACGTCAGGATGGAGGCGAGGTGGCGGGAGCTGTTCTGGTTGATTACGTTGAAGCAGGTGAGGGAGCCCTTCTTGCAGGCGATGTGGAGAGCCGTGTTCCCGCTGTTGTCTGCTAGCCGGGGGTCACAGCCGGCCTTCAACAGCTTCTCCACCAACTGGGCCTGTTCGGTGATCACTGCTAGGTGGAGTGCGGTCTGAGGAGGGGGGAAATGCACACAGTGGACTGGTGAGTCTCAATACGGTGTGCTTTGAGTGTGTGTGTGTGTGTGTGTGTGTGTGTGTGTGTGTGTGTGTGTGTGTGTGTGTGTGTGTGTGTGGTGGTTGGGGTGGGGGTAGGTGGTGGTGGTGGGGGGGGGGGGGGGGGGGTAGGTCCCCTCATTACTGAGTTTTTTGTATGTTTGTTTTTACCTGTCTTTGGTGGTTCTGTGCGTTGAGGAAGGGGTGATTGTGAGACAACTTGATCATCTGGTTGGCATGTTCGGTGGCTTCGTGAATGATGGCCAAGTGAAGAAACCTGTGAGTTGTTGGAGGATGAGGTGGAGAGGGGGAGACAGAGAGAGGAAGAAGAGTTATTAAAATAGTGCCTTTCAAAAAAATAATACACAGTCTCAGAGGAAGCGGTTTCAGACATTTAAAAAGAGAGGAGAGAGAGAGGGGGGGTGGAAAAGAACAAAGCCTGAGTGAGCAGCCGAGCGTTTCGCAATAATGGACTTTTCTGGGGTTCTTTCCACCAGTTGTGGCTTGACACATAGATCTGACGCTTTATCAGTTACTGGCACGGCGCCAGGGACTTTCCTGAACGCGCACAGCGGACCATAAGCTCCGCCCATTTTGCGCTCGGTGCCAAGGTACACACACACACACTGAATAGACTGAATAGATATTGCATCCACTTGTGACGACCTGTTGTTTTCCTATTAAATATGCATTTCTTTTTTTTTCACATGGCCTCTTTTTAGGAGATGCCTTTTCTTGTGTGAATCTGCATGTTGGTCCGAAAATGCATTTGATTTGCACAATGTGTGGTGTGCAGGATTCTCATGCAAAAAACGACCGATTTGCAAAACCTAAATCTCTGCGTTGGTGTTTTGCAAACGTTTAATTTCGTACAGTAGGTCTATATAATTATGAATTAAACTTACGTATCACCGTCCTCTGTGACCGCAGTTCGCCAGGGTTCGTAATCCTTCGGGCTGATGGGCTCGCTACTATAGCTCGTCGACACCAGACTCAGCTCCTCAAAGTCGCTCGACAGCTCCTCTTTCAATGAATCCAGGCCACTGTCAAAGCGGTCGTCCTGGCAAGGTACCATTTTCCCATGTTTGGGCTCCATATCATCGAAGTTATAATCCATTTGGTCGTGATTTGACACTCTGTATACGTCCATGATTGTCGAGGGTTTTAGTTGGAGTTAAGTATCCTTTACTTGTGCGAGGTCAGAGTAGAATGCTGTGTACAGAAGGAGGTGCTTGCTTTTGTTCAGTGGGGCTGTGGGAGGAGCTGGGGATTTCCAACCAAGTAGGGAAATCACATAGCATTTGTGCCTTTTTTGAGAAAAATCCCCCCCTAATATACTCATTATTGTAGTTTCCTATTTAGACACCTAGTCTGTACCTGTGATGTTTTTAGGGACATGCTATTTTCTGCTTTCAATGAACTGACATGAATGAATGAGAGACAAGTCCCTGACTCTTGAAGAATTCCCTTCTACTGGGGGAAATTATTTGTTTCAAGTGGTACATAAGGGACATATTTTCCATTCCCTGCCTTATTGCCCTAATAAGTCAACTGAAAGAGGACGCATGCAGGTATGATATGTCATTGTGTGTTCCACATTGTTAATGACAATAACTACATTGTTATTATCACGAGTAGCCTAGTCATTTCTGTCATGTGCAAACCTGCATTTGAAGCACATCTCCTAGAAGTAGCCTATAGTAGCCTATGTTTCACTGTGTGTACATGTGAGTATGTAGGTGACAAATAAACTATAAACAAAACCTACATGTCCCTTATCATTGGTGGTTTCTGGGCCATATACAGGTAAACTAGAGGGGCCAGTTAAATTAATCCCGAATATTCATCATAGTGCTGTTATCTTAACCACTTTTCAGGCAATAAGAACTCAGAACAATGGTTAATTGTTTGTAAATGAATGATAATGAGTATAACATATTCAAATGTTTTCATGTTTCAGAAGAATTCTGAATTAAAGCCAATGACAGTAGGCCGGTATAATGGTCATTAGCCTACTGATACTGTAAAACATCATCATGTAGTAGGGTTGCAGGGTTTGTGCACATTTTTGAGCAGTGCTCCTGGAAGGAGCTAAGCTCCAACATCTGGCTTTGTCTGGGCCCCAAAAAATGCAGGCTCTGAAGTGTGGCCTACATCTGGCCTAGGCCTACATCTTGGCACAAAGCGCTCAAAGTTTGCTGTACACCCAGGGTCACATTGGCAAAGCTTCGCGTGTCGCTTAATCAAATTAACTCATAAATAGCATAACTTCACATTAGGTGTGATTTTTAATAGTGACAATCAATACTCTCAGGGTTCCTATAATCAACCTTTATCCAGCACTCATGATTATTCAACTTGAAGGACTCTTTCTAGCTTTTGTGTTTTGTAAGGGGAATTTAATCTGTAGAGTAGCATATTGGGACCCAAGACTAAAGTGCATTCCGTTTAGTTTAACTGCAGGGGGTTGGAAAAGATTCAAGCAATTCTCTCTGCAAGGCACATTTCTTTTTTTTTCCCCAAAATATTTTATCTATCCCCTGCAGTTTGACAGCAAAGTGTTATTATAGAGCATAATTATGTCAAGCAAACACTTGTCATATTGCCTTGGTCTGCATACCTGTAAGTAATGAATTGTTATGACTGATTAACCACTTAATCCCTATTTTATACTTTGCAAGATACGACTATTTTAGTTGCAAAAATGAGCGTTGCGTTGTGAGCTTGTAGATAGGCTTTATAATGGCATGCCCAAAATAGGGATGCCAGGTTGAAATGGTAATTTAAATGTAATGCCAAATCAATATAGGCTATGTAAATGTTTTTACACATACAGTAACATAAAACACACACAAAATATAAAATGAATACATGAGGGGCACAAAGTTTAATATTACATTTCGTCAAGGCTAGCCTATAGGTCTACTGACTGTAGCCTACTGACCGTATGGAGCACAAGACAACACAGAGGAGGGGGGGAACATTCTAAATTTCCTCATGGAGACTCCCTTTTGAAACCAACAATGTGCATTCCACGATAGGTTGTTCTGGACTTACCCTGCTAGTATTGCAAATGCCTAACATGCCTCAGTCTGGAAACAAAATACTGTACAGAACAGGTTTGATCCTGGGGAAATCTCTGGAAAAGCATAACATTTTACATTTCAAGTATGTGTGGCTCTCCTTTTTTTTTGCAAACTTCCTGTGTGATTCTGCAAATGGTCTAATATCAGACCAACACTTGTGCAAATGTTTTTTGTCAAAAGAGGAAACTCCTTTTCTCTTGCATAACCTACAAAGTACAAAGTGCGTGACTGCACCT
The DNA here is from genome assembly GCF_963921795.1 of Nannobrachium achirus. Classification (NCBI taxonomy): domain Eukaryota; kingdom Metazoa; phylum Chordata; class Actinopteri; order Myctophiformes; family Myctophidae; genus Nannobrachium; species Nannobrachium achirus. The sequence continues at coordinate 32,016,215 of NC_137823.1, forward strand.
ACCGGTGTGTGGCACTGACATTTGAACTGAAAACCCCAGGGCTGATTCTGTTTGCACCGTGCCTATTGAGATCATAGCAACCGTATCCAAGGGCAATAATACATTCACACCTGTAAGGGGCGATACTCACTCAGCCTGGGTTGATACTCTATGCACATATGAACTAAGTAACTGACTATTGCATTGGTATGTTGTGAATGTGCGTCATGTCAGACAGACATCACTTGTGCAGGCAGGCACCCTCTTATCTGAGTCGCTCTCTTTTGCTGAATGACTCAAATATATTATGCTTTGAATTCCTGACATTCTTTGTTCTTCTACGTCTAATAATTAGGACAAAGTGTACTGACTTTTATTTCCCCTCCTAAATGTGTCAATTTGAAAAAGTATAGTGTGTCTGTGTGCGTGTGTGCGTGCATACTAGTGTATATTATGGATGTGCGGTGTAGACATTTGAAATACAGGAACTTCCACTTTACGTCTCTGACCAAAATATTGACGAACTGTGGAAGTGCCACCACTTGCCTTGTGTTTACTGGTTGCTATGACACCAACCACAGGGAAATCACTATAGTGTATGCTATACCGTTGTTCAGTATACCGTTGGTCAGTATATATGGCCAGTCGATTATACAGACAGTAGTAGTTGATATTGACTATTTGTATGGCTTTGTTTTCAGTTCAGTTCAGTTCAGAGTTTATTTGTCACATATTTTTTACAATAGTGAAATGTAATAGACGACTCCTCAAAGCATATGCCACAAACAAAAAACAAGACAGACATAGAAAACAGTAATGATGTCGGGGTTATTGCACAAAACAAATAAGGTGCAAAACAAAAGCAAAGTGTCTTTAGTCAGTGCCATTTAGGTATCTTATGGCTTGAGGAAAGAAACTCCTCCTGAGTCTCTCTGTTTTTGCCATATGTGACAAATATTTATCTTATTCCTATTTCATTGTTAGTACACTATGCAAATATTTTATATGCACACACACACACACACACACACACACACACACACACACACACACACACACACACACACACACACACACACACACACACACACACACAGTACCTGTGTGTTGGTAAAGTGACAGTGATCTCATGATTATGAGGGGCATTTTGGGGGCCTAATGTTTACTTGTCAACAAATGTGTAGCTCAGCTACAGTATATCTGAATGACATTACTAAATGTAAGGTTTTCCCCCCCTGATAACATTTTGGAAATATTTTTGATAATATTTGTTTTGGTAACTAAACAGTACACACAGTCTACATTGTTGCTTGATCTTGTTGTCTTCAGATCGCTAACAGCCTATTTATTTTTGAGTCGATGAGATCCCTGCCTATTTGTACAATAATGAAAACGTTTCAGTTTGTTTTATTTCAAAAGATTCTGGAAAGCTTACAACTTTAGGGGCAAGCATTCTGAAAACCATGAAGGGAATTTCATTCACTCTGTAGGGCAGCAGCAATACAACTTTACATTGTTGTTGAACAGAGTGCACTCTGTCAGAGACAATGTCGCACAGTCAGCTGCTTTATTGCTGACCATTCTACAATCGTCGCTCAAAGCCTGATTCATACTTATTCATACGGCAGTGTTACCAAGGCTATGTGCGGAAAATAGCAGATCTACAAACTTTCAGATGCATTATGAGTTTGCGGATCAGCTATTTTCAGAGCATCTAATTCTCATCAACGGTTTCCAGTTGCAACTTTTGACCTTGTCTGACAGCTGAAAATAGAATGATGACATAGCGTTTTAGCGAACAATATCCAGATGTGTCATGTTGTCACATGTCATTCACAGCTACTTCTACTGGAAAGGACGATATTACTCCACTATTTCAGAAATCACTTGGTGGACATCGCAAGTCTGTGTCATAGTCAAATTTGATGAAATTGCGGAAAAGCAGTTTCCATTTTCTATTTCTGGGAGATCATATGTACCCACAGTGGCACAACAAATCTGTGCCCACAGCTCACAATGAGTACTCCCACTTTCTAGTTTCTAGATGTGTGGGGAGATGTGAAAATGAGTAGCCTATGTTTAGTATTTATAGTTAGTCTGTTAGTGGGACTTCACTGAAATGCTATCAAATCAATGTATAATTCAGCCACCTACACTGATGTAATGGGGTGTCATTATGGTGTTATCTTGTCTTGAATGTGACATTGGTTTCAGTTGGATTACACACAGTGATGAGGAGGACATGGTGTGAATCAGAGTTAGCTTCAAGGGTTTTAATGGCACTCCTAAGTTCAGGAGCAGTACCACACCTACAAACGCAGTCAAGCCGCTTATGTTCACCTACCCCCCCCCCCCCCCCCCCCGTTCGATCTTGCTTCCTGCACCCCTCACACCCACCCTGCTACTCTCCCTATTTATTCTTCTCTCTGCTATCTGAGCTACAGTATGATGATGGACCCCTTCTGAAGCCTCCCCAACTCTGCAAGTTCATCATCGAAGACTATGCATTGAAGTCCCTCATCCATTCCATTTGTTTCGTTAATTTCATTTTGTCCATTTCATTTGTTTCCTTTTGTTTCGTACTGGTTGGTAGTGTGGTGTCCCTGCTAGTGAATTGTCACATGCTTACAATACAGCTAACCCTCACAATGTTGCAGGCAGTGAAATCCTGCTGTTGCGATGATTAATAGAATATATAAAATAAATGATAGCAATAAAAAGTCAGAACATACAGCAAAAAAAGCGATACAAGTAGGAAGTATCTATCTACAACTAACTACCATCAGGAAATCAGCAACTGAAGGAGAGTTATGGCCTACTGCAGTAGTTCTCAACCTGGATCAGGGCCCAATATGCACTTGAAAATCTAACAAGTGTTTGTGGCGCACCCATGGGTGGACTGCCTGCATTTTCAGAGCTTGTTATTTTAATAATCAATCAATTAATTGTGTTCCTGCTTGGATCAATGGAACTAACGTAGAAAACCATTAGTTCCTATTTATTAGTATCACAATGAAAACTACATTTTCAAGTTGTTGAAAAACAACGACAAACACACACAGACACACACACACACAGCCTAAATGTTAGCCTATATTATACCTACAATCTCAGTGTTTTGGCTATTATTTGGGGACCCCCCAGCCCACAGATTTAGAACCACTGGCCCACTGAAACCTTCCAACTGAGAAGATCACTGAGAGACTCCCCAAGGGTTTTGCACTGAATGTGCGATGCATATTTTTTCGGAGAAGCGTGGGCGTTTTCCGAGTAGGGGTAATACCTTTTTTGTCTCTATGCAGAATGCAGACATTCCCACTCTGCACAGTGTGACACGCACGCACGCACGCACGCACGCACACAGACAGACAGACAGACAGACAGACAGACAGACAGACAGACAGACAGACAGACAGACAGACAGACAGACAGACAGACAGACAGACAGACAGACACACACACACACACACACACACACACACACACACACACACACACACACACACACAGATAGCTCTATGCTGGAGATACTTGATATAATCTGTCTCACTGCCCCACAGTATCACCCAACAGACGTCTTTCACCATCCAAGTATCTCAGTACTCAAGTCTCAAGTCCAATGACCCCAGCTTTGTTAGCATGAAATAATATAAAAAAAACTTTTTTTCCATTATTATTACATTTACATTATACATTATTACCAGGGAAGATAGTAAAATATGTTATTGTTGTTTAACATGGTATAGATACCATTTTCAGTGTCAATGTCATGATGTTTTCGAACAACTAACTAACGCAGGAGAATGACCACTGAGAGATGCCAATCAGGTCATTATGTACAGGACACGGGATAATGAAAAGCCAAAACATTCTACATCCTTGGCTTCTGAGTCCACGAGACTCAGTCACAACAACATCCCATCAAATCCATGTTATGTTTAATTGTCCAATCAGAATGTGACTAATGTATTCTGTAAACTCCATATATCTGTGAATGATTATGCTTTGTACTCAGAGAGCTTACGATGGGTGAAAATGCTCTATACTGTACTTGTACAGTACTTTGAACTCTGACTAAACTTCAACACAAAACGCATATTCCCTGGTGTGGACATTCATCATTTCTTGTGTGGAGTACTTTATCATTTTGGGGGAAACTGTCTATTCATATGGAATATGATCAAACTTCCATCAATTGACATAGCCTACTTTATCACAGTTGGCAAAAAAGAGACAACTTATTGCACTGTAGGCCTAATATTCAGATCATGCCAGGTTATACATGGGAGTTTGGCCAACTTTCAAAATGTTTCCCAACCTTTGAAACGATGATGGAATCATTTTATTCTTAGACAGTCAGATACTTACGCTAGCCTGAAGAGATTACTAAATTAATGGTCAAAGTCACCCTCAAGGTCAAGGTCCAATGCCATATCTCAAGAACAGCAAACCACCAGACATTTTGGTAAAGGTAAGAGTTTGCAGCCTCAGGTGACTGTTTAATTTGCTCTGTTGCCTGACTTCATCCTTGGTGGAGATTGTTAGCATCTTTTTTCACTTTATTCTTGATCATAGGCCTACATTTATTCTCATATAACACGTTACTCTAGTCTGTTATTGCAATGATTCATTTCATTTAAACAGTCTTTGACGTTTGTGGCTTTTAAATTGGCAATGTGTCATTATCGTGCTTGCCTAGTTGCCTAGTGCAAGCCAGGAATATTTGTGGGATGAATCACATATTCCTCAGCAGCATTGGATAAAAATCCAATGATGACGGGAGTTCATTGTCGAAGAGATATATTGCCCTCATGTGGTGAAAATGTAAACTACAGACAGGATAGGATCCTACTTGTGCTTTGTTTAAATTGTAGGCTACTAGATGCTAAAAGTTTACAACCATATGTTAAAATGGGGCATATATTATCACGCAGATATACAAATATTTCTGTATCCTTTTTTTGTGTAACGTGTAAAGGGAACAGGGCAGCGCTTACAAAAGTAATCAAAGGAACTACAAATCCATATTAGGTACTCCAAAGTTCAAATGTAACAACAACAATAACAGTAAGTATAGTCTAATTTGGGCCATAAAATAGTCTGGGCGATGTTAGCCTCTGTCAGGAGGGGGGGGGGGGCAATATTCATTCATCATGGTACCATAGGCTACAACTGCGTTGAGAATCGCAATAATTGTTTAGACACAACATAAACCAACGATATTTTTCAAGAGCGGTCGAGAGATCACAGCAAATCAGAATCTGGAAGTTGGGATGGGATGCAGTTTTACATGCGAGTGCTGTGAGTGTGACCACTTTTACATTGCATCTAATGAGCGGTCGGTTTATTTTGGCCCCGGTTCTTATCAGTGTAACACCATATTTCCATATTATATAAATCCCGTGAAGCACTATTTTGTTTTAAATTACATTTTACATCTGTTTAGCATAGAACAATTTATTCATGGAAATCAATAAAGCTTTGACCCTGACGTGATTTGAACACGCAACCTTCTGATCTGGAGTCAGACGCGCTACCGTTGCGCCACAGAGTCCCATGTTGATGTGTCGCGGAGGATCCCGATATAACAGTAAAAAAAAGACTTGTGGGCATATTCTAAAAATATTAGATGTATTTGCAAAATGTGCTGAAAGCAGCGGTTGCCTCACTTGCCTGACAACTAACTAGCTAGGACCCACTGCCACTAGCGTCCTCCTCATAATAAGAACTATGGGATAATGGGATGTCATTGTCAACCGTCCGTGCGTCACCAGGCTCACCGCAGCACCGGTGGAAAGCTTGGTTTCTATTTACTGCTTATGGCTCTGATCCGGTTTAAAGCCCGCCTACTGTATCCGGTAATGTGCGCGCCCACATACCTGCACGCAGTATTTCCGTATCCGCTCCAGACCCCCAGACCGGATCAGCCACCTGCAAAGTGAATCGATCCCAGTCTAATGGGACGTCTGTCTGTCAGGGCAGGGGTGTAAAGTAAAAAAGTACATTACTCAAGTAGGCCTAACTGTACTCATTTGAGTTATTTGTACTTTACTTGATTATTTCCACCACTAACCACTTTTACTTCTACTACACTATATCCCAGAAGAAAATATATACTCTGCATAATGAGTACTTTTACTTTTGGTACTTTAAGTACATTTTGATACCAATACTTTTGTACTTTTACTAAAGTACATTTCGAATTGTGGGCTTTTACTTGTAGCCGAGTATTTTTTACATAGCAGTTGTATTGATACTTTTACTCAAGTAAATAAATAATTGAGTACTTTTTCCACCACCACTGCCGGTGATTGGTCGGCGGCGGTGGCCATGTTTTCCAGAGCTCTAAGCTACTGTCTCTAGTCTAGATATGTGGCTAGCCGGGTTAGCAGTCCTCGATAGTTGAATACACACAGGGTGTTTTCTTTTTGAGGTCAACATTAACGTACACAAACATCTCACTCTCCCATCCATCGACGCCATGCCGGTTCACATCAGGGAGAAGAAGGAGAGCAATAACCACGAGGAAATGGAGGTGGATTTCCCCGAGCAGGACGGCAGCAGCACGGACGAGGAGGACACCGTCAGCTCGTCCGTGTCTGAAGATGGAGACAGCTCGGGTAAAAAGAGAGAGAGAGAGATCGCATCTGTCTGTGCAGATAGTGTGCACAATTCAACTTTAGCACAGCAAAAAAAATCTGCTTTTACTGTTGAGCTTAAAGCCAACAGTGTCAGTCAGATGATAGACTCAAGTGAAATGTATAAACCCCACATCGGAATCGCATCATGATAGGGACACTGCAGTGCAAGTGGTGATGTAGAGTGTAATGTGATGGATTGGTGACATGATGATGACATGATAGACTACTGTAACAGTAGGCGAAGGCTGTTGTTGATTTGCCTATAGCCCATAGAGTCTAGACCATTGGTTCTCAAAGTGGTGTCCGGGGACCCCCAGGGGTCCTTGAGGGTGTTCCGGAGGGTCTCCAGCTAAATTATAGTTAGGAACCAAACGGACCCTTATGGGTATAACGGGTCCATTTGGTTCCATTTGTACACTCTCAGAGTTAAATTAACATTGATTTTACATTACAAATTGTGGTATCAGAGATAGAAATATCATTAAAACAGGGGTGAATGATGAATGTCAAACTTGGGATCCTTGAAATTAAAATATTTGAGAATCACTGCTAGCCTAGAACCGTAAAATTCTTCTCTTATGGGGGTCCCTGTTATGTCTTTTCAAATGGGGGTCTGCAGGCTAATAAGTGTCAATTTGGGGGTCCTTGACATGAAAAAGTTTGAGAAGCACTGTGATAAAAGACTTCTGTAACAGTAGGTGAAAGCTGTTGTTGATTTGCCTAGACTAGAGGTTATCTTGCCGTCATGATGCTGAGCCTGTCTTTTTTCCCCCCGTCTCCCTACGGTATGTGGTGTGAACAGAGATGGACGATGAAGACTGTGAGAGGAGGAGGATGGAGTGCCTTGATGAGATGACCACACTGGAGAAGCAGTTCACAGACCTGAAAGAACAGTAGGCACAGATGTTCTGTTGAATAGACTAGTTTGCAAATCCCGCCCCATTCTGCCCTGTTACTATGATGGGACATTTTCCCTGGGCAGATTGTTTTTATAGTGGCAGTGAATGGGATTTTTTTATGTTTTCATAGCCTCATTACAGCTATATAAAGTACCAAAGGAAAAACATCTAGGTGATATTAATAAAAAGGGAAGACAAAGGTACAGTAGTTACATTGCAAAACAGTGGGTTTCCCCGAAAATATATGTTTTAATGTGTTTAATCCCAGTGGGACAGAATCACTATTGCAGATTCTTTTATAGTGGAAGTGGATGGGATTTTTTTTTTGTTCATAGCCTCATTACAGCTATATAAAGTACAAAAAAAAACACATCTACGTGATATTAATAAAAAGGGAAGAAAAGGGTACAGTAATTACATAGCAAAACAGTAGTTTCCCCCCGAAAATATATGTTTTAATTAGTTTAATCCTCTGGATCAGAGAGAGAATAGAAATAGCAATAGAAAGCGCATTGAATCTTGGGTAGGAAGAGGAGAACTATAATCTGTTCTCCTCACATACACGTAATTCTGCCCATTTAAAATATATGTACCCAATCGTAACTAGTTAGACCATTGATAAGGTCCATGTGAACTAGTTTGTTATTATGATGAGCGAGATCGCCCCCTACTGCCGCAGCCGTACCAGGCGATTGCCGTGCTCCGCACTGCGGACAGTTTTTGAAAGGCTGAAACAACATTCTCCACTGCACAAACTCCACCCCCGATAGCAAAAAGTGAATGTTTTTTCTGGTTGGCCAGTCAGGGAGTCTCAGGGACCAATCAGAAGGCTGACAAAAGGTCTATTAAGACCTGAGGCCCATTCTACAAAATGCCTTCTAAATCAATAGTTCTCACACAAGATTGATTGATTGATTGATTGATTGATTCAAAAGTGTATTAGCAGTTTGCAATAGAAAAGTGAACAGTTTCATGACAGCGCAAATCACTGGTATAAGGTCAACTAAAAGGAGATCCTAGTAAGCGTTACGGCTTATTAGGGCTCTGCTATTTGTGAATAGTTGTTAATGTTTGGAAAAAATGTAATAGTTATTAATATTTGGACATTTACAAACAAAACCACAATGATGGGATATTAGCTGGTTACTAACTGGTTCTATGGAGTTGTCATCTGTCTACTATCAAGTGGTAGGCCCCAACGACTTAAAACATACATTCCCTGACCAGCTTTCCAACCAAAAGAGAAATTCTGTCCCTCTCAGCTCCAAAAATAGCCCATGTGTTATGAGTTTTGTCTTTCAAGCTTGTAGATCTGCTGTTTTCACCTACAATGACATGCTCAAAATAGCCAGGTTTAAAGTGGAACCGTTTCTTCTGCTCTAGATTGTACAAGGAGCGTCTGAGCCAGGTGGACATCAAGCTCCAGGAGGTGATGGCTGGCTGTGCTCAAGAGTATCTGGAGCCTTTAGCCAACCTACAGGAGAACATGCAGATCAGGACCAAAGTTGCTGGTGGGTTATTATAAATATTACATTGTGTTCTACCTTCAGGCATCAAGCCAAGCATTACTTATGCAGAAGCACATGTCCACAAACTCGATGTGTAGCTGCGGTGTCGCTTGACACCACAGTTATGGTTGCCGCTCTGAAAAATTGGTGCTTTACATACTGTAGTAGTTGAAGCTATTTAATTTGCTGCTATAGTATGATTTCTGAGCTGCTTAGTGCTTAGTGACATCTTTAAAGGCAGACATCCTTTTAACCATGATTGCTGGTACATTGTGGTCTTTTTGAGCGGTGGGAGCCGCTCCTCTGAATGGCTATGTCCGTGGCTATGTGGGTGGATGGGTGGACGGACATATCTGTAGCCTGCAATACCTCTGCTGACCACACACACATACAATCACACACATTAAGGGAGGGGCGCTGTTGTTCAGGCCAGGCACACTCACTCACACACACACACACACACACACACACACACACACACACACGCACACACACGCATGCACACACGCAAGGCACACACACACGTAGCCTCCACCACTCCGTTTTTCCCCTGTACAGTAGTCTGCTTCAAACCAGAGAGGGTTAGTTGATCTACTGTTGTTTCACAATTTCTGATTTATTGTTACAATATTAGTTCTGAACAGCTGCTGAGTGGGTGTTTTCAAGCTGGCATGGTTTACTGTCCCATTAGCCTATTCTTGTTGAGATTGAGAGCGGGTGCAAAGTATTGAGTGTGAACACAAGTGTGGGTGTAGTCGTGTAATACAGTATATGTGCAATGTAGGCGAGTCTGACAGATTCGGAAGACTGCTAATCTGAACCAAGGTAAGAGAATGGGACTCTCATTGTCTGAATCCCATAGTGGCTTGTCCCATAGGGGCTACACCTTGCTTTTTGTATCTTCTCTCGCAAAAAAGGATCAGTTCTTGGCGATGACACAATGTATAAATAAAGCACAGAATCACAATATATATTGAATCAACATCTAAAAGTCTATATCATATCTTAACGGGATGTCCCTGATGATTCTTGTACCTAAGTAATACACTGATATGTGAAAAGTGATGTGCTACAGTATGTCCAACCAGGTCTTGTTTGTTTCAGGGATCTACAGAGAACTGTGTGTGGAATCGGTGAAGAACAAATATGAGTGTGAGATCCAGGCTGCCTGTCAACACTGGGAGGTGAGAGGACAACATATCAGTGTTATGTTGTGTGGCATAATCTGTATTATGATAAAAGAAAGGTGTTCATAATACACACTGTGAGATGCGACACACTGTGAGCTTGTAGATTGACTCTTTTTGAAATGCGACAACATCGTACAAAGAAATGTAAACCGGCTGTGATGTGAAGTGCTCTTACCTTGTAGATCTGTTCTTTTTGGCGAGGACCCCTTCATACTATGGTGGATTGAGGCTTTACCAGCGGCAGCTTAATATCAGTTCACATTTGTCTCTCGTGTTTCTAACTGTAGCAAATGCTCTCTGACCTAAATTTCACAGATGATTAATTTTATAGTGCAGACAATCAACCAATCTACCATTGTCTGCAAAATGTGGTTGCATCGTTCAGCGCAACCAAATTTTACCAATACAGTGCGTTTGATGCCTTGCACATAAAATTACAAGATACCATTTATTAAAACGTGGACTTTCTTTTATCCTACATTGGCGTAGTGAATGTAGGCTAATTGAACTTTTCACTACACATATTGTATTATCTAAATACAACTGTATATTAGATCATTAACAAAATGATCTAATCGGGATAGAAAACTTGACTGGAACGCGGGGAACTTGCAGTTGTCCAACAAGATTTAGCACACTTACAAGCAGTTGTAGAGACAGCATATCGTTTGTTTTCGTGACAAATGCTCGGATGTAATTGAATGTAAAGCTCCTTCTGCCATTGGCATAAGGAGACATAGTATGATCAGGAAGGAGATGCATTTTGCAAAATATAAAAACGCCGGACATGTTCTAATGTACGGCTATCTGGCCAACAGCCGGCGCTTGTGAAACACCCTGTGATTGGAGTGGAAGATTCAGATACATATTGAGCTGAAAGGGAAATTGGATTTGTAGGATTTGGAGTTAAAACAACACAAATCACAACAAAGCACACATGTTAGGCAACCAAGCCTAAAACAACACACAGGACAGAAATCATTTACCATTTGGATAAATCCAAAATAGTATGTCAGTTTTCAGTTGAACTGTCAATAGATAAAAGTGTAAATATTGTACTCTTGTGCTATACTCTTAATTTCTATTGCATGTGTGTTGGAACCCCTAGTCAGGCTTTGGTTGACGATGCCTCTTCTAGATATGCTCTAGGACGCGTGCACGTTTTTGCCAACGAACCTAAGCACAGTGGTGGGGGCGCGATGGGCTGCAAGGGAAAGGAGCGCTTGTTTTCGGTGATGGCGACGGAGTTGCGCCGTCTCAGGCGACCATGAGTCGTGTCGCTACGGCGAGCGCTGCGACGGTCGCATGAGTTGACCCAACGCCGTTACCGAGTTATGTCACGATATGGACAGAATAGTACATTTTCCCGACCTCCTTGCCCACCACTGGCCCCCACCGTTGTGCTTAGGTTTGTTTACAAATGCCAGGTCGCCTCTAGGACGGATAAGTCTCTCACTTCCTGTTTTGTCTTTGGCCAATCAGTGACTAGAATTGTGTGTGTCTGTGTGTGTGTGTGTGTGTGTGTGTGTGTGTGTGTGTGTGTGTGTGTGTGTGTGTGTGTGTGTGTGTGTGTGTGTGTGTGTGTGTGTGTGTGTGTGTGTGTGTGTGTGTGTGTGTGTGTGTGTGTGTGTGTGTGTGTGTGTGTGTGTGTGTGTGTGTGTGTGTGTGTGTGTGTGCGTGCGTGCGTGTGCTTGTGTTTTCATTCCAGAGTGAGAAGTTGCTGCTGTTTGACACGGTGCAGAGCGAACTGGAGGAGAAGATCAGAAGGCTGGAGGAGGACAGGCACAGTATTGACATTACCTCAGGTACCAGGAAGACTCAGGCCACTGTTCATATACAGTGTGTGTGTATGTATATACTGTATAACGATGTAATATAATGTTTACGCTGAGTGAACCAATAGGGACTTCTATACAAATTAAACAAATGTGTAATTAAAGTTCTCAGTTGATCAAATGACATACATTTAGTTTACACACCTTATTACACATATTACATTGTAGAGAATATATTTACTAAATGCATACATTGTCAAACTCTTCACCCTTTCCTCACTTTTTCCAATGTGATTATCATTTTTCTTTTTACTAATCTGCTGTATTTATACAACAAATTGCTGTGCATTGCTAGGATTACGTTCTTATTTACAGCTGTGGTTTGTGGGTGTAATGAATAATATAGGAAGAGAGATGCTTACAGAATACAGACATAAACACAGACTCCTCTGAGGGCTCCAAAGTCCTAGTTAGCTGTCATAGATATATGGTGTATATTTAAAGGCCATTTACCGGTGTTAATGGCAATGTTAGAGGATGTTGGTTTATGTGTAATTGGTCCCTTGATGTAGCAATACCATTACTTGACGGATTCCATTAAAAGATAAAGTAACTTAATGCCTAAATTGATAAATGAATATTACTGAAGACCAGTGTAGCTAATAGCATAAGAAGAGAGCTATTTTGTAATACAACTTAGTTGCTTCCCTAACACTAGATATAACATTGGCAACACTTAGCACTAACACTCAGAGACACGTGTTAGTGCACGCAGTTGGCACTCATTTAAATTCATGCCACCTCTTGTTAAGTGGCAAGCAAACACATGTCACAGTTTCAGTTTACACTCACACCTCCAGCATAAACCCACACTGAGCTGATGTCACTGCACCACATCCAGAGCTACGGTCATCGCAATGGCACTGCCATTAGCTGCTTTAAAGGGCTACACTCCTTATTCTGTACAGATATGTTTTAGAGAGCAAAACCAAGCCATCTTTGGTTTCAATGGTACATAAAACACATGTGTGTTATGTAGACTGTAGAGTCCATATTGCTTCGTGATTTTTTTGGTTGAAACTGCTTTTTGTACAGCAGAGTGGAAAATAAATACTTTATTTCTAGCAAAGAGCTGTAGTGGAGAAGATACAGAAGGAAGGCTCTGGTCGGACTCCATTCCTTCCTCCAAATCACCAGGCCCTCGACGGGCACAGATTTGTTTAGAGTTCCTATCCAGAGCGACTTACCATCAGAGTAAGTGGTGTAAACCTTAGTCAGGGTGACAGGGTTAGGTATCAAGTAAATAGAATAGAAAGAAAACAATGTAGTGCTACATAGCAACTAGGATACCAGGTAAACATCAAACCTAGCATGTCTAAACCATATGTTTTCTAAATAACATTCTTAGCATTTGTAGACAGGCAAACAGTATATGTCTATCGACCCGTTATACTACGCAGATGTACAGTATGCTATACTGTACATCTGCGTAGCAGATGTACTGTATAAAGCTTGTGAAAGCTACTGTACATCATTGAGTAACGGCGTCGACATCTCTCAAAATGCCACACCATCAGTATCAGTATTTAAACAGCTTGTTAAAAGATATATGACCACAGATATGCCACGCAAGCAGGTGATTTGGGACCCCTGGTTTTCTCATCCCCCTAATCTGCTGTCTGCTCCACAGAGTTGTGGAACGATGGGTTGCACTCACGGAAAAATAAGAAGAAAGATCCATTCTGCCCTGTGAAGAAGAAGAAGCCAGTTGTTGTTTCTGATATCCTTTGTTTTTCATTTTGTGTGTTTGTTTAACATCAAATGCTTGACCTTGGCTTATCTTCGTTCACAGCAAAATATTTATAAAAAATACTTTGTGCAGGTGAGCCTAAAAATATCTCCACCGCCTTAAAGTGCATTGTCCTTGACCATCTATATCACGACCATATATTGTTTACATGCTGCAAGACCTGGATATCCTTGAAGACTGGACAGCAATAAGAAAGGTATAAAGGAAACACTCAAACATAAGCAAGGCTTCCCTGTGTATTGATCGATAGTACTGAAGTTTGTTTCTGTTGTGACCTTTTTCATTTTCTTTTTTCCAACCTGCGTCCAAAATCTCCTCAGGCAATGGCGTCAATAGGTCCTCCTCACAGAGTGAAGGTCGATGGTAAGCATCTTCCTCCATTACAATCGATATTTGGCTCGCAATATAGTTTGTAGCCCTCAGTTAGCCAGGAAGTAAAGAGTCGATGCATAGCCTTTACTGAGGAAAAAGTGCAGTGATTGATGATTTGTTGGTCACAGTGCACTGGTGTTTTGAGAGTAATGTTTGGTGATTCTTCCTCTCCCTCTGCCCACCACTACTATCTTTTTTCCTTTTACTTTCTGTGCTTGGATACTTATTTTTATTCCTCTCTTATTGTCTCTTGCCTTCCCCTCTCTTTCTCACTCTATTCCCTTGCTCCCGTCTCACTTATCTGTGTTTGTAACTTTTTCATCACACTCTTACTCCTTGCCCTTCCCCTTTCTGTCTGTCTGTCTGTCTGTCTGTCCTCCTATTACTTTCCACTCTGTCTCTCTCGCACGCATCCCTCTGCACTCTCTCACTCCTTCCAGTCCCGGCAGTAAGGCCAGAAAGGCACCATCATGTGGCACGCTCAGAAGATGGACGACTGTTTTATGACAGCCAGTGGTACTGCAGAGGGCAGGCCATCTGCATCAACAGGAAGGATGAGTTCCCCACTAGGTGCGTGCGTGCGTGTGTGTGTGTGTGATACAGATGTCTTCACAAGGATACAGAGATCAGGAATATCCTGGAAAATAATGACATTTAGCTTTAGGGTTTACATGCTTGGCAGGCAAAATGAGTCAGGCTTAGGTTCTCACAAATATAATAGTACATGCCTCTGTGTTTTACACTCTTCCAAATCCTTACTCTGACCTTAAACACACTGAATCCACTCCTAAACCAAACCCACTCGAAAAAGGGAAAAACATTTGACTGTGCAAAAAGTCATCTTGATCTATTTTGAGATATTCTTTGTGTGTGAGCAGCTTTCTGTTGCAAGAGTGGTTAGGCATAGAAGGATATTGTGTACAGTGATATTTATGTGTAGTGATAGACATGAATCTAACTTTTTTTCCTGTGTGTGCATACTGCAGTGCCATCATCACCACCATCAACCATGATGAGGTTTGGTTCAAACGGCTGGATGGAACCAAGTCAAAACTGTACATCTCCCAGCTGCAGAAAGGCAAATACACTATCAAACACTCTTAAACTTGGTTAAATAAAGACACACAACACACACACACGTACGTGCGCGCGCGCGCACACACACACACACACACACACACACACACACCTTTTGTTTTCCGTTTCTCTCTACTGCACACACATACAAAAAGTATGCTCAGTATAAATGTTTCACACAAACAAATCTTTTCTCCCACTGAGCAACAAACACAAACTTCATGTCAACCGGCAAAATATATCAAGCTCTTCTCTCGATGTCAGTGGAATCCACATTCTCTGTAAATATGTACGCATGTCGATATTTGCGATGAGGGGACATGTCATTCTTTCTGGAACGAACTCGCTCTGGGACAGAGATGGATGTCAAGTGCTGCTAAATTAACAAAACAATACTAAAACAACATGGAAGAAAACAGAACGGTCATGAACTGTGAACCACAGAGCCAAGTCACGTGCCTTTTTTAAGATGAGACGATGCCTAGGCTGACAAAACGAAACACAACGTCCTGAACCACTGTATCACTACAGTGAAGCCTTATCCTGATGTTGTTTCAGCAGTGTGAGGGTCGAAAGCGGGTCAAATCGGGTCACTGAACGAATGGATGAGTGAGTGAAATCCACTGTATTAAGACAATAGTGTCTGGTGTGTGTTTTATTTGCCTCTCAAGACCAAGATCCACACAAAATACGTAAATTACGTAAAGCCGCATTAGAAACCCCCTGTCCAGGAATCCAGGCATTAGGACTTTTTTATATATATATAAATAGAATCTGTGCATGATTGCACAACTCTCTAAACAATAGGAGAGAGAATGGGTGAAGACTAGGTGAGAGCTATGATCAATCAACTCCAAGTGAAGGGATCAGTTGTGTTGAGTGCAAACTCAGGCTTGACAGAAAACCCCTTGGTAGAAAAGACATCAAAGAAGCCCTTCTGTATGACTTGCGTACAGTAGAATGCACTGTAGCGTCTGTCAAACAGCCAGTTGGGGGTTTGCCTTGTGTTGACTGTACTGTACAGAGCTGATGACAATAATGCTGGTAATGATGATGATGATGTGCTTTGTGTTTTATTCACTGTGATCTCAACCCTGTAGCTCCTCTTTCTGCCATCTCCCATTACGCTGCCATGTGACTGAGAGTGCCTAGAGCTTGATATCTGCATAGCAGCGCTGAGCGATTTTTGGCTTTCCAGGGTTTGGTTCGGTTGTTGAAAAACTAATCTTCATTTATGGGTTATGTAGTGTTGAACAGTGGAGCCATTGTTTACTTTCTGCATGAGAAACATGAGTTTACTACAAGGGCGTAGGTCAAAATCACAGAATACACGGTTCTATTTGTTCAATGGCTCTTGTTTTCTGACTAAAACTTGAGGCACATCAAAACTAGCTGAAAACTAAACTTCATAGATTTGTTCAATTTCGTTTCTTTGATAACCAACAAGCACATCTTTCATCTCTAAATCGCTCAGCCCTGCATTTACATCTTAACCCAGCCAGAAGTGTTGGCTTTGGGCTTAATTGAGTGTCTCAGGTTGAAAAAGAAAATAGGTATACAAATTAAACAAGGTGGTTCATAAGGGAGTCAATTTTATACCATCATCCAATGGTACATGTTTGGACAGCTTATCTTCCTGACAACTTTCTTTTGTTCCCCTCCTCCGACTCTTCTATCCATCCCTGCCCACCATTGTCGTCTCCTCTGCTGTCTTTGAAATATACGTTCTGAAACTTTGGTTTATAACATTATATGTTACACTAAGAAAGCAACAATGAGGGGATTCCAGTTTTGTTTGACTTTTGTACAATCCATCCAATGCAATGTTAACCACTCCCAATAGTTATAGGGCTTAAAGAAAGTATAGCAGTGTTTGGGTATGTGTAAATATATGTTTGGTTGGAAGATGAATTTAGTAGCTTTTTATGTTGTTTCCGGTGCTTCATGTTTTCCACATATTATTTGCATATCTGTTTTCAAAGTATTACCTGCCAATAATATTCTATTAAGAAGTCCATTGGACATTATGAAATGAACCTTAAAAATGTTTTAATAGTCTGTGAAGCCACATGTGGCATCAACATAAACTGTAATTAGAATGTTTTTTTAATAGTTTATTGCGAGTATGTTTATTTTTATTTGTACATTGTGTAACTGACTTGGCATAAAAAAAAGGTTTTGCACTATGCCTTGGTTATTTTTCTTTTTTGGTTTGTGTGCAAGGTAAAGATAAATTCATACAGTATGTCATTGTGCCAATGCATGTACAGCTAATAAAAGGTTTCATTTTTATCATCGAAAAGGACTCTTTCTTTACTTAAACCCAGACATGCATTTCTCAGTGCTACATAATGGAGTGGTGAAGAGAATGAGAAGCTCTTTATTTGAAGTATTATGCAAAAACTATGAAGTGAATGTGTGCTCTTCATCTGTATATACGCATATCTGGTGAAATGGACGTACGCCTGTGCATTTACATGATTACAGACTCAACTGGCTTTGCTTAGCTCAACACAAGCTGATTTTTCTCTCCTCAGACTTGACGGACAGTTGAGCTTTTCATAAGAAATACCAGAGCTTTTGAGTAGCACTTAAACAGCCTATTGTAAGGTGGCATCGTTAGCACAAAATAATATAAAAAGATACAATCTTCTATAGTGCTCCATTGTACAAACTAAGAACTCTCTGATAATGCTCAACCCAAAGTCACCCACGAGGTTCACCGAACCTGGTCTTTGCTCCTCCACAAAAAGTGGCTTATTTAAGGGGGTGGGGAATGCTGAGTTGGCCCTATTTGATAATGGCTCTTCAGACTGCTGTGCTGTTCAACCTTTCAGTCACTTGTTCCTGCCAGAGCACCACTCACTAGATTAGCACTACATATTGCGATCGATAAAGGAATCTTGTCTGATATGCCCATGTTTGTCCTTCCCTCACTGCCCATCTGACTGACCCCCAGGGGCAAGTG
The DNA here is from genome assembly GCF_963921795.1 of Nannobrachium achirus. Classification (NCBI taxonomy): domain Eukaryota; kingdom Metazoa; phylum Chordata; class Actinopteri; order Myctophiformes; family Myctophidae; genus Nannobrachium; species Nannobrachium achirus. Next base: position 32,034,434 of record NC_137823.1, read on the forward strand.
CAGATGGTCCAAGCCAAGCAATGCCACTTCACTCAGAAGTAGCTAGTTGATAAGATAGACTTTCAGCACTTTTGATCAATAGTATTAATAATTTAGGGTTAGTACACAAGTTGGGAGTCAAAGCAATGATTATTTCATAATAGAGAACAATTCATTCTGAAATGCAGCTTCATAATCAGACTTTAATTAAAGCCTAGGTTACTTGCGAATAACCAGTAAGACTCCCTAATCGGTTGGTCGCTTATCTCCACAAATATCACAGCCTCCACCTCTCACGTCATACGGGCAGCCATAGTTACACCTGGAATGTTGAATCTCCATATATGGAGATAACCTACCCATCACACAAAGTCTGACCTCACCAGCCCATACCTGGGCATGGACGACTTATATCTCCATATACGGAGATGGCCATATATGGAGATACGATGACATCACAGAGTCCACAGCTGATGATGTGGCGTGATGTCATACAATACACAAACAAGCCCTATATAAAGGGGCAATTCTCACCAGGGAAGAGAGCATTCCCCACTAGCTGAGTATCTTAAGATGGTTGGATGTGATGATAAGCCACAAATAGGCCAAAAGTTTGTTTTACCAATTATCAAGACATACGGGCAGTTGACAGTTTGCCATTGTTACTCATTGAAGTTGAATCTCCATCTGAATCCCTTTTATGCCCATATATGGAGATCCCTGCTCTGAGTATCTGACATCACTAATCCCTTTTATGCCCATATATGGAGATCCCTGCTCTGAGTATCTGACATCACTAATCCCTTTTATGCCCATATACAGTATGGAGATCCCTAACAGAATCCATTTTATGCCCATATATGGAGATACCTGCTCTGAGTATCTGACATCACTGTGATGTCACCTGTTTATGCCTAAATATGGAGATCCCTGCTCTGAGTATCTGACATCACTGCGATCTCACCTGTGATGTCACAGTGACACATCACCTCAGTATCTGTGATGTCACAGTGACACATCACCTCAGTATCAGGCGTTACACGTATACATTGAGCAGGGCAAAGGTGTGACGTGTGTGACGGACGGACGGACGGACGGACGGACGGCCGGTGGAGGTTTTCATACTAAACTGCGACCTTACGGTCGCAAATTAATGCTGATTACTTATGGAGGAGTACCATATAGGAAAGGTGGGGGTTTTCACTGGGTTGTAAACATGGTTAGCTAACCTGACAATTGAGATTATAGCATGTGATTGTCCTCAATATGGCAAGATGGCTGCTGTGTGATTGGTCAATTGTTCATTTTCAAGGTGGAATATTGGTCATTTCCTGTGGGATGAGCTGGACTTCCATTGGTCAAAGAAGGCCTGGATTAGGCTGGATAGAAGTCTATTTTGTCCAAAATGTAAACAAATGTAATATTTGAAAAAATAAAGTATTGGATCATTACATGCTTAAACATTCGATAATTAAGGTAAGTAAGGCCTACATAGGCCTACACATATACATAGGCCTATACACACACACACACACACACACACAGACAGACAGACAGACAGACAGACAGACACACACACACACACACACACACACATATAGGCTCCTACATAAACATTTTGGACAAAATAGGCTGTTTTACATCGAGGTGCCCAGTCCATAGAGTTGGCCCAGTCCCTACTAGTGCCCACCTGACCTGTGTCCGGCTAGGCGCGAGACTGACAGTCTCGTCTCTCGTGTCGTGCAGTAGGCTACTGTCGAGAGATGGCAGGACAGAAATCTAAACCCCACTTTATTTAGGATACTTTAGGCCTACATAGGCTAATTACTCCAAACTGTCTACAGGTGGTCTACCTAGTATGCCTCATATACAAACACTTTTCTCCGTTGAGGCTTGCAGCTACTGTGCAACAGTGCTGTTGTTGAAAAAGCGGTCTAAAATAATAACGACATCGAGGTGAGTAATGTGAGAAGCAGGAAGCTGTTAACATAATTGTGATATTGCTAACAAGCACAGCTGCATAATGATCAGAGAGCGGTGCTTAATTTCCGTAAGGTTCATTCGCAGGAAAATAAATATATTAAAGAAATAAATATCAATTTACATCAAGAAATGTAGCTACTTTTAGTGCGGCCTGTTGTGGCATACTGTGTACAGTCTGTACACTAGGCTACTTGTTTATGGGGGTGCATTATAAGGTTTTTCACCAGAACATAAGTTTTTAACCAGAGCAAACTGAAAGATAAAGTGACAAGAGCAGAGGTTCAGACAGTTTATCATCTTTCACCTTGAGCACAATCTTCCCTTCCAAGGAAAGCATACACGATTGGAAAGCTATTTAAAACTATGTTTACAGAAATGGCAAAGAAAGCACTGCTTCCAGCAATGATACTGTCTGAAGTCTGAATGCTCATGTGATCTTTTCAGATATTTGCTCTGGACAAAAAGGCCATCCAGCTACCAGCATCATGGTTGATGAAAGTAACAACATGTGACGATTGTGCAATACTTACCCTGAGGAAGACCATGGGAGAGTCACTCACTTTTCAACATGCCAGAGTGCAATTAAGGCCACCAACCAAACCAGAGCAGCCTCAGCTACGGTCTCAACAACCATCAAGCTCCCAGTTACTGTCCCTCTAAAATGGTTAGAAGTAGACTACATTATAATAATTACAGATATGAAATTATTATATTGTGACTACTGTGCTATATGCTACAGGACGGATATGACAGTGTGGTTATTTATTTTTCAGTGCATGACAAGACATCACACAGGTTTATGCAGCAGAGGAAACTGGGCCGAATCAGCTTCCTCAGGTAAGCCGCACACAACCTCCCTGGAAATCAGTTTTTCAAGGGTGGTATTTATTTCTATAATACTTCAGGGTCAGGACTCCATTTAGAAAAGGGCTATCTCTGTTTTGCAGTACTCTCTTCTGGCCAGCGAGTGTCAGTAGTCCTCCACTGTGGTGTGTGGCCGGTGGGGCCTTGCTAGAAGGGAGGAGGGATGTGGTTTGTGTATCTGGGGCACCCTGCTGATGAAGCCTTCCAGCTGATGAGAGAGAGAGGGGAGGGATGAAGGCACGGTTTGATCACAGCTCGCTGGCCACGTCTGCTACTGCAACAGAGAGAGAGAGAGAGAGAGAGAGAGAGAGAGGAAAATCCCCATCACCGCGTCAAAGGCAGCAAGGCAACACCGCTGCGTGTTTACATGCCACGCAGCATCTCTCTAGAGAGCCTTATCCAGCCCATGAATCCGCTCTGTTCTTCTTGTGTTTCTGAATATGTTCAGAAAACACATACTGTAACAACTCCCCACCCCCCTCTCTCTGTGCAGCACACAGAGAGAAAAGCCTCCACCACTGTTGTCTTGCGTATCTGTGTAATGAGGAGATGAGAGATAGTGTTGTGCAGTGGTTTTGGGTCTGGATGTCCGTCCTGGGGATGTTGAGGGTTCCGGTAGAGAGGCTGTTTCACTGACATGTCACATCCTGACGGACTGCAGGCCTGGGCCATCTTCAGTCCAATCTATACTTTATGAGCAACCAGAACCGGAGGGTCATTGGAACGTGTTTACTGCAACACTGGGGCTAATTAGACCGTGAAAGTGTCACACTGTGCTAAATTACTTATATCCCTGCCCCTCTGTGTGACTGTGTGTGTGTGTGTGTGTGTGTGTGTGTGTGTGTGTGTGTGTGTGTGTGTGTGTGTGTGTGTGTGTGTGTGTGTGTGTGTGTGTGTGTGTGTGTGTGTGTGTGTGTGTGTGTGTGTGTGTGTGTGTGTGTGCGCGCGCGCGCGCGTGAGTGGGTTTTGTGTGGCGTGCGAGAGATGCGTGCGTGCGTACAAATGTGCCTCTTTGTGCGTGCATGTGTGTGTGCTGTGTGCAGGGCCATACGTGGGCGTATACACGCGGTTTGATGCTGATTGTGTAAGAGAATGTAAAATGCATACATCCATAAGTTAACATCAAAGGCACGGGCCGAGCTGCTCATCGGGAGGACAGGGAGGGTGGGAGAGAGAAAACACAAAGCCACAAAACGGAGGATAAGAACTCACTCTGACAACACCGCAGGCTGGAGGGTCATTTATTTTTGGCCCTGGTGGCAGAGGGAGGCAACCTGTGCTCTAAATTAGCCGGCTATCGCTACTCAATGTGTCCATGGCGTTGTGGCAGTGCCCTAGAATTTGCCATTAGCATTCAAGCTATAGCAGCATCCTCACTCTAGTCTACACTGTCTAGACTTTTATTGCTGTCTCACTGGAGGCAGACTCCTTTTTCCGCCAGGCTCAATGCAAACAGATTTTTACTGCGACAACTGCGGAACAATTGAAATATTGGGCTGCATATTGCCTCGAGCACGGTATGATGTGCTTGTAGTTGATGTATAAAGCAAGTAATCCGAAACACAACATCTTGAAACGGATGTATACAACCCCCTTGTGGGAAATGCTAAAGATGAGTCAATTCATTCAACTTTGATTTCAATAGCATATTATTTTGCAATGTACTTTGCCTCAATTCAAAGCAGCTTTACAATATAAAACAAAATGTATGTTCCGAAACA